>NC_044393.1:73596156-73904604 GCF_006542625.1 Nomascus leucogenys
TTGTTCTTGTCTCATAAGAGAATTGCCAAGGGGAACAGAACAGTAAGGAAGGATGATAATCTGTGTCTGGAAAACCACTCCAACTGCTGATCCAGGGTCATGGGAAACAGCTCAGAAAATCACACCCTTGCTTCTCCATCAACTTTTCACTCTATGAAGGGACGTAAATATTTTGGCTCTGAAAATGAATGCTTTTTCCTTCTTTAACCAGAAAGTGCGAAGAACGGCATAATCAGAGTCCTCAGGAGTAATTTAAAAATTATCATGTCTAAATGAGTAAACTTTTAAACAAATAAATAGCTTTATGAATTTGTTTCATTAGACAGAAATGAAAAAGCAGATTCCACTCTAGAGCACAGAAAGTTTTGACAGTGGTTTTGCAATGCTTGATAAGAATATTCCAAATTCTAAGGTAAGATGTGCTCTGCGAGTGCCCTGGGAAAAGCAAGCTGTTGCCAAGTAAAACAGAAAAAAAGTTTAGGTTGAGAAAAGGCTATGGGGTCTTCTGCACTAGTTCTCCTTCCATCAAATAAAGATGTGCACAGGAACAAGTGCATTTCACCATCACCACTGCTTTCACTACTAAAGAGGAAGCATGCCCTCTTTATGGTAGCCAAGAGCACAGACATTATAGTCAGACAGCCTGGGTTTAAATTCTAGCTCTGAAATTTACTGTCAGAAAGACTTGGCCACATTGCTTAACCACTTTGTTTTCTTATCTGTAAGATATAGAATCTACATCAAAGCATTATTATAAAGGTTAATATAAAGATTAAATAAGTTAATACATGTAAATTGCTTAAAGCAGAGTTTAAAATTTATGACAATTTTGGACTGGACATTTTTTGAATTTTAACTTATTAGTGATACTTCAAGCCATATAAGACAGAAAGTTTTGGCCAGGCATGGTGGCTCACCCTTGCAATCCCAGCACTTTGGGAGGCCAAGGCGGGTGGATCACCTGAGATCAGGAGTTCAAAACCACCCTGGCCAACATGGTGAAACCCCGTCTCTACTAAAAATACAAAAATTAGCCGGGCGTGGTGGAGGATGCCTGTAATCCCAGCTATTCAGGAGGCTGAGGCAGGAGAATTGCTTGAACCCAGGAGGCGGAGGTTGCAGTGAGCCGAGATGGCGCCATTGCACTCCAGCCTGGGCAACAGGAGCAAAACTCCATATAAAAAAAAAAAAAGACAAAGTTCCTTGCATTGTAAGATGAAAAATAAAATCAGCACTGTACCTATTTTAATAGTTTCATATAGCAACTCTCATTTTCTCATTATGATTAATCTTGGTGGTGACAAAGACCTGTTTATTCATTCACTTATTGTTTGTTCAGCAATTCATTAGTTGCTTAAAGTCTAGTATGTGCCAGTCATTGTGTGATGGTTTGATGATCCAAAAGCATATCAAGCACAGAAGACATGTGAAGAAATTGTTATTAATTGTGACAATATAATGGAGTGATTATTGCAATGGGGGTCATGGGAAGTCTTCAGAGGGGAATTGACATTTGATCTGGATTTTGAGCCATGAGTAGAAATTTGCAGATGTAAAAGGGAAGAAGGGCTTCTGTACAAAGAGGATCATGTGCTACAAGATTCGGGAATAAGAGTTGGCTTTATCCAGGACACAGAGAAACCTTTCATGTACTGGAAGGGAAAGCTTTGTGTTGAGAAGCATGCAGAAAACAAGGAGGCTGCAAAAGCAGGTTGGAACCTCATAGTGAAGAATTTAACCAGAAAGTGTGGACTAGATTCTGTAGAAAAAGTAGAAGCAAGAGTCCTTCAAGTATGAAACACCTTGAACCCGGGAGGCGGAGCTTGCAGTGAGCCGAGATGGTGTCACCACACTCCAGCCTGGGGGACAGAGCCGGACTCTGTCTCAAAGAAAAAAAAAAAAGAAACACCTCCACTTCATAGACTGCATTAGTTTTCTATTAGTGCAAAACAAATTACCAAAGACTCAGCAGCTTAAAATAACACAAATTTATTATCTTACTATGTCAATGAGTCAGAAATAAATTTGTTGGATCCTTTGCTTCTGGGTGTCACAAGGCTCAAATCAACGTGTTAACTGAGTGCATCTTCACGTAAGGCTCAAGTAGGGAAAGATCTACTTTCTTGTTCTCTAAGGCTGTTGGCAAAACTCATTTCTTGTGATGTGTGACTGATGTTTTCTTGCTAGCTGTTGGCTAGAACCATTCCAAGCTCCTAGAGACCGTTCTTGGGTTCTTGCCATATGGTCCCCTTCATAAGCCCACTCACATCATAGCAACTTACTTCAAGGACAGCAGCAGGATCTTTACCACTATTTGAGTCTTTTTCATCAAGGAACAGCTCAGTTTTTTTTAAAGCCTTACTTGCTTAGATCAGGCTGCTTAAGGACAATCTCTTTTTTTTGTTTTTTTTTTTAAGTCAACTGATTTGGGGCCTTAATTATATACATAAAATTCTTTCGGCTTTATCAGGAAACATAACCTAAGGAAGTGATCATCCCATCATATTCATGGGTTCTGCCCACATCCAAGGTGAATGGAGGATACAGGGCATGTAAATCAGGGTAGGGAACATAGGGGCCATCTTAGAATTCTGCCTACCACATAGACTTTCTGCTTTTGAGGGTTAATGGGCTGACTTTGATCTCCATAATGCCTTCCCGAAAGACTTATTTTAAGGGCTATAAAATAATCATCTTTTTGTTTCCTCAACCCTTTTCCACAGATTTTCATCATGTCAAATGGACTATGTGCTAGATTGATTTGACCTTGCAGTAAATCTTATTTTTTCAGGAGGGACTAGCTGTGACGAGGCCTGGGTATGTATTAACAAAGCTATTTTCCAGTCACATCAGGCATAGATTGTTACGTATATTGGAAATGATTTGCTAGTTGAAAGCACATTTTTAAAAAAACCACAAAAACTTAAACAACTCTTAATATGCTCAGTGAAACAAATAGTTTTAAATTCCACCATTAGGAACATTTATCACTTGTGCATGAAGCAAACATATCATTGAATTTTCCCAAAGATTGAGAAACACTCAGTAAGATGTGTCTAAAGATTTATAAGCTGAAGCTGTTTAGAAAATAGCTCAACTCTCTGGCAGCATTTATTCTTGGCCTGATATAAGTCCAGGCACGGAATTTAAGGCAGGGACAAGCTCCATTGTCCTGAAATCAATGAAAATGTTGTGGAGACAGTTTCACCCCAAAGGCGACGGAGCAAAAGGAAAATAATCAACTTCCTTCAGTTTCTCTCTGTGTCTTTCTTGTTGCTTTTGAAGGGATCTATGATGTGGGAGTAATTAAATGTTCCCAAAGAATACAAAAGAACAGACTAAGCCTTGGTGATGTGAGACAACTTTAGTGAACAAGGCAGACAATTAAATATGTTGATGGGGCATTATGTAGCTTCTAATAACTAGCCCATAGGAAACCATATTAAAAAAAAGGAGAGAAAAACAAGAGATCATCATTTGTGAATAACTTCCAAGAAGACAGAACAAATTCGGGATTACAAAAGTGTTCTATGGTTTATCAGTCGGAGATGGGCCTGTTCTTTTCAATCAATTACTCCTTATCATAATTCTTTCTATTCATTTTTCTTTAAGTGGGTTATAAAACTTTATGCTTTCTTCCTGGTTGTATGTGCTTGAATTTCATATCAGGTAATCTGATTTTAAAGAATATAGAATGATCATACCTTTAACATGTCACTATCCTGTAGTGTTATACCCTTGCTGAACCAAGGGCCATAAGCACAGGACAGACATGCTGTTAGTACTTCCATACCCCGTGCTACTTTCTCATTTGTCCAAACCAAGCAAGACTTATTTAACAAGCACATAGTATGCTATGATGTTAAACTCCTAATATATCAGGATCAGAAATTCATGCTTTGTATCCAATCTTTGATATATATTGATTGCTTAAATATATCAAATTAATACATCTTTCTATTTTTTCTTTTCATTTTTTAATTTCAAAGCCCTTTGTTTTTGATAAAAAGATTTTAAATCTAATTTCTATCCCCTCCACACTCATATATAACACATAAACATATACATATATACACACACACATATATATATATATATATATATACACGTGTGTGTGTGTGTGTGTGCATGGCAGAAATTTGATGCAATTTATACTATATATATTTTTAACTTTTATGTTCAGGTGTACATGTGCAGTTTTATTATATAGGTACATTGAGTGTCACAGGGGTTTGGTGTCAGATTATTTTATCACCCAGATAATAAGCATAATATCTGATAGGTAGTTTCTCAATTCTCATCCTCCTCCCAACCTCCAACTTCAAGTAGGCCCCAGTGTTTGTTGCTTCCTCCTTCGTATCCATGGGTACCCAATGTTTAACTCCCACTTATAAAAGAGAACATGTATTATTTGGTTGTCTGTTCCTGCATTCGTTTGCTTAGGATAATGGCACTCAGCTTCTTCATATTGCTGCAAAGGACATGATTTTGTTCTTTTTTATGGCTGTTTTAGTATTCCATAATGTATATGAACCACATTTTCTTTATCTAGTCTACTGTGAATAGACATGTAGATTGATTCCATACCTTTGCTATTGTGAATAGTGCTGCAATGAACATATGCATGCATGTGTCTTTATGGTAAAACAATTTATATATTCCTTTGGGTATGATATAGTTTGGCTCTTTGTCCCCTCCAAATCTCATCTCAAATTATAATACCCATGTGTCAAGGGAAGGACTTGGTAGAAAGTGATTGGATCATGAAGGCTATTTATGTTTTTCTCATGATAGTGAGTGAGTTCTAAAGATATCTCTTGGTTTTAAAGTTTTTGGCAGTTCCTCCTTCTCTCTCTGTCTCTCCTGCCTCCTTGTGAAGAAGATGCCTGCTTCCCCTACACCTTCTACCATGATTGTAAGATTCCTTAGGCCTCCCCAGCCATGGGGAACTGTGAGTCAACTAAACCTCTTTTGCTTATAAATTACCCAGTCTCAGGAAGTTCTTTATAGCAGTGTCAAAATGGACTAATACAGGAAATTAGTACTGACAGTGGGGTACTGCTATAAAGATACCTGGAAATGTGGAAGTGACTTTGGAGCTGGGTAATGGGCAGAGGTAAGAACAGTTAAGAGGGCTCATAAGAAGACAGGAAGATGTGGGAAATGTTAATGGTAGAGGGTATCCAGGTTGTTGGCATCTTGAACAAAGAATTGGAACACCACATGTTCTCACTCATAGGTGGGAATTGAACCATGAGAACACTTGGACACAGGAAGGGGAACATCACACACCAGGGCCTGTCACGGGATTGGGGGAGAGGGGAGGGAAAGCATTAGGAGATATACCTAATGTAAATGATGAGTTAATGGGTGCAACACACCAACATGGCACATGGATACATATGTAACAAACCTGCACATTGTGCACATGTACCCTAGAACTTAAAGTATATAAAAAAAAAAGAATTGGACAAAACACAAACACAAAGCAAGGAAGGAATGAAGGGTTTTATTGAAAATGAAAGTACACTCCACAGTGTGGGAGCAGGCCTGAGCATAGGGGCTCAAAGGCCCCATTCCAGAATTTTTGGGAGTTTAAATAGCCCCAGAGGATTCCATTTGGGTATGCCCTATGTAAATGGAGAGGATGAAGTGGAAATTACAAAGTCATTTATGCCCTACGGAGACGATATTTCCTGTTATAGCTGAAGTGTGAATTGGCCTTATGTTCCCTGCCTCCAGACCTATTTTCCTGCCTCAGGCAAGATTGGCACTTCCTAGAATCTTGTTGAATGCTTTTGACCAAAATGCTGATAGTGATATGGACAATGACATCCAGGATGAGATGGTTCAGATGGAGATGAGGAACTTATTGGGAACTGCAAGAAATGTCACTCTTGTTATGCTTTAGGAAAGATATTGGCGGCATTTTGCCCCTGCCGTAGAGATCTGTGGAACTTTGAACTTGAGAGAGGTGATTTAGGGTATCTTGCGGAAGAAATTTCCAAGCAGCAAAGCATTCAAGAGTTAACCTGGCCAAGGGATCGAGACCATCCTGTCCAATATGATGAAACTGTATCTCTACTAGAAATACAAAAATTAGCTGGGCGTGGTGGCATGTGCATGTAGTCCCAGCTACTCAGGAGGCTGAGGCAGGAGACTTGATTGAACCTGGGAGGCAGAGGTTGCAGTGAGCTGAGATTGCGACACTACACAACAGAGCATGACTCTGTCTCAAAAAAAAAAAAAAAAAAAGAAGGTAACCCAACCTGGCTTTTTCTGACAGCGTAAACCCAATTTTCTGGGAATAAATTCAACCCAGCTACAGAAATTTGCATAACTAATGAGGAACCAAATGTTAATAGCCAAGCTATGGGGAAAATGCCCCCCGGGCATTTCAGAGATCTTCACAGTAGCCCCTCTCATCACAGGCCTAGAGACCTAGTAGGGAAAAATAATTCTGTGGACTGAGCCCAGGGCCCCCTGCTCTGTGCAGCCTCAGGACATGGTGCCCTGCATTCCAGTTGCTCCAGCTCCAGCCATGGCCAAAAGGGACCAAGCTACAGCTTGCACCATGGCTTTAAAGAATGCAAGCCCTGAGCCTTGGTGCCTTCCACGTGGTGTTGAGCCTGCAGGTGTGCAGAAGACAAGAGATGAGCTTTGGGATTCTTCACCCAGATTTCAGAGGAGGTATAGAAACACCTGGATGCCCAGGCAGAAGTCTGCTGCAGGGGCAGAGCCCCCATGGAGAACCCATGGAGAACCACTAGGACAATGTGGAGGGAAAATGTGGGGTTGGAGCCCTCACACAGAGTACCCACTGGGGCACTGCCTAGTTGAGCTGTGAGAAAAAGGCCACCACCCACAATGGTAGATCCACCAACAGCTTGCACTGTGCACCTAGGAAAGCTGCAGACACTCAATGCCAGCTCGTGAAAGCAGCTGCGGGGGGCTGTATCCTGCTGAGCCACAGGGGCAGATCTGCCCAAGTCCTTGGGAGCCTATCCCTTACATAGGCATGCCCTGGATGTGCGACATGGAGTCAAAGGAAATTATTTTGAAATTTTAAGATTTAAAGATGTGCCCTGGTGGTTTTCAGACTCGCATGGGGCCTGTGGACCCTTTGTTGTGGCCAATTTCTCCCATTTAGAATGGGAACATTTACCTAATGCCTATACCCACGTTGCATCTTGGAAGTAACTAACTTGTATTTGATTTTATAGGCTCATAGGCAGAAAGGCCTTGCCTTGTCTCAGATGAGACTTTGGACTTCAGCTTTTGAGTTAATGCTGGAATGAGTTAAGACTATGGAGGAACTATTGGGAAGGTATGATTGGTTTTGAAATGTGAAAAGGACACCAGATGAGAGCAGGAGGGAGAAAAAAAAAAGGACATGAGATTTGGGTGGGGCCAGGGTGGAATTATATGGTTTGGCTCTGTTTCTCCACTCAAATCTCATCGTGAATTGTAATCCACATGTGTCCAGAAAGGGACCTAACAGGAGGTGATAGGATCATGGAAGCAGTTTCCCCCATGCTGTTCTCATGATAGTGAGGGAGTTCTCACGAGATCTGATGGTTTAAAAGTGGCAGTTTCCCCTGTACTCTCTCTGTCCTGCTGCCTTCTGAAGAAGGTGCTTTCTTCCCCCTTCACCTTCCACCATGACTGTAAGTTTCCTGAGGCCTCCCCAGTCATGCAGAACTGTGAGTCAGTGAAACCTCTTTTGCTTACAAATTACACAGTTTCAGGGAGTTTTATAGCATTGTGAAAATGAACTAATACAGGGTTTATATCCAGTGATGGAATTGCTGGGTAAAATGGTATATCTGTTTTAAGTTCTTTGAGAAATTGCCACACTGCTTTCCATAATGGCTGAACTAATTCACATTCCCACCTGCAGTGTATGTTTCGTTTTCTCCACAACTCATCAGCATCTGTCATTTTTTGACTTTAAAAAAATAGCCATTCTGACTGGTGTGAGATGGTACGTCATTGTGGTTTTGAGTTGCATTTCACTAATGATTAACGATATTGAACATTTTTTTATCTGCCTCTTGGCCGCATGTATGCCTTCTTTTGAAATGTGTCTCTTTATGTCCTTTGCCCACTTTTTAATGACATTTTTTTTTGCTTGTTAATTTAAGTTCCTTATAGATTGTGGATATTAGACCTTTGTCAAATGTATAGTTCGAAAATATTTTCTCTCATTTTACAGGTTTTTTGTTTACTCTGTTGATAGTGTCTGTTGTTTTGCAGAAGCTCTGTCATTTAATTAGGTCCCATTTGTCAATTTTTGTTGTTGTTGTTTCAATTGCTTCCGGCATCTTCATCACAAAGTGTTTGCCAGGGCCTATGTTCAGGATGGTATGCCCCAGGTTTGCTTCTAGGGTTTTTGTAGTTTTCGCTTTTACATTTAAGACTTTAATCCATCTTGAGTTCATTTTTGGATATGATGTAATGAAGGGGTCCAGTTCTAAACTTCTGCCTAGGGCCAACCAGTTATCTCAGCACCATTTATTGGATAGAAAGTCCTTTCTCCATTGCTTATCCTTGTCAACTTTTCCAAAGATCAGATGGGTGTAGGTATGCAGCTTTATTTCTGGGCTCTCTGTTCTGTTTCATTAGTCTATGTGTCTGTTTTTATGCCCTAATCAGATTGTTTTTATTATTGTAGCCTTGTATCATAGTTTGAAGTTTGGTAATGTAATGCCTCCAGCTTTATTCTTTTTGCTTAGGATTATCTTGGCTATTTGAGGTTTGTTGTTTTTCCATATAAACTGTAGAATAGTTTTTTTTTTTCTAATTCTGTGAAAAATATCATTGGTAGTTTGATAGGAATAGCACTGAATCTGTAAATTGCTTTCAGCAGTATGGCCATTTTTACAATATTGAATCTTTCTATCCAAAAGCATGGAATGTTTTCTATTTGTTTGTGTCACCTGTGATTCGTTTGAGCAGTGTCTGGTAATTGTCATTGCGGAGCTCTTTCACCTCCCTGGTTAGCTATATTCCTGGGTATTTGATTCTTTTTGTGGCTATTGTCAATACAATTGCATTCTTTGTTTGGCTATCAGTTTGGATGTTGTTGGTGAATATGCATGCTACTAATTTTTGTACATTGATTTTGTATTCTAAAACTTTTCTAAAGTTGTTTATCAGAACAGGGAGCATTTGAGCAGAGACTATGGGATTTTCTATATATAAATCATATAATCTGCAAACAGATAGTTTGACTTCATCTCTTCCTATTTGGATACCTTTTATTTTTTCTCTTGTCTGATTGTTCTGGCTAGGACTTCCAGTAATATATTGAATAGGAATGGAGAAAATAGGTATTCTTGTCTAATTCCAATTTTCAAGGGGAATACTTTCAGCTTTTGCCCATTCAATATGATGTTAGCTGTGGCTTTGTCATACATGGTTCTTATTATTTTGAAGTATGTTCCTTCAATGCCTAGTTTGTTAAGGGTTTTTGAACATGAAGGGATGTTGAATTTTATCAAAAGCCTTTTCTGCATCTATTGAGATAATCATGTAGTTTTTGTTTTTAGTTCTGTTTTTGTGATGAATGATATTTATTGATTTGTGTATGTTGAACCAACTTTATATCCCAGGGATTAAGCCTACTCGATTGTGGTGGATTTGGTTGGCTAGTATTTTGTTGAGGACTTTTGCATCAATGTTCATCAAGGATATTGGCATTAAGTTTTATTTTTTTGTTGTGTCTTTGCCAGGTTTTGGCATCAGAATGATGCTGGCCTCATAGAGTGTGTTAGGGAGGAGTCCCTCCTCCTCAGTGTTTTTGGAATAGTGTCAGTGGGAATGGTACCAACTCTTCTTTACACATCTGGTAGGATTAGGCTGTGAATCTCTGCTTCCAGGCTTTTTTGGTTGGTAGACATTTTGTTACTGATTCAGTTTTTGAACTTGTTATTTGTCTGTTTGGGATTTCAGTTTCTTTCTGGTTCAATTTTGGGAGGTTGTATGTTTCCAGGAATTTATCCATTTATTGTAGACTTTCTTGTTTATAGGCATAAAGTTGCTTTATAATAGTCCCAGAGGACTTTTTTTTTTATTTTTGTGGAATCAGAAGTAACATTTTCCTTGTCATTTCCGTTTGTGTTTATTTGGATCTTCTCTTTTCTTTTTTCATGATAAAGAAAAAAATTATTAGCTACCAGTAAACACAGAGCTACCATGTATTTACTGGTGGCTAGGAGTTAACCAATCTTATTCATTCTTTCAAAGAACAAGCTTCTGTATTTGTTTATCTTTTATGGTTTTTCACATGTCAATTTCATTCAGTTCAATTCTGATTTTGATTATATCTTGTCTTCTGCTAGCATGGGGGTTGGTTTGCTCATGTTTTTCTAGATCCTCTAGGTGTGATTTTAGGTTGTTAATTTGAGATTTTTCTGACTTTTTATGTGAAATTTTAGCACTATGAACTTTCCTCTTAACACTGCTTTAGCTGTATCCCAGAGATTTTGGTATATCTTTCATCTCAGTTTCTAAGAATTTCTTGATTTCTGCCTTAATTTCACTGGTTCCCCAAAAGTCATTCAGGAGCAGGTTGTTTAATTTCCATGTAATTGTATGGTTTTGAGTGATCTTCTTAGTATTGATTTCTATTCTTATTGCACTATTATCCAATAATGTGGTTGGTATAATTTCATTTCTTTTGAGTTTGCTGACAATTGTTTTATGGCCAATTGCATGGTTGATTTTAATATATGTGTCATGTGGCAGTGAGAATAATGTACATTCTGTTGTGTTTGGGTGGAGATTGCTGTAGATATCTATTAGGTCTGTTTGGTCAAGTGTTGAGTTCACATCCTGAATATCTTTGTTAGTTTTCTGCCTTGATGGTCTGTCTAATACTGCCGGGGGGTGTTGAAGTCTCCCCCTATTTAGTGGTATCTAAGTATCTTCGTAGGTCTCTAAGAAGATGGCATTTAGCCTATTTACATGCAAGGTTGATATTGATTTGTGTAGACTTAATCCTGTCCCCTTGTTGCTAACTGGTTATTATGCAAACTTGATTTTGTAGTTGATTTATAGTGTCGATGGCATAGTACTTAAGTATGTTTTTGTGATGGCTAGTAATGGCCTTACCTATCCATATTTAGGACTCCTTTTAGAACCTTTTTTAGGGCAAGTCTGGTGGAAACAAATTTCCTTAGCATTTGCTTCTCTGAAAAGGATTCTATTTCTCCTTCATTTAGGAAGCTTAGTTTGGCTGGATATGAAAATTCTTGGTTGGAATTCCTTTTTTTTTTTTTTTTAAGAATGCTGAATATAGCCCCCAATCTCTTTGAACTTCTACGGTTTCAACTAAAAGCTCTGTTTTTAGCCTGATTGGGTCCCTTTTTAAATGACCTGACCTTTATCTCCAGCTGCCTTTAATATTTTTTCTCTCATTTTGACCTAGGAGAATCTGATAACTATGTGTCATGGGAATGGTCATCTTGAATAGTATCTTGCAGGGGTTCTCTGCATATTCTGAATTAGAATGTTGGCCTCTCTAGCAAGGTTGCGGTTATGATCATGGATGATAACCTCAAATACATTTTCCAGGTTGCTTGCTTTTCCTCCCTCTCTTTTAGTAACACCAATTAGTCATAAATTTGATTTCTACATAATTCCGTATTTTATGGAGGTTTTCTTCATTCATTTTTTATTCTCTTTTTTATTTTTGTCTGACTGAGTTAATTCAGAGAGCTCTGGAGATTAGAGTCTTAAAGCTCTGAGATTCTTTCCTCAGCTTATTATATTCTACTCTTAATACTTGTGATTGTATTTCAAAATTCTTGTAGTGAGTTTTTCAGCTCTATCAGATCAGTTTAGTTCTTTCTTAAAATGGGCATTTTGTCTTTTAGCTTTTGTATTGTTTTATTGTATTCCTTAGTTTTCTTGGATTGGGTTTTGACTTTTTCCTGAATCTCAATGATCTTCATTTATATCCATACTCTGAGTTTTATGTCTGTCATTTCAGCCTGGTTATGAACCATTGCTGGGAAACTAGCGTGGTGATTTGGAGGTAAGTGCACTCTGGCTTCTTCAGTTGCTGGAGTTCTTGCAATGATCCTTTCTCATTTGTGTTGGCTGATATTCCTTCAATCTTTGAAGTTGCTGTCCTTTGGATGGGTTTTTTTTGCTTCTTTGATGCCCTTGGGATTTCGATTGTGATAAATGGTGGGTTCAGTCAATTGTCTCCGTTTGAGGAAGATGTGTGCTCTAACTCTCGGGAGCTTGTATTGTGCCCTAGCTTTATTCTCTGGACCTTCAAGGTTAGAAATTTATTGCTCTGGAGGGTCCAAAGTGTTCCTGATCTGCTGGCTACAACACTATGATGAGACATGCTTACCAAAGTGTTTTGTCAGGGTAGTGTCAGTGGGACCCATGCTTTCTCACACATACTAGCCACTGCATTGGTGTAGTGGGGTGCACACATGTTTGCTGTGGCAGGGTACCAGTTGGAGTAGGGTGGTGGCATTCCTATGTGCACTTACACTGGTGGCCACAGTGGTATTGCAAGGGCAGGGCACTGGTGGGGTTGGGATGGTCAGTGACAGTGCACACTATCACATACAGCAAAAATTTATAAGTGCCAATTCTGATCTATAATGCCTTATGTCCTACAGTTATTAAAGAGTTAGATAATATAATACACCCCAAATAACTATCACTCATTAGTAATAATGTTTAGTACTATTCCTATCATATTATTATTATGATTCTTTGCCCTCAGTTGGAAGAAGGAACTCCTCCCCTCAATCATTTGCTATGAAATTATCTTAATGACTTTCTATTTTATATGCTGGCATTTCACCTCCACAGTGTCGATAAAAACCACAAGTATCAGAAAGAAAAGGTTAAATGTAAAATCATCCTCTACAGCAGGGCCATGAAGGTGGATAAACAGATTAACTCACCTATCCTTTCATTATTTTTAAAGAAAATATTATTGAGCAAAATATATCTGAAGTGTTACAAAACTGTTACTTAAGTACCTCATAATTTTTTACTTCATCTAAACAATTAAAATTCATAAATAAAATTATTAGTAAATAGACCTTGGCATTTCCCAGGGAACATTTTCCATGTTTCAGGAAGGAGAGTATTTCCAATAAAGAATGGTAGGTCAGTGCCAAGGAAGGGTTATCAGAATGAACACAGAAGTACAGGCAAGGGCGGACAGGAGTGAGCACTGCTCTGGTATCCTGTGTTAGGAGGGTTACTATAGGCACAAATTACAGAATAAAGAATATTGGCATCTATTGCTCAGGACACACTTGGGCTGACTTTAAAATTCCTGGAGTTCTTCCTATTTGTTTACTGTGGGGTCTCCAGCATGGACCAGTAGTCCTCCTTCTTTGAAGAATGCCTTTGCTTTATGTCCCAGTTCCATCTTTGCCCTCTGTTCAGAAAGCTCTCTGGTCTCTCTCAGGCTCAGTAACTGCAAAGGTTTCCACATTCTTCTGCCAAGGCAGTCAATTTCTGAGGTCTGAAGTTTCTCTATTCAGAGTGGATGGACATTTTTGATGGAGAGACATCCTTGCACCATGCTGCCTCTGAGACTTTGGCCTTGGCAACCAAGATAATTGAGCTAAGGGAGCAGCCCAGCCTTCAGTGACATAACAAGATGACTGTTACTTGTTTTATCTTTTAAAGTTAAAAAAAAACATATTTTACCTGCTAATTTTATATCAACTGTGATGAGTGTGCATTTGTCTTTTTCTTTTTTAAAAAAATGATATGGTTTGGAAACATGTAATTTACATGAGACTGAATTTCTACATTCTACTTAGAGTTTATATTTTAGTGTAAGGTAATGGTAACACACTAAACTTTTATTCCTGAATTTTATTAACTCTAGGGCTCAATAAGCTAATATTTTAATAACGTTATTGATGTCTCATATCTAATTAATACCTTTAACTTTTGAAAAAAAAATCACTCCAGTATGGGCAACAAGTGATACTCTATCTCTACAAAAAAAAAGTAAAAAGTTTTAAAAATTAAGTGGGCATGTTGATGCACGCCTGGAGTCTTAACTACTCAGAAGGCTAATGTGAGAGGATTGCTTAATTTTAGGAGTTCTAGGCTGCAGTGAGCTATGATCAGACCACTGCACTCCAGCTTGAGTGGCAAGAGTGAGTCCTTGTCTCCACAAATAAAAAAAAAAGAAAAAAGAAAGATTGAAGGAAGAAAAAAGTAGGAAAGAAAAAAATAAAGAAAGAAAGAAAGAGGAAGAAATCATTTACATTGCCATTACCTAATGCATTATTTTCTGGTACTAGTATGAGTTAGCAAAATATATGAGCATCACATACCATGCTCAACTACTGTATAAAGTTTTGTTTAATTCATCACCAAGACACCTGCAACAGCCTCCTAACTGGTTTTTCTATCTACAGTCTTGTTTGAAGACCAGAAATAAGAGGTTGCAGCAAGATTCGAAAATTGCTTAAAAGCTTCTTTTTTGTCCTTTTGGCAGTACTCACGGGTATTTTGGAATGCTGAGTGTCCAAATATTCCTATTTTTGTCTGAATTCAAGTAAATCTATAGACAAGAAAAAAAGTTTTCAAAAAAAGTAAAAAGAAAGCATAATAAAGACAAGAATAAGGCATAAAATATAGTTTAAAAGAAATTTATGTTACTGGCTAAAACATTTGACACTGAAAATGTGTGGAGAATTCTCAAGATATTTTTAGAAATCTAATTTTTGGAAATCAGAAAATAATTTTTGGTTATCTCTTTGGAGGGCTCAAATCCAGCCCTGGGAAAGGCAGATGAGCGAATTGAGTTACACTTGAAGCAAGTGCCATACCTTACTCTTCTCTGTTAGCTATGTATATTTTCTGTGTAATAAACACTGGAGGCAACAGTATTTCAGGAGGAAAAAATGAAGCCAAAAGCTTACTTTCAAATATAGCTAGGTTTCCTGAATAACTTGTCAAAAATCTTAAATTTGCTAAAGGCAGTGTCATGTCTAAAGGAATATGAAATGTTTCTCATTTGTATTAGGCCATTCTAACATTTTTATAAAGAAATACCTGAAACTGGATAATTTATAAAGAAAATAGGTTTAATTCACTCACAGTTCTATAGGCTTTACAGGAATCATGATGCTGGCATTTACTCAGCTTCTGCGGAAGCATCAGGAAGCTTATAATCATGGTGGAAGGAAAGGCAGAAGCAGGCATTTCACATGGTGAAAACAGGAGCAAGAGAGGAAGAAGGGTAGATGCCACACACTTTTAAACAGCCGTATCTCATGAGAACTCACTAACTATTGTGAAGTGCCTGCTTCATGTGAGATCTGTGTGCCAAGCCATGAGAGATCTGCCTCCATGACCCAAACACTTCCTACCAGACCCCACTTCCAACATTAGGGATTATATTGAAATATAAGATGTAAGCAGGGACAAATATAAGAACAATATCATTGCAACCCTCACCCCCCTCCAAATATTATGTCCTTCTCACAATGCAAAATGCAACCATGTCTTCCCAATAGTCCCTCAATGCCTTAACTCATTTCAGCATTAACTTTAAACTCCAAAGTCTCATCTGAGACAAGGCAAATTCCTTCCATCTATTAGCCTGTAAAATCAAAGGGAAGTTATTTGCTTTCAAGATACAATACAATGGAGGTATAGGCATTGAGTAAACATTGCCATACCAAAAGGGAGCAATCAGCCAAAAGAAAGGGGCTACAAGCTCCACACAAGTTTGAAACATATCAATGCGGTATCAAATCTTAAAAGTCCAAAATAATCTCCTTTGGCTCATTATCCTCCATATCCAGGGCACACTGGTGCAAGGGGTGGGCTCCCAAAGTCTTGGGCATTTCAGCCCCATGGATTTGCAGGGTACAGCCCACAGCTTCTGTCATGGGCTGGAGTTGAGTACTTGTGGCTTTTCTAGGTACAGGGTGCAAACTGTTGGTAGATCTACTATTCTCAGGTCTTGAGGATGGTGGCAGCCTTCTCACAGCTCCACTAGGCCATGCCTCACTGGGGACTTTATGTGGGGGTTCTAACCCCAATTTACCCTTTGCATTGCCCTAGTAGAGGTTCTCCATGAGGGCTCCACTCCTGCAGGAGACTTCTGCCTGGGTACTTAGGCTTTTTCATACACCTTTTGAAACTCAGGCATAGACTTCCAAGCATTCATCACTCTTGCATTCTGTGCACCTACAGGCTTAACACCACATGGAAACTGTCAAGGCTTATGGCTTGCTTTCTCCAAATTGGCAGCTGAAGCTCTACCAGAACCTCTTTGAGCCCTGGCTGAAGCTGGAGCTGGAGCTGAAAACAGTCAGGATGCAAGGAGCAGTGTCCCAAGACTGCATAGGGCAGTTGAGGCCTGGATCTGGCTCATGAAAACATTCTTCCCTCCTTGGCCTCTGGCCCTGTTGTAGAAGGGGCTGCCTTAAAGGTCTCTAAAATGCCTTTGAGGTCGTTTCCTCATTTTCTTGGATATTAGCACTTGGCTCCCTTTTAGTTATGCAAATATTTCTAGCAAGTGTTTGCTCCACAGCCTGCTTGAATTCCTTGCTTGAAAAAGCTTTTGCTTTCTCTGCCATATGGCCAGCCTGCACATTTTCCACAAACTTTTATGCTCTGCTTCCTCTTCACTTTAAGTCTTTTCTTTATTCCTACATCTGAATATAGGTTGTTAGAAGCAGCCAGGTCACATCTTGAATGTTTTGCTGCTTAGAAATTTCTATTCCACCAGGTACCCTAAATAATCTCCAATACAAACTTCCATAGATCTTGAGGGCATGAATAGAATGCAGCCAAGCTGTTTGCTAAGACATAACACATGTGACCTTTGCTCCATGATATGGTTTGGCTGTGTCCCCACCCAAATCTCATCTTGAATTGTGATCTCAATAATCCCCAAGTGTCGAGGGAGGACCTGGTGGGAGTTTATTGGATCATGGGGGCAGGTTCCCCCATGTGGTTCTTGTGATAGTGAGTGAGTTCTCATGAGATCTGATGATTTGATAAGGCAGTTTTCCCTGCTATCACATGCTCTGTCTTGTCTGCTGCTATGTAAGACTGGCCTGCTTCCCCTTCTGCCATGACTGTAAGTTTCCTGAGGCCTCTCAAGCAATGCAGCACTGTGAGTCAATTAAAAATTTTTTCTTTATAAATTACCCAGTCTCTGGTATGTCTGGCAGTGTGAAAATGGACTAACACACTCCAGTTCCCAAAAAGTTTATCATTTCCATCTGAGACTTTGGCAGCCTGGACTTCACTGTCCATATCATTATCAGCATTTTGGTCACAGCCATGTAATCAGTCTCTAAGAAGTTCCAAATTTTCTTTATCTTCCTGTCTCCTTCTGAGCCCTCTAAACCCTGCCTGTCACAGAGTTCCAAAGTTGCTTCCACATTTTCAGGTATCTTTATAGTAATACACCACCCCAGTACCAATTTTCTGTATTAGGCTGTTCTTGCCTTGCTATAAAGAAATACACCAGATTAGATAATTTGTTAAGAAAAGAGGTTTAATTGCTCACAGTTCTGCAGGTATTACAAGAAGCATGATGCTCAAGAAGCTTATAATCATAGCAGAAAGTAAAGCATGAGCAGGCATTTCCCATGGCAAAACCAGGAGCAAGAGAGAGAGATAGACTGGGGTGAGGAGGTGCTACACATTTTTAAATGACCAGATCTTGCAATAACTCACTCACTATCATGAAGACAGCACCAAACAATGAGGGATCCACCCTCATGACCAAAGCACTGCCTACCAGGCTCCACCTCCAACATTGGGCAACATTGGAAATTACATTTCAACATGAGATTTGGGCAGGGACAGATATACAGACAATATCACCATTTAATTGTGAACTTGTCATTGGTCAGGCTTGAGTTTCCATTGACTTTACTTTGAAATCACCTTCACTTCTCTTATTCCTTGAAATAGAGTCCCAAAAATTTCCTTCCCATGGTATCAAGGAAGTTTGTCTGCTGAGAGGTTGGCAAAGTTGGAGCTCTGGAATGCAGGACTGGAGGTGAATGCCCTCTTGCCTCTGGTAGGACTCAAGAAGTACCTGCGGTTTTCCACTCTACCCCTTTTTTCAATCTCTTTGCTGCTTATAAACCAGCCTTCAAACCTATGGAAGTAGTGATTGAGTTTTTAGGGCCCATCATGTTTTTCCTGACACAAGAATTTACCTACCATAAAATATTTTTTTTCCTGTGAAAAGTCAATGACTTGTAATTTGGTCAGCAAACAGAAACTATCCATTTAATAAGTGCAATTTTTTTTGCATATGTCTTGCACAAAATTTCTTAACTACCCATCAACATCGTTTTACATAAAACCAGGTATCCCATGCTTAAGAAAATTACTCTGAATCCAAAAACTACTAATTGTTGGGTCAGTCTTTATTCAAGTAAATATAATAAATTAATCAATTTATTTGTTCATATAGTCAAAAAAATCTGAGTACTAAAGATGTGCCAGACACTGACAGCTGACTGGGAAGCTCATGGCATTCAGGGACATATAGAGAGGTTAATAAATAATTATAGTATCTTGCGAAGTTATATGAAAGAGGCATCTACAGTGTTGAAAACAAGAGAGAGGAATTCACTCTACTTGAAGATATATGTCCCCATCCTCTCAACAAAAAACAGATGAACAATGTTTTGAATACTTCTAAATATTCATTTGATGGATAAGGCTAGGAGGCATAGTCCACTGGGAAGAAAAGACTGAAAAAGATGATATAAAATAGCCTGGCAATTTTATACTCTTAAAATAGATTAATACAACAGAAGTATTATATGCTTACTGTAGAGTAACCAACTTCTGAAGTCAAGATTTGTGGTTGAAAGTTATAAAAATCTGACTTGTGGTATTTAAAAAAAAAAAAAAAGAAAAAAATTGGCTCAAGAGCCTGGGAGTAAATCCTTCAGGTGTGACTAATCTAGATGCCATTTAAAAATTAACATAGCGGATCTAAAATTGCATATTTAATTTATTGAATATATTTACTTCTGTGATATTACATACATGTCTTGATAATGTCTTATGCAACTAATCCACTTTCTGCATTATTTTTCTAATTTAAATTTATCTTAATTTTAAATAATCATAATAATACATGTGATATACACATAGTCAGATGTATACATGTTTTGCTTATACTCTCAGATGCAGATAACTGAATTCACTGAGAATATTGACCATGTAAAGCATTTACTTTTGTAAGGGCTGAGTTCAATGTTAGCTGTAATGCTTAAATAATTATTGGAATTCATTATTTTCCAACTGTCAAGATATTAAATTATTTGAAGTTTCATTATGCATCATTATGCCTGTCACCATTCTTGCTTAATGAATAATGTTTTTATCTACTGATCTCACAACCAATACATAACAAATCAAACAGAGGAACACTTCTTTAAATGATTTTGCCTCAGAAAATTCACCAGGCTCAATTTTACATTTGGTTAGAATAAAACATTCATTCCTTTCCAAAAATTTCTTGGTTTGGAAAATAACCGACTTCTATTATAGCTTAGCTTAAATTTCTCTGCCAAAAAAAAAAAAAAGACAAGAAACAAGGAAATAGTTCCTTTAGCTGCAAGATAACTTTGGTCATATCTACACAAATCTGAATTAACTAATTGGAGAGGTAAAAATTCAGTCATGTTGTGTTGTCCTCAGCATGGCAACAACATACACTCTTTAACCTAAAATAATTTTATATTTAGTTTTGCTTTGATGTCTAAAGTTTCTCATTCATGTTATATGTGATCTACAAAGATTAACAATAAATGGTTCAAAATCTATATAATGCTCAGACTGATTTTTATGAACTTTTATTTTACATTTATCATGCTGTGACTCAAATACTACACCCTATGTTAATTTTTTTTCAGGGAACCAATTGCTAGTTTCCTGTTTTTATTAATAAGTCTGTTGATACATATACACATCAAAATGCATTTTACTTTTTAATCTACATCTTCAGAGAACAATTCATGTTCTGCCACCTTCTTTCTTAGAAGGGAACAAACCTGGGCCAAGTGATACATTATATTGCTCTTCGATTACAGCCAGGTTTCTGTCTTTAATACATTTTCTGTGAAATGTAATTTATATTTTTAAATATTCTAGTTTTTTTTCCTATAGAAACCAACTGCCAGTTGCTTCCAGCCTCTATTTTTTAATTCATCCAAAATTCATAGAGTAAAAAATGTTTTTTTCTGCTATAGATTTCTATTTAAAAGAAATTATAAATAAGGTTAAGGAATGAAATTCCATTTCCTTCATGAACACTACAATGCAATGTGCAAATAAGTAACTTTTAAAGATAACCAAATCTAGAAGCTTAGAATTGAAATTGAAGGATATTTAGTCCAACCTCTCATACAATTCAAGAATCCTTTCTACAACATCCCTGGCAAACAATCATATTATGATTTCCCAATTAAGACCTTAAAAAGCTGTTTCATACGCAAAATGACTTTGGTCCCACAACTTTCAAATGTGTCATTAACAGACTATTATGGTGTCAAACATTGTATATTGAGAAATGCATGGTGGACAAAGGAAGGGAGGGGAAAAAAGAACTGAAACTAAAACTCCTGTCCTGATTCCCCTCCATGTTCTCCGTAGACTAGCCAACTGATACTCTTGAATGATCCAGAACAAATCCACAATGCCCCATACAGTCTGCCTAGAGAAGGCCGAATCTTGGTCCAAGGAATAGAACAAGGGCATGTCTTGGCCATTAGTTAACTTCTCTCGGAAAAAAAAAATTAGATTACTTAAAGTGTATGTGTAGAATTACAAGTAGGTCTGACATTTTCCTAGAAAACAGTCTCAATGGACAGCATACTCATAAAGAAAATCCTTCTCAGGATATTGTTTCGGTACCATCCAAAGTTTTCAAGCTGTCTTTGAGCAAAGCTCTTCAACAATTCCATTTTATTGCCTAAGGCAAGGGGAGTTCCTATATATTTTGTATCCACTCTCTTATCTATCAATTTAATTCAGTTATTTTTACATCATATTATGTGATACAATTTAAAGTTTTAATCTGATGATTCTTACTCTGTTCACATCTCCTAGCACATCTTTTCATTTCCATTTATGTGCGTGCGAAAAATTTATGAATCCAAGAAATGTTATAAAGTGTCTGTTTTGAGTATTTTGTGTAAGGTAGTGGAAGTACAATCTAATAAAACCTAAATTTAATATCAGTGGCTACAAAATATTTTGGAAGAAAAAATCTACTATCCAAAAATAATATAATTCACTTCAAAGTTTAAAAGTATGCTACATTTGTCATAGTTTTGTGTGCACTCATTCATTCAATCATTCTACAAAGATTTATTGTGTACCCAATATGTTTTAAACAGTTTTAGGTTATGTTGATACAGGTCAGAACAAAAGAGATGAAACTCAGACTTACATTATTGTTTTGAGAGAGACCGGCAAGCAAGTCAAATTTTAAAATGTATACTATGTTAGATGGTGATGTCTGCTAAGTAAGGAAATAGAGAGATAGGATAGGGGACTTGTGGAGATGAAATTTTAAATAGAGCATCCATGGAAGGTGACATTGAAAGCGTGACACTTCAGTAAAGACCTGAACAAGATGAGAAAGGAAGCCATGTGAATACCCGGGAGCAGAGCATCCCAGACAAAGGAAGAAGCAAATGCCTCTGAGGCAGAAGCATACCTAGAGTATCCGAGGAAAATCCAGGAGGTCAGTGTAAGCTATTGAGCTGAGAGAGAGGTTAAGAAGGCCAGGGTAGCCTAATTATAGGATCTTTCAGTCATAATAAGAACATTTTCTATTACGCTAAGAAAGATGGAAAGCCATTAGCAAGTTCTGAATGGAGAAGCAACATAGCTTTCCTCTTACTTTAACAAGATCTCTTGCGTTTTGGAAAATAAGGGCACAAGAACAGGAGCAGAAAGACCATTTTGGAGGTTACCATATGATGATCCAGCTAAAAGATAGTGCCGGCTGGGGATCCTGTAAATAGCACTGGATGTGTTTAGAAGAGAAAATCTAATCGAATTTGCTGATAAAGTGAATGTGAAATATGAGAGTATAAAATCCAAGCTTTTTTGCCTTTATCAACTGGAAGGATGGAGTGGCCATTAATTGAGACTGGGAAAACTATAGAGGGGCAAGTTCAGACGTTAAAGGTTGAGTTTCCCATTAGAAGTCCAGAGAGATTTAGATGAGGCAATAGATTACATAAGTCTGGCATTTAAGGGAGAGTTTCAGACATGATGAATACATTTGGGCATCACTGGTATATAGAAAGGATTTAAATCAATGAGCTAGATGAACTCATAAAAGCAAAAGGTATAGAGAGAAGAGAAGAGGCTCAAGGGCTGAGCCTGGGTCATTCCACTCTTTAGTTGTCAGAGAGAGGAGGAGGAGCTAGCAAAAGAAACTAGGTAGTAGTAAAACTCCTAAAAGCTAAAAGAAAAGTTTCTTAGGGCCTAAACAAGCTTGTCCAACCCACAGCCTGTGGGCCGCATGCGGCCCAGGACGGCTTTGAATGCAGCGCTACACAAATTTGTAAACTTCCTTAAAACATTATGGGACTTTCTGTGATTGTCTTTTAGCTCATCAGCTACTGTTAGTGTATTTTACCTGTGGCCCAAGATAATTATTCTTTTTCCAGTGAGGCCCAGGGAAGCAAAAAGACTGGACACCCCTCGTGTAAAGGATCAGCTGTGTTGAAAGCAGCGGGTAGGTCAATCATGTTGAAGACAGTGATGGCAGTGGATTTAACTATGGAGAGGTCACTAGGACCTTGACAGAAGTAGTTTGAGTGGAATGGTAGAGATGAAAGCCAGTTAGTTAGAATGATTCAAGAGAGAATAAAAGGAGAAACTTCGAGATTTTGTGAATTTTATTTAAGATTATGAGATTTGACATTATGAATCTGAGATTGTGAGTAGCAAAACTTCTTGGGAAGTTTGGTTGTAAGGGACAACAAAAGGAAAATGAGGAATAGCACATTTTAATTTTCTTCGCCTTTTGTAAGATGGGGAAAATAAGATGGATATTCCTCTATTTGCGGGCATTTAAGAGTTCATGAACCAAAAAAAAAAGGCAATTTGTTTAAGAATCTGTATTCCAAAGAGAAATAAAAGATAATATGATCTTTGAAAGCCAATTTTCAGGCAAAGGAAGCATTACTACTTGGGGGGGGGCGGGCGGTAACAGTTTGTGTAATTGTAAGAGCAGTGGTTTAAAGTTTATAAACACAATCTGACCTTTGGCCTTTTTTCAAACATGCAAAGAAATATTCCTCCTCGGCAAAATGAGTACTATTTTTAAACATGCTAACTTTCTTCCTTTGTTTTTTTTCAAACATGCTAAGCTTCTTCCTTTGTTCACAAAATATTAGAAGCAGAGTCCAAATCTTTGAATGGATTTTAAGAGACAAAAAGGTTGAGACTAGAAGTGGTGTTTTTTAAATGCCCAAGAATTCCTAAAGATAGGAAATTCCCTCATTTTTATTTATTTACATTTTGTGTGAGTCATACCAGGGAAAATGCTAGTCAAATATCACTTCAATAAATGTTTTTATTTTACGGAAGCTTAAAAACTCTAAAAGTGTAATTTGTTTTCAGCATATTTTTGAAATTAAATTTAAAATGCTTTATTGCTGAAAAAGGCTAACAGTCATCTGAGCCTTTGGCGAGCTATAATCTTTTTTTTTTTTTGAGACGGGGTCTCGCTCTTTCGCCCAGCCGGGAGTGCAGTGGCGTGATCTCGGCTCACTGCAAGCTCCGCCTCCCGGGTTCACGCCATTCTCCTGCCTCAGCCCCCCGAGTAGCTGGGACTACAGGTGCCCACCACCGCGCCCGGCTAATTTTTTGTATTTTTAGTAGAGACGGGGTTTCACCATGTTAACCAGGATGGTCTCGATCTCCTGATCTTGTGATCTGCCCGCCTCGGCCTCCCAAAGTGCTGGGATTACAGGCGTGAGCCACCGCGCCCGGCCGAGCTAGAATCTTTTTGCTGGTGAAGGGTCTTGCCTTGATGTTGATGGCTGCTGACTGATCAGGGTGGTGGCTGCTAAAGATTGGGGTGGCTGTTGCAATTACATAAAAGAAGACAACAATGAAGTCTGCCACATCAATGAACTCTTCTTTTCACAAAAGATTTATCTTTAGCACGTAATGCTGTTTGATAGCATTTTTTAAATAAAATAAAATTATCTTTGGAGAAAGAATCTGAACAATCTTAAGGTATTCTCATGGAATTAGAAGTCCAGAGACTTTCTATAACAAGTGAAGAAGAAAAAAGTGATAATTAGCTAATACTGTTTAGAGTTGTTATTAATTCTAGTGCCAAAAAAAAGTGTTAACTAGAATTGTTTTCACTGTGCCCATACCTGGAAATTCAAACACACCATCAACTGTCAGGGAAAGTAGAACAACTTAATGGTATAGATAAAACAATAACTCTTAAAATTTTTTAAAATTTTGATGTCTCACACTATTGGCAATAGTAAAATAATTAGTTGTCACAACACACTTTTTGTTTAGAATTCTTTGGTCTTGTTTTCCTAACACACACAAACACACACACACACACACAGCTAAAACAAAGTCCTTGAAAAGCAATAATTTAGCTATGAATGTAGACTAGACAACAAAAGAAAGAAAGCATATTCATCCCACACTGAAGAGAGTATATTTTTTATTGTGAAGAAAACATTAAGACCAAGAAAAAGAAATTACCAAGTGTTCAATGAACTGGGAGCTGGTCTAAAAATAGTACTCATTTTGCCGAGGAGAAAAAGTTACTCATAACTCAACATGAGCAATTACAATTCATCTCTTGTTTTTATCTCTTTTGAAATAAAATATACTCTTTATGTTCTCAACATGTGAGGCACGATACTAATGTCAATAGCAGAGAATAATATGGAAATGGAATCAGTATGATTATGCATGAGGGGAAATGGCAGCTTTGTAATCATGATATCTCTTGCACTAACAGATTTTTCACACTACCTTTCTCAGAATATAAAAGCCATTGAAGTAAAAATATAAAATTAAATAGTGTTGAAAAGTTCAATTTCTTTAGTGTTGGCATTCTATAAAATAAGTCTGGTTTCAAAAATAAAGAGTCAATATGATCAAAATTTGTGTCACCTTTACTTATTTCACAAGTTACAGAAAATTCCTGAGCCCAAGTGATCATTTTGAGTCCCTACACATAAGACTTTGACACTTTAGATTTTCACCTTTGTGACAAAGAAATCACCCTGACTATTGTGACAAAAAGAGAACCATCTCTGGATATTTTTACAGGAAAACAACGATTTCTTTGAAAGTTAAGATCTTATATTTTCCTTAGTAAGCTTAACAAGGTGGACATTTTTTGTGTGTGAATAGAAGGAATAGAGTTTAAGTAAATGACTTAAGGTGACAAATAATACCAATATCAGAAAACTGAAAATTAAAAGGTGACTTAAAATGGTATATGTTTCTATTAATAAAAGTAATAGATAGTCATGGTAGAATGTATGAAAACTACAAAACCAAGACAAAATATAAATGATCTGCAGTCACACCAATTATGAGTAACATTTAACATTTGAAGTATTTACTTGAAGATATTTTCTATTCATATTATGGGAACTAAATTAATATATTATAATAGATTCTTGTATTACATTAGGTTACTTGTAACATCATAGGAATTTGCCCTTATCATTTAATATTATTTGACAGAAATGATATACATAAAACAGTAGTATATTTTAAAATTTATTTATTGTGTATTAAGATGTTTCTTTTTTGTGGTATTCTAAATGGGCCTGAGATGAATCCACAAATATTTAAGTTTTGCTTTGATTGAAGCGGCTTTATAATTTTTTCCATTTTGTTAATAAAATTTTAAGTATAGATTCTTACCCTACCTGTGATGGGATGAATGGCTAGGTATTTGATTTATTTATTAGGCCAAACTCTAAATATTTTTACATGTGTTAGAGCCTTCAAATGAAAAAGTAAATAAATTACAGAAAGAAAAATGAGAAACGGGAATAAAAATGGAGTCAGAGAAAGATCAATACTGGAAATATACAGCACACAATCCCAATCCCAAATAGATAATAGAAATAGGTCACAATGTTGTTTGGAAATTCTGAATAGCCAAACCAGAAAGGGAAACATACTACTTGTGAGTCTCAATTCTTAGGATTAAAATGTTATTCTCAGAGGTAGTTTCACCCTTTGTCAATACTGTAACTTCAGCAAAATTTCTTCCTTAGATTTTCATGAAGACAAATCAGATTGACAGAATGAATTTCCTCTTCACTGACATCTCTCTAAGTAATTTTGACAGAGGTGTTTCTTGCTGTCTCTTCTTGTAAACTAAGGGCATAATGACCAGATCAAAAAAACTTAAAATACATAGTAATGGGTCTCCACTTGTGAACTAAATTTCTATTTGAAGGATCTATAAAAGTGACTACTTGTTTGGATCATGTGTGCCTATTTTAACTTTTTAATTTAATTTCCTTTGGTTTTAACAAGCCACAAAATTAAAATATTTTGAGCCCCTTTATGATGGTGGGAGAAAATATTTTGACAGTTGGCTGAGAAGCTGTTGTTATAATAGGGATTTAGGGTATATCATTTTGTTTCCAAGAAAGTGATTTTGTTTTTAAATTGCATACTTTACTTAACTCCAAACAGAACTTGAGCTGGCTTACAGTCGAAAGCAAGAAGTACATGGAGTCACTAACACTAAAATAAAATAACGTCATGTTATACAAGTTTGGGGATAGATGCTTATACAGAAAATCAGGTTTAGAAGAGCTAGTGTATTAAATGTGTTGGCAACTAAGCCTACATAAATCTAATCAAATGATAAGAATTATTTCAGTTCTTAGGAAAAATAGATGTTTTATGACCACAAAATCCAAACTTAACTCTTAGTTAAAAATCAGCATCAGACTTCTAGGTAAAAAAAATGCTACACACTTCTCACTCCTTAAATGAAATATGCCTTAAAATTGAGATGATAACATAGAAGAATGACTTGAGATAATTGTAGAAAATGCTGAGAAGGCTAAGAAATCCGAACAATTTGTAGGAAAATAGTAGACATTGAGGCAAGATAAAAATGAGATAACATAAAAATGATTGGATCTCCTAACAGATAGAAACCAACAAATTGAGCAGAGAAATGATTTGAATACATATTAACAATATTTCCTAGGTTGAAGGAATATTCAGACTGACATCTGAAAAGAGCCCAGCATATTTCAGAGAAAGATGGTTTGAGATGGTTGCCAAGGATTGGTGCGTAATTTGATAACTTGAAATTCAAAGCTAAAGAGAGAGAAGAGTATAGTGCTAAATTGTGGCACCATGAAGGTATTAATAGGCACATAAAGAATGACTGCCCCAAATCACCCCATGCTTACGATCTGGACTAGTATTCGCTAAGCCTGGAATGTTAAGGTGAGATGGCCCCCAAGGGCTGTGGAGCATTAGACAATTAACTCTTCATTACTCTGCATTTTTTACCTGGAAGTCTGATGTTAATTTTTAATTTAAGAGTTAAGTTTGGCTTTTGTGGTAACAAAACATCTATATTTTCTAACGAACTGAAATAATTCTTATAATTTCATTAGATTTATGTAGTCTTTGGTGATCCAAAAAATAGTTTCAAAGACAAAATCAGAATGGAAAGGTATGGTAGGTACTGTTAATTGGCCCATTCGAAATTCTTTACATATTCCTTCTATTTGGAAAAGTTGAATGGCTTCTGCCATGCCCCAGTAATGGGTACTGAACTTATTTTTTTGTAATAAATAAATAAATAACTGGAAGAAATATATAAAACAACAGTTTTCAAACATTGGACAGGAGGCAGTACAGGGCTGTGATACACAGAAGGGTAATAAAGGAGGTGAGTCCTACAATCTTCCTAGATTTGTATGTGGAGATGATTTCCAGATTACACAGGAAGTGGCTCCCAAGCTGAGCACAATCCCTTCTTTCCCTTGATCTACAAGATCCAATCTCTTAGAAACATGTTTGCTCTGAGCTTAAATATCCTGCTAATTATAATACCCTTGTTTAGAATTGCTGCAAAAATCAAATAACAAAAATATTTATTTATATCTGTTATATATAACATATACATAATATATAATATACATCAGATATATAACATATTATATAGATGTAAAATCATCCAAGTAATAAGTGCCCAACAAATTTTAGCCATTATTAATTACATATATTACAATGTTTTTATTTTTAGTGAGGTTAGCATACTTTAGATGAAAATTCAGAATTTCATGACACAAGAAGACTATAAAATTGGTAGAACCTGTCAAAATTCATGTAATAGCAAGTCATAGTAAGTGGCATTTTTTGGACTTTTCATGGGATAGAAGAAAATAGAACTAGTAAAAAACGTGTGCAATTGCTTATTGTGTTGAACAATTTATGAGCTGAATAGTGATAGTGTTTGCCTGGCAATGGAGCCTAACAAGAAAAATTTATAACACATCTTGAAAATAAACTTCATGATCTTGAACAAAACCCAGCACCTGCGAGTCACGACTTATAACTGAAAACCCCAGAATGAGGCACTTGTGGAAGCCTGGTGCATGAAGACTCCTTAGAGACACTGTTCCTCTTAATTAGCCCAAGGAACTAAAGGAAGGCCTTTTACATATTACTCTCAAGTGTTTGATAATGCTTCATGGGCTGAAGAAGCTGATCACTTGAAAACTTTTATCTTTCAGGTGAGATCATTATCCTTCACAAATGGGTTGCTCAGGAGCAATAATTCAACATTTAATTAGTTTTCTTTATTTCTCCTAAGGGATACATCTATGAAAATCTGAACTGTATTGTGGTTAAATTTTCAGTAGGCTTCAGTATCAGAATAGTGTTCCCAAATGGCATATTTCCTATTATTAGTCAACAGTATGAGCTTTGAGGATTTTAGTGCAATGTTTATAGGACATGGTGCCATAAGGCAATACAGCTTTAACTCTGTACTCTCTTGTGAGATTTTAATGGATTTGAAGTAGTTCTGCTCTCTGGAAGCATGAGAGCACACATAAAGTGTGCATATTCATTGTAGAGAACATGATCCTAGGACATTCACAGTGGTACATTGCAAAATAGCACTAATTCTTCACCTCTTCCTGTATCTATGCCCTTTGTCATATAGCTTTTAAGATCCCGCCCCTCTAACTCTGGGGTAAGTCATGTGACTAGCTCAGACAAACAGGGTTTAAAAAATCACTTGTACAATATGGCTTACTCTCCTTAGCTCTCTATCATCCATAAGAAGGACACACCAAGGCTGGTTTCCTGGAAGATGAGACACATGGAAAGGAATTTAGATATCTCAGCCAAGGCCATTCAAAATCACCCCATCTCCAGCCCACCCCTGACATATGGAAGAGCCTAGCTAAGACTAGTAGATCCCCCTAGTTTAGCTTAAGATTTGTGACGTAAATGAATGTTTATTGCCTTAAGCTACTGAGTGTTGGAGTGGTTTGATAGAGCATTAAACTGCTAACTCCCCTCAAACCTATTTCTGTAAATTGAATTAAATGAGAAATACAAGTCAGTTCCTTGGGGGTCTTTTCCATCTTCAGAAACCAAATTCCTGCAAGCTACCCTGGCTTGCTTAGGTGCTGAGTAGAACTCAGGAACTCTGCATTAAATGATTTGGCAGAACAAATCCATGCCACCTTTTCCCTTCTGCACACCTCTGTCTTGATTTCAAAATATTTCTTTCAATTGGCATAAGGGAATCTTTTCACATGGGGTTAAAAAATTTGATGGATTACATTTGGAAAGAACATGGTGCACACAAGCTGAGAGATCTCAACAAATCATCATCAAAATGCTGTAAAGAATAAGCCTAATGCCAAAAAATTATGTGAGTTCTGGTACATCTAATAAAGATATATTTCTCATTCATAATATGAAGTTAATTCTCCATTTCCAAAATTCTTGAGTAATTAGTGAATGTGCCTAAGCTTCTCATATAAAGTGCCTGCATTTTATTTATCTTGAACAGTTTTATTGGGGTATAATTTATATACAAAAACTGTACATATTTAATGTGTACAGTTTGATGAGTTTGGACATAAGCAAATACTCATGGTACAATTACTGCAATCAAGGTAATAGACATCCAACAACTCTCAAAATTTCCTTTTGTCCCTTTCTTTTCTTTTCTTTCTTCTTTCTTTGCTTTATTCCTTTCTTTCTTTTTATTTGAGTGGTAAGAACACTTATTATGAAACCTATCTTCTTAACAAATTTTAAAGTGCACAGTACTGTCCTCTTAACTACAGGCACTTCATTGTACCGCAGAGCCCCAGAACTTATTCACCTAGCATAACTGAAGCTTTATACAGGTTGAATAAAAATTTCTTATTTCCTCCACCCCAAGCATCTGAAAACCACTATTGTATTCTCTGCTTCTCTGAGATTGACTATTACAGATGCCCATATAAGTGGAATCATGCAATATTTGTCCTTCTGTGACTGGCTTATTTCACTTAGAATAATTTCCTCAGGATTCATCCATGTTATTGCAAATAACAGAACTTCTTTCACTGTGTGGATATACTACATTTTCTTCATCTATTCATCTGTTGATAGTAGACACTTGAGTTGTTTTGGTGTCTTGTCTATTGTGAATAATGCTGTATATTTCTCTTTAAAATCCTGATTTGATAATCTTGAATTATTTTTGATATATGTTCAGAAGTGGAATTGATCAATCATATGGCAGTTCTATTTTTAACTTTCGAGGAACTGCCATAATGTTTTCCATAGCTATAGCACCATTTGACAAGGGTGCCAAGAGTAGTACACAATGGTGAAAAGAAAGTTTGTTTCATCAACAAATGTTGGGAAAACTGGTATTCACGTAAAAAAAATAAAATTTGACCCCTATCTTACATAATCTACAAAAAAATCAACTCAAAATAGATTGAAGACTTAAACATAAGTCTTGAAACTATAATACTACTCAAAGAAAACATAGGAGAAATGTTTCTTGAGTGTGGTCTTTGCAATGATTTCTCAGACACAACAACAAAAGCATAGGCAATAAAATCAAAAATGGAAAAAAGGGATTACATGAAATAAACAGACAAAAACTTTCACAGCGAAGAAAATAACAGAATGAAAAGGTAAACTACAGAATTAGATAAAATATTTTCAAATTACATATCTGATAAGTGGTTGACTTATGAAATATAAGCAACTCATACAACCCAAAAGCAACAAACAAATAAACAAAACCAATTCAATTAAAAAATGAGCAAAAGACTTTAACAGACATTTCTCCAAAGAAGATATATAAATGGCCAACAAGTATATGAAAGGATGCTCAACATCATTATTTATCAGGGAAATACAGGTCAAAATTATGAGATATTACTTCCCACCTGTTGGGATTGCTATTCACAAAGAAAACACACACACACAAAAAAAAACAAAATGTAAGTGTTAGCAAGGATGTGGAGAAATAGAAACCTTTGTATACTATTAGTGGGAATGTGAATTTTAAAAATGGTATCTATAATTAGATGCTATAGGTAAAGTGTGTTGAACGTGTACTGGCTCATAAACTGTATAATTTTAATACTTGATCTTACAATGCTTGTGGGTTTTTGAAAATATCTGAGGATGTTTATCTTTCAAAAATAAACATGGATGATATATTTAGTATTAAAGTTATAACATATGTTTTTGGCGAGTACAAACATAAAAGTTTCTTAGAATTTGCATTTATGTCCTATGTCCTGCATATAAAGGTTTATTTTACCTTAATAGGAAATTATGTTTCCCAAATTATTAACAGTCATTAATTTTCATTCCCTCATAACTACTTCCCTTCACCTCTAATATGACAGTACCAGAAAGTTATTATTATTATTAATATTATTTGAGATGGAGTCTCACTCTGTAGCCCAGGCTGGAGTGCAGTGGCACAATCTCGGTTCACTGCAACTTCCACCTCCTGGGTCCTGGTTCAAGCAATTCTCCTGCCTCAGCCTCCCGAGTAGCTGGGATTACAGGCATGCACCACCATGACCAGCTAATTTTTGTATTTTTAGTAGAGACGGGGTTTCACCATGTTGGCCAGGCTGGTCTTGAACTCCTGCCCTCATGATCTGCCCGCCTCAGCCTCCCAAAGTGGTGGGATTACAAGAGGAGCCACCACATCCAGCCAAGTTTTTCATAATTTTTGATTTATAAATCACATGGCAATGTAGTTAAAACATGTCCAGTGCCATTAACGGTTCAAAAAAGAAAAAAATAAGTGTTTTTCTCTGGAGACCTGTTCACAAGTTCATTAGTAAAAGCTTGTACTGATACTCATAACTGCATGTCACAGTTCCTCTAAATTTATTTTTCTAAAACCATACTTATCCTTGTTCTTTCTTATTGGTTAAAAAAAATACTAATATATTTTTCAAGTTTCAACACTACAAACACACAAATTCTCCATTTACTTTTCATTGGTTTTCATAATACTGCATTTCCCACTACATCTCCTTAAGTATAATGGAATCACATAATAAAAATATATAACTAATGTTTTAGAAAATCTACTTCTTTCTAGAACAAGTATATTGAAATGTTTGAAGTCATAGAAAAAAATATATATGACAGCCTGAACTGAAAAGTCAAGTTTTATTTTTATATATTTATTTGCCAAGTGACCATAAAATATACATGTACCCTCTCTCTCCAGAAAAAGCACATTAGGAAAATGCTTACTAAACTTAGTTTACCTGTTAAAATTAATTACATCTAGCTTACCAGATAATGCAATCAAAATCATTAGGATAAGCTTTTCCAGCATATGAGATTGAAAGTTCATCAGAATTCTTCCTCTTTTTTTGGAGATAAACATAGCCATCTTCCCATTCATTCTTTAGACAAGGACTTTTCCCAGAAAACTGTAAGTAACAAAGTTCAAATACCTGAATGTGGACCTACAAATATTTTAAAATTCAGATTTCTTACAGATATGTAACATTAACCACCACCCACCTGGCAAACATTACATATTGAGTAGTTTACCTTTTCAGTTCAAAGTGTAAGTTAGAAGAGATATATGTAGTAAAACCTTTTCCAGGGAATCTACAACATCTGAGAAAATATATGCATTAATATACCTGGTTAACTTATCCCATGATGTGATGTACCTAGAAGCTGTCTCTACAATCTTATATTGTCTGGTAGAGAATATGCAAAGCCATAGCTAATCATAGGTCAGTCTTCAACATTTCTGAACCAGTTATCTCTATTCCAGTGGAAGCTTCTATAAAAGATTGTCAAAGATTATTAATGAGAAATGAAAGTTGGACATGAAGGAACAGTGTCCACAAACACCATTCTCATATGTAGGGGGGATTTTCCATTTTTGAAACTGATAGGGCAGTGTCCCTTATGAGAAAATTTAGATATATATCCAAATTCCTACAGGAATTAAGTGTATTATAAAGTTGGTGCTTCAAATCAGTGTGTGTCAGGGGAAAGGGATGGATTATCCAATAAGTAATATTGGAACTCCTAAATTCTAGTAGAATCTAATCTGAAAAAATTAAAATTGGATTCATAACTCCCATACTACAATAGGAAATATCCCTAATAAATATGTATGTACATTTAGTAAATGAAAATTTATAAATCTAGAAGAACTCATGACTGAACTTTTTATAATTCTCTAGATTTCACAGCCTTTCTAACTGTAATAAAAAGCTTAGGAAACATTTGTAAATGATTGATATACTTGAATATATGATATATTCTAAAAATCTTGATGGCAAAGTCAACAACTACAGAGTAAAAGAGAAAGCTGACAAACAGTAATAATATTTGCAGAAATATGGGTGCTCTCCTAATAGAAAAAGTTTCTACAAATCAATAAGAAAAGGGCCAGAGACTCAAAAACATAAGCAAAGAATAAATGATTAACATAAAAACAAAGGATAAAACAATAGAAAAAACAGATTCACATAAACGAAAATAAAAGTGAGTATCAAAAGTATTAAAAGATATTCAACCTCATTGATAACTTGAGAAATGCAAATCAAAACTATACTGCATTGAATTGGTAAAGATGAAAAATTTGATGGAGCACTGTGTGGCAATGTGCTAACATGTGTAGCATACTGGCCTGCAGAAAATTAACCCAGACGATTGATACAGAGATACAAACTAAATCATTGTTTCTTCATTTTGTACACCCTCACATAATTTCTTTATTGAAAGTGCATGGGAGCATAATATCAAGAAATCAAAAGAAGAAATAAATAAAAAGAAGAAATAAAGATACTGAATTGTTGCTGAACTCCTTCAAAATGTATTGTTGAAAAATTAGTATTCTTTGAGACGGAGTCTCGCTCTGTCACCCAGGCTGGAGTGCAGTGGCATAATCTCTGCTCACTGCAAGCTCCCCCTCCTGGGTTCACGCCATTCTCCTGCCTCAGCCTCTCCGAGTAGCTGGGACTACAGGCGCCCAACACCATGCCCGGCTAATTTTTTGTATTTTTAGTAGAGACGGGGTTTCACCGTGGTCTTGATCTCCTGACCTCGTGATTCGCCCGCCTCGGCTTCCCAAAGTGCTGGGATTACAAGCGTGAGCCACCGCGCCCGGCCGAAAAATTAGTATTATTTTTCAAATAACTTTTAGAGGAAACAAGGCAACTTACCTTTCCTAAATTAAATCACTCCTCAAAATTCATTTAGATGGCTGAATTATATATAAATTGAGTTAGATAGATATATGATGATACATGATACAGATGATGATAATGAAGATAGATGATTGATAGATAGATAGATAGATAGTTAGATAGATAGTTTTCTTTTCCTCACTTTTCTCCTTGCTAATAAAAATCTGCTTGCAGAATTTCAGCTAATAAATCTTTTGGTTGCCTACAGAACCTATTTCCTTTTTAAAAAGTGTAAGATTCCACAGAGATGTAATAAAATCCATGTGCTTTAGCTGAAAATTGTGCCCATATTACTTGCTTCAAAACCTTTTCCATCTTTGCAATAGGTGCAATAGATATTATATAAATAAATTATTCACGTATTTGTATTCTTTTCTGCCATGAAACGACAAAAAAGTTCTTTTGAGATCCTTTGTTATGATCCTTTAGCTGTAAGGACTTCCTTCAGCCTTTTAAAGCGATTTCCTATTTTCCTGCTACTGTAATATTCTTAAATTTGCATTGGGTATATGGCCTTTATTTTTCCCTCTCGGCATCATTTATGTCTTATAACCTAAAATTTCACAATGATGTGCCATATTGTGTTGCTTATTTTTCATAATGCTGGATTATAAATAAAATGTTTGAATCTGAAAATATGCCTCCTGGAGTTCTGAGAAATTTTCTTGCATTACTTATTGAACCACTGATTGTTTCTCCTTTTTCTCCATTATCTCTCTGGATTTCCTATTAGTGGGAAATTAAACCTTCTGGCTTGTTACTGCCATGGTTATATATTTTGTAATTCATTCCACATTTATTTGACTTTTTTATTATTGTGTGGGAGATACTGCCCTTTGTAGCACAAGTCTTCTACAAAATGTTTTGTTTTTATTATATTTTTAATTGATAAGATCTCTTTCTCACTCTTTATATGTTCTTTTTTTGGAATATAACACGCTTTTTAAAGAATACAACATTATTAATTACATCTATAGGTTTTTATATTTTTCATTCTCTATCTGCATTGCTTTTACTTCTTCCAAATTCCCTTTCCTTTGCTTTGAATGAAGCTTTTTTAGAAGCAGGTTTTCTCCAAGGCCGGGTTCCTTTCACCCCCCTTCAAATGTAAAAAAAAGGCAACAACAACAACAACAACAAAAAAACCCACCAAAAACAGGTTGGAGGTTTTGTTTGGTGAACAGCAATTTAAAGTCACTGGGCTGTTGTTTCATTAGGGACCAGTAAAATGTGCATGTCAGGTCTTTTTTCCCTGCCAATCCATTTCTTCAGAGAAGAATCCTCCAGTGCTCTACCTTAGTATTTTTCATGTCTATATTCTCATCAGATCTCATGAGAACCTTCTCACTATCCCGAGAAGAGCATGGGGGAAACCACTCCCATGATCCGATCACCTCCCTTCTGGTCCCTCCCCCAACACATGGGGATTACAATTCGAGTTGAGATCTGAGTGGGGACACAGAGCCAAATCATATTACATATGATACCAATCTTATATATATAAACAAGAGGGTGGGCCAGATGCAATGGCTTATACCTGTAATCCCAGCACTTTTAGAGGCTGAGGTGGGCAGATCACTTGAGGACAGGAGTTTGAGACCAGTTTGGCCAACAGGGCAAAACCCTGTCTCTACTGAAAATACAAAAATTAGCTGGGTCTGGTGGCAAACACCTATAATCCTAGCTACTTGGGATTTGGAGGCAGGAGAATCATTTGAACCTGGGAGGTGTAGGTTGCAGTGAGCCAAGGTGGCACCACTGCACTCTAGCCTGGGCAACAGAGTGAGACTCTGTCTCCAAAAAAAAAAAAAAAAAAAAGTGACACAGCCTCATATACATCTATTAATCTATTATGTACCTACAAAAATTATAAAATAATAAAAATTTAAAAATTTAAAAATAAACAAAAGGGGCATATGTGGTGTGTGTGTGTGTGTGTGAGTGTGTGTGTGTGTGTGTGCGTGTTCAGAGCAAAACTTTGAAACTGAGAAAACATGTAGAAATGGTAAGAGAATACATACATACTTTATATGAGTATGAGTCCAGCATTACAGTCCTGGATGATTTACATCATAGAATGATGGATGAAACACTCACTGGTCTCATTCAGTAAATCACCTAATTAGAATAATTGTTAACCATGAAAGAGGTAAGATAAGGCTAGAGACTAAAAATTATAAATTCTTGTTCATTTCTAACATGAACAAAGGGTCCAGCATGTCAGCCATTTGTGTATTAAGCCTTACTGTAATAAACTTCTTTATCAATAAGGATCCCATTATTATATATTTTCTATTGAGGCATACCTATTAAATTATCAGATGCCTCAATGCTGAGATAAAATACTAACAATGATAGAAAATTCTGAATATATTGAAGAAGTTGGATGAAAGTAATAACATAAAATTTGGCAGATAGATATGAAGAGTCCTAGAATTAGGTTCAAAACACCATCAGTACAATTATATGACCGGGGAAACCTATTTTAACAAGTTGTTCGCAGGAAAAAATTCAAATACTGTCACTGAGTTCAAGCCTTACCACAGCAAGGCTTTTCCTAAATGAGTACAATCTCATGCTGCATTAATGGAAACATAGTGTCTACAAGAAGAGAAATTCACAATTCTTTGAAATATCTAGAACAGCATGTTCTGCTCCAAGAACACTTTAGGGCACAAAGAACAAAAGAGGGTGACTAGGATGACAAATGTTTGGAAACAGTTATCAGGAAAGCTTGTAGGAACCAGGGATGTTGAAATGAAAAGAGATGTTTATGTGAAACAAATCTGTCTTTTAAAATGTTAGAAGCTTTGTCCAGTGATCAGAATGATTACACATTCTATGCAGCCCTGGAAGCAGGAGTAGGAAAATTGAAAGGAAGATACAGGAAAGCTGACTTTCACTTCGGAATCAGAGAGAGAACTTTCCAACTGAGAGGCTAGGGCAACACCAAATCCTCCCTTCACCTCCACAGTATTTCATTATGCCCTAAGCCGCCAGATGCTGCATCCACAATGAGATGATGATGAGCAAAGATTAAAGGGATTAGGCCTCTCCCATCTGGAAAAAAAACAACCATTAAGAGATGATATAGTCCATTTTAAGTCAACAAAGATGTGTTCGCTAAATCTCAAAACTAATAGGACCCCATCTATGAACTGCTATTTTAAGTTAAAAATGAATAATATTAACAGAAAGCATTTGCTAAACATAGAGCATGTGCCAGGAACAATTCTAAATGCTTTACCTAAATTGTCCCATGGATTCCATGCAAGAACTCAATGTGGTAAAAATTATCTCCATTTTGCAGACTAGGAAACTAAAACTGGGAAAGGTTTTTAAAAAAAGTTATCCTTGGTCACAAACTACTAAGTGGTAGAAGAAGATTTCATTTCATTCTCAGGGTTGCGATTTCAATGCTCAAGTGTTTTCTACTTAGATGCTCTGTCTTGGCACATGGGAGGCAGCATTAAAGACTATATTGCTTTCTGGCTGCATAAATGTCTTCTTTTGAGAAGTGTCTGTTCATGTCCTCTGCCCACTTTTTGATGGGGTTGTTTGTTTTTTTCTTGTAAATTTGTTTGAGTTCATTGTAGATTCTGGATATTAGCCCTTTGTCAGATGAGTAGGTTGCAAAAATTTTCTCCCATTCTGTAGGTTGCCTGTTCATTCTGATGATAGTTTCTTTTGCTGTGCAGAAGCTCTTTAGTTTAATGAGATCCCATTTGTCGATTTTGGCTTTTGTTGCCATTGCTTTTGGTGTTTTAGACATGAAGTCCTTGCCCACGCCTATGTCCTGAATGGTATTGCCTAGGTTTTCTTGTAGGATTTTAATGGTTTTAGGTCTAACATATAAGTCTTTAATCCATCTTGAATTAATTTTTGTATAAGGTGTAAGGAAGGGATCCAGTTGCAGCTTTCTACATATGGCTAGCCAGTTTTCCCAGCACCATTTATTAAATAGGGAATCCTTTCCCCATCACTGGCCATCAGAGAAATGCAAATCAAAACCACAGTGAGATACCATCTCACACCAGTTAGAATGGCCATCATTAAAAAATCAGGAAACAACAGGTGCTGGAGAGGATGTGGAGAAATAGGAACACTTTTACACTGTTGGTGGGACTGTAAACTAGTTCAACCATTGTGGAAGTCAGTGTGGCGATTCCTCAGGGATCTCGAACTAGAAATACCATTTGACCCAGCCATCCCATTACTGGGTATATACCCAAAGGACTATAAATCATGCTGCTATAAAGACACATGCACACGTATGTTTATTGTGGCACTATTCACAATAGCAAAGAGTTAGAACCAACCCAAATGTCCAACAATGATAGACTGGATTAAGAAAATGTGGCACATATACACCATGGAATACTATGCAGCCATAAAAAATGATGAGTTCGTGTCCTTTGTAGGGACATGGATGAAACTGGAAAACATCATTCTCAGTAAACTATCGCAAGGACAAAAAACCAAACACCGCATGTTCTCTCTCATAGGTGGGAATTGAACAATGAGAACTCATGGACACAGGAAGGGGAACATCACACTCCGGGGACTGTTGTGGGGTGGGGGGAGGGGGGAGGGACAGCATTAGGAGATACACCTAATGCTAAATGACGAGTTAATGGGTGCAGGAAATCAACATGGCACATGGATACATATGTAACAAACCTGCACATTGTGCACATGTACCCTAAAACCCTAAAGTATAATAAAAAAAAAAAAAACATTAACAAAGCAAAAAAAAAAAAAAATAAAGACTATATTGCTGGCCTAGGCAAAAGCAATATCATCTTTGAAAGAAGTTAATGAAATCCGGAAAACAGATTAGTGATTTATTTTCATCAAGAAGTTTCTGCAGTTCAAGAAAATGACCTTGAGACTTTTACTTCTTTCATTTTCTTAAAAACAGCATATATAGTTCTATTTATAAAGTACTTTACATTAACATACACTTAAACACAAAGCGTATCTCTCAGAGAATCTGAAATCTCTGTTAGTTGACACTTCTGCATATTTACCATAATAAGCCACGTTGTCCCTGAGATTTCTGTATGATAGTGAATTGCCTTTTGAGTCATCCGAGGAAGGTATAAATTAGACTTAGAACAAGACTAAAAGCTGTATGAAGAAATAGAGATCTCAATAAAGGTAATTACCTAGACAGTTATAAAAGTTAGTATTATTATAATGGTTTGTAACTATATTTTTGTTTTCTACATGACTTAAGAGACTAATACATTAAAACATTATTAGATCAAAATCTAGTATTATAACATTGGTTTGTAACTTCATATTTTATTCTCTACATAATTTAAGAGACGAATGCATTTTAAAAATTATTAGCTTATGTTTTGGGGTACACAATGTATAAGCATAATTTTGTGATATTGACAACTGAAAGAGATGAAAAAGAAGCTGTAAAGGAGCAAAGTTTTTGTATGTTGTTAAAGTTAAGCTGCTATAAAAAAACAAGATTATTATCAGGTACATAAAATATTATGCCATACTTTGTGAATGTGCATAGCATGACTGTTTTTGATAATGAGAATACCTCATTACTCATTTATGAGAAATAATACATTTCTTTTAGTACTTTACCCAGCAGAAGCAGATGTAAATTTTTTACCTCATGTGGTAGTAGAAGTGAAAAATAGATTACAAAGTTGAAAAATGTAATTAAGTTTAAAAACATAGAAAGATTCACAAACCAGAAAAAAGACAATATGTTGTAGGAAACAAGGCTATTTGAAATTTATTTTTAAAAATTGAGATGATGTTAAGGCAAGATAGACACGTCCTTCATCAGAGAAAGAAAGCTGGATTGTATAGAACAGCTTGGACCTGACTCAATGGTTTATTCTTCTGCTCTTACTTTAAAGGTCTGATACTTGCAGATATAGTCAGGTGTCAGATGCTTACTACTGATAGACCTCAAGATCAATGGAAACACATCTGGAAAAGCTTCTCAGGTTCCCATTGACTTCTAAAAGCAATGCCAGACAAATAACTATTTTTTAGAATGTTCGTAGTTGAGCCATAAACCCACACAAACTCTTACGATTGCCTCCTTCTTGATACTAGATTTTCCCATTTACGTGGCAGAAGGGCTGTCATAATGAAGGTTTCAGTTTCAATTAAGACCACCAGTTAGAGAAAATACAGACAAGTTCAGCTATGAACAGAGAGTTTCTAAGAGGAGACTACAGACATCAAGTCCGGGGGGGCAGTTGAAGAGGAACAGCATGAAGACCAATCATGGGTAGGAAGCCTAAAAGTTCCTAAGAGTAAGGCTGCAGGAAAGAGCAGATGCCAGAGGAGTTTATATACTGGATGGTGATCAGAGATAATAATATGCGTCATAGTAGATTACATTTATCACAAGGTTGCTACGGGATTAAACCTCTTTAGTCTATTGGATGGAGTGTGGGCATGGGAAGTTCTAAGGCCTCTCCAGCATCAGCTGTGGCCTTTCTCCTTAGAGGAAATCATTGATTCTAGTGGAAAGAGAGACCCAAGTTTTCTTGGAAGGAGTAAGCAATGATGCAACCATTAATTTACTCATCTCCCTTTTTTTAGAAACTACATTGATATGTCTCTTAACCAATGGTGAGTCAGGGAATATTTCAAATTCATCTTTGTGCCTCTAGGCTCTACTACAGAGCCTAGTACATGCCAGATGTTTAAAGTAGGTATTGAATATACCACTAAAGGTGAAAGACAAGTAAGATATGCAGAATTCAGAGGACCACAACTACTCACATTATGACTTTAGAAAATAAGATGAATTGCCTTAAAGCAAATGTGGTATATGTACACAATGGAATGCTAGTCAGCCTTAAAAAAGAAGGTAACCCTGTCATTTGTGACATGAATGCATCTAAAGAGCATTATGCTAAATGACATAAGCCAGGCACAGAAGGACAAATACCACGTGATCTCACTTACATGTGGAGCAATAAAAAAGTTGAACTAGTAGGAGTAGAGGCTACCAGGGGCTAGGTGGATGAGTGGAGGTTAGGGGGATGTTTCTGTTTTCCCAATCTTACTAAATAGTTCTACTAACTAATTCTCACCTCTTCAGTTTATACATCCATTATAAAATCACCCACCATGATGGTTTGGAGTTGAGCAGGGAAGGGCAGGCAATACACTACCTCTAAGTGACTCTAAGAATGCCCCTTACTACTAAGTGAATTTGAACAATTAACTGACAGTCTATTGTCTTGTTTATCCCAAACGTGTAAAAGAGTAATAAAAATACCCACACTACCCATATGAGGTCTTATATAAACAACAGCCCAAATGAGATCACATCTAGGAATGTGCAGGGTAAGTTAGAAAGAATTTAACTATGTTGGTTACTATTATCTTGCTGTTTCTACTTTGCCACTTAGAGGAATGAGTGTTAATCCCTGTCATTTCATCTGCTGAGGACTCCAAATTCTGACTATACACGGACATTGACTCATGACCAAGGGTGTTAAGTGTAAAGTCATTCAGAAAGGAAAATATTAAACATTAGCTTTTATAGAACTGTGGGTTATGATAAAATATTTTTGCCCAATCAATTACTTGAAGTTTGCCATCTCTGCCACTGGCAAGCATGCAAATGTTTAACAAGTATCTAATGAGAGCAAGTAATTGCACACCCTCTGCACACTGCTCAATTGTTCCCTGATGTGCCCTAAATGTGCTGACACCAGCTTTCCTTCATCTGTGTCCCTCCAGGCCAGGAATCTCAGATGGCTCTATCAATAGAAGGCACACTGTGCTTATTCTAATTCATTGGAGATGAACAAAGACTACGATCTTGGAAGTAGTAAAAAGTACCTCTCTTGGGGCAGGAACTTGGCAATGGAAATGTAAAACGAAAGCCTGACCCCAAACAAGCTTGGGACTGTTCCTTTTTTACTAAACTAATATTAACTATGGAATAAATTTTAAGACAGAAAATTGACAAATCTGAAATTTTTTTGCTTAGATACCTGGTCTCATCCTTAGACCTCTCCATCTCTGACCCAGAATATCTATCTCTTCCTCTACAGAAATTCTTATACACATTGTATGCTCCTGTACACGATGTAATTCCATACACATTATTCATTCATTAATGTTTAATGCATTTATAAATTTTATTATTTTATTCATTCAATTCAACGCATTGCTTTAGTAGTAGTATCAACATTCATCATAAGCTCTTACTGTGTGTTCCAAGCATCATAAAAAGGGCTTTATATTAATTATTTAATCCCCCTAACAACTCTGCGAGGTAAGCCCTTTATTATCCCCATTTGACGAACCAGTCTCAAGGAGGTCACATTACTTGCCTAAATTCACCCAAATAAGCTAGTAAGTGATGGATCAGTGATTTAAACCAGGTCTGTGTAGCTTTGGAGTCTGAGTTCTTAACTATCATATTAAACTGGCTAGGTGTTGGGGCCCTAAGCATTAAGAGAACGTGCCCTGCCTGTTAATTTTAGTGGAGGAATGCAGAGGAAGGGCTGGAAGACTTGGAGAAGTTTGCTGAACCTCACTTGAGGTGAAAAGCGTCAGGAGAAGAAAAAAGTAGGCAGGGAGATCAGGAAAGGCCTTAGCAATTATAATAAAGAGTTTTGATTTTATGCTGAAAACAATGGAGAAGAACTGAAGGATAAGATTACTGTATCATATTTATGCTAGATGTACTGGAAAAGGATATGGCAGGAGGCCCAGGGAGCAGATAGGAAGGCGGTGATAGTGATAATCCAAATAAGAAATGATGAGGACTAAGGTCAATGACTAGGAGAAAGGAGGAAAATGGGTACAGAGAATGAGGGAGAGGGAGTGATACAGAATTCCTCCAAAGTTTTTGCTTGGAGACTCTTAATGGTACATTTATCTGTAAGGGAATACAGGGACATTGCAAATGTGGGGAAAAATGAAATGTAAACTGAGGAGCCTATGGCATAGCACAGGTGCTCTGATGAGCATTCAGGACTTTGAAACGTAGTGGGAGCCACTGCCATTTGTACAATGACGAGCCATAGGATTCCTTTCTGATATGAACTCTGTTCAGTTAGTGCTGATCAGAGCAATGTTTCATTTGAAGTCTAGAGAAGAGATACGTGAGAAAGGCATTCAGGGTGGTGAATAAGATGTAGACCTGTAGTCAGGAATGAACACATAGATCTCTGTTTTAGAAAGATATTGAGAGTACAGTGAAATCAGCAATGCTGTAACACTAGAGTGCAGAGTCGGACTGTCTGGACTTGAATCTCAGTTTCCCATTTACTGTCTACCTGACCCTGAGTTAGCTACTACTACTAAATCTGTGTCTCCAAGACTTTACCTGAAAAAATGGGCACAATTATAATTCTTCGGAGTGCTGAGAGAAATAGATATCCTGAGAAGTGCTTAACCATGTAGGAAAAAAACCAATTGCTCATTTTGTAAAACAAACAAAAACATAAATATGTATTGTGTGTATGTTACACATATGCAAATCTTAAGTACCAGACAGAAATTAAAGAGATATGATAGAAAAGAAGTCATTAAACATTTTAATATGAAAACACTTGTCCATAAAAGAACACTTTTTCCTCATAGGAACTAATACGGATTAATCACTATGAATTCAGGATTATTCAATCAATTTTGTTTTCATTAGACAATAAATTTGAGGCCCAGAGATGTTCAATGACACAACCAAGGTCACATCCAATCAAGCCAGAGTCAAAATCAGCAGTTTCCTAATCCCAAGTAAGAAGAAACTTTCACTACACTATGCTAGATAATAATCTGTTTAAAGAAAAATCTATCAGTTAAGTCAAAATCTTTATGTCACTGCTACCTCATTTTTATCATTTATCTATCAAAAATAACTTGTGTCAAGTTGTTCTTAGAATGTCAACCCTCTGAAGCAGAGATTTTTTTTGCCTTTTCAGAATTAACTTTTCCCATACACTGTGTTGTGTATGCAGTAGGCAATTTAGATGATAATAACCAGCATTTTGTTTATCTGACTGAAAGAGTGTTATGGGGTATTTGTCCTCTGGTGAAAATCACACACTGGTAAGTTTCAATGCTTTTTTTGCTTGTCTCTGGAAAGTTTGTATTTCTTATGAGGCACTTTTTTTCCAAGTTATTTTTATGGATGGATTGGAAAGATAAAAAGAAGATGCTAGACCAAGGGCAAGGTATAAATATACAAACTAACGAGCTAGAAAAACTGATTTCCTTATATAATTTTCACCTTCCCTTTTCCCTTCCCCACTAGGATATATATAAAATTTATAATAAAATCAGGCCAGAATGTCTGCCAAAAATAGAATATAAATTTCATTACAGTAAAGCTAAAAATCTAGATACATAGTTGTGCAAAGATTTAACTAAGTGTAATCCACTGCCATCAACTTGGAAGACAGTGTCATGTTCCCCAGGATAAATAATGAGGGTTTGCATTAATACATTGAATGAGAAAATGCTCCTTTGCATTAAATTGATTTTTGTTTATGTCATATCTTCCCATATGTCATATGTCCAGCAGGACTTGCTCTCTGTTTATTTTGTACTCACTAGATTTACGTAGTTTTATAGGTTAAAAGAAATAAAAGGGCTTGGGTACTTGAATACTGATCGGGCAGTTTAAAGACATAATATTGTATTTCCTTCTCTTGATTAACAAATAATTTGGAACATAGCAATAGGGGCAAAAATGTAACCTGGATACTGAGACAAACATTTCCAAGAAATTCTTATAGCTACTCTTAAAGAATGACGTCTTAACACAGTACTTTTTAGATGCTTCAAGCAATTTTTAAAAGAAAATGAGAAATAATCCAGTTATGAGGTAATTCAGAGTAAATGGTAATGCATAAATAGAAAGCACATAAATGATCTTTAAATGCATGCTTAGAAATCGAAGCATTTACATTTATGGGAAAGAGTAGATGACTCCAATAAAATTGCTCTTATTGTATAGCACTTATTTGGTACTTTACATTTTAAAACTGTGCTACTGTTATTGAATTAAGCAAAAGAGTTCTAACACTTTATATGAATTACTTTTACCCACAAATTATGCAGGACTAGAAAGTACATGAGAAAGTTGCAAAAAAAATGCTGTTGATAAGCTTCATCACTAAGAAAGTTTGTAAATCTGAAGAACTGAATGTTGACTTTAGAGAACTATGGAATGGGGGCCAGAAGAAAAACAGATCTTTTCAATTGGATTACAAATAATAACACAAGAACCCATCTGCCTATGTTTTGTGGTGAAGAATGCCATGATTATTTGATGAGTAGGAGGGAAAGTTTGGTGGGATGAAAAATGGAACAAAACCAGAGAAGCTGGCTGCCTCGAGTTCAACAAGAAAATGTCAAATTAAATGTGTGTTCTCTTCCTGAAAAATACCCACCCTCGTTATGCAACCATGTGTTGATGACTGATGCAAATGAAATTTTCAAGTCCCATACAAATGTATTGCTTATGATGTCAGCTCAGAGCCAGCCAGTCCTCAGCAATACACAGAATTAATATTGTAGCCTTAGAAAGAAGATGCAGACATTAAATGTTTATAGGTACAATCTCCCTTTCCTCTTTACTATATTCCTATTTAATCACTGAACTACTAGAATTGGAAGAGTTGTGGCTTTGGATTAAATATAATTTGAATCCTGGCTGTCACCTTTATGGGGAAAACCAGGCTTCTGCTACTTCCCTAAGGCAAACACATCTGTGATTTAAGCTAATAGGCCCTGCATGTCACTGTTGCTTCCTACAAACAGGGCTAAAATAGCATGGCTTTGCAACAGAACCTGTAATCTTAAAGAGAAATCACATCATTTTGAATAAAGTCCACCTTATCTGATAAAACATTTGCATGCCAACTAGTAATTTTCCAGCTGAATGAGTGTTTCAGTTAATGTGCATATGCGAACATTTTGATTAAAAAAAAGCTGAAGATTCAGCTTTAAACTCTGAGGTACTGTATTCATTCTCAATTTCTAGCTTACAAAACTGAAAATAACTTTTTGAGATAAAAATGAGAAAAGCTGAATTCTTTTTTGTTTTCTGAGATTTACCTTTATCAAAAGTAATTGTTATTTTAGTGAGTACTAATGTAAACACTGAAACACCAGCACTATAAAACATTTTACACAGGAAAGAAATTAAAGTAGGTTGTTCAGTAAGTTAACTGACTTGTTTTTAAATGAATAAGTAGTAACTGGAGAAGGTAACAGTGATAACAAATGCAAAGTATCAAAGAAAAAACTTTAGAGCATTTAATCTGAACAATTTCTTTAAACTTTAAATTTGAAATACTTTAAATTTTTTAGTTCCAAATTTACTCATAATTATTATCATATATATTCACTTTAATAAATTACTGTACTTATGAGCCATATATTTGTTCTAATTATAATGAAAATTACACAATAATAAAAATATTCAGTAGTGACTCTAATATCAAATACTGATATAGCAAGTTATTTACTCTTTAAGAAAAAAACAAACCCTGACGTTAATTCGATCTAGGCTCTTTTGTCATTTCCTCGTAAGTGTGCAACAAAGTATAGTCCTGTAAAGGTAAATACCAATAAAATAGTATCTTATTGTTCTTCATGGAAATCAGTGATGCATAATAATACATGTCATTAGCGATACTGAAAACCATTGGAGAAATTATTATTGTATTTTAATGAATGAGTTAAATGCCTGGGATTGTCAACTATGCTAAAAGAATAATTATCTGAGAAAAATTATTTCTGGCATTTGGTAATTACTAGTTGAAAAATTGTAAATTTCATTGAAAGGATACTTTGTCTCGAATGTTTTATGCTATCTCAAATGCTGGAACCACATATGGGGTTGCAGGTAGAAAATATTTTATTATACAATCATAGACTATTACAATTCAAAAAATATTTTAAAAGACTTAAAAAGTATCCTTATGCAAGTTATAAGAGCACCAATAATAACAACTATATTTTCTATCAGAGTTAAAAATTTATAACCATGACAAAATTAGTTGGACAATTGATTTAGTGTGGGTAGTTTTAAAAATACATGTGATAAAACATGAGTTAAACTTCGATGATGAGTATGTTGATTTGCTTGACTGTAGTAATTACTTCACTGTGCATATGTGTATCAACATTAGTATATCAAAACATCATGTCACACACCTTAAGTATATATAATAAAAACATTTTTAGATGTTATTTTTCTGACGTTATTGGGCTAGTAAAATTCCATTTTAAAAGTTTACACATCACAGAATTCTTTAAATCACATTTGATATTACCATATGTATGTTGGAAAAATTTTACTTTTTCACTGTGTTACCATTTAAAATGATCATGCAAAATCAGTGGTGGGTAACACTGCTGGTGCCGTTATTAACAGAAACCGAGTCAGTGGCACCAAAATATACTAGTAGTCATTGTGCTCTTCACTGTCACACATTTAAAAGTTTCTCTAAAAATGTTTTAATAAAGCACTATAATTTATTAAGTTTATCAATTATTAACCTTTGAGTACATATCTTTTAATATTCTATGTAATAAAATAAGTAAGTATAAAGAACTTCTGCTACATATTATGAAATGCAATGGTTATCTCTAGGAAAAATGCTTATGTGATTGTGTTGAAAGCTAAATTAGCCACCTCTATCATAGAACATAAGTTTTACTTGAAAGAATAACCAACAAACTATGGTTATTCGAAAGTGGATATTTGAAGAACCAAAATAATTTTCAAAAAGGATAATTTTGAAAAAGGACAAAGGACTCGCACTTCTGGATTTCAAAACTTTCTACAAAGTTGAAGTAATCAAGGCCGTGTGGTATAAGCATAGACATATAGATCAAGCAAGTCGAACACAGAAGCTAGAGCTAAACATTTGCGGTCATTTGACTATTGACAAGGAACCCAAAAAAATTCTATAGAGAAAGAAGAGTCTTTTCAACAAATGATTCTAGGAAAACTAGATATCCAGGTGCAAAAAAAGGAATTTGGAGCCCTACTTCACATCATTGATAAAAATTAACTTGAAATGGCTTACATACCTAAGTGTAAAAGCTAAAACTGTAATACACTTACAATCAAACATAGCAATAAATCTTTGTGACCGTGGATTAGGAAATAGTTTCTTAGATAACCAAAAGCACAATTGGCAAAAGAAAGAAATAGATAAACTGAGCTTCATTAATACTAAAAACATTTGTATTTCAAAGAATATCATCAACAAAGTAAAAAGACAACTTACAGAATGAGGGAAAATATTGGTAAATCATAATCTGCTAAGGGTGTATTTTCCAGATATATAAATAACTCCCAAAACTAAACAATACAAATACCCCAATTAAAAACAGGCAAATTTTCCAATAAGACATGCCTTGAAAGAAGATAAATAAATGGCCAATAACACATGAAAAGATGCTGAACTTTGTTAGTCAATTGGAAAAAGCTGTAGGATTCCACTTCACACCCAACTAGGATGGTATAATAAAAAAGACAGACAAAGACAATAACAGACAATAACATGAACATTGTTCATGGGAATGGAATGTAAAATGGCAGACGCTGTAGAAAACAGTTTGACAGTTCCTCAAAATGTTAAACACAGAATTACTGTATGATTCAGCATTTCATTCCTAGTTGTATACCCAAGAAAACTGAAAACATGTCGACATAAAAAGTTGTACTGTTTATGGCAGCATTATTCGTAATAGCCCAGAGTGGAAACAACCAAATGTCCATCAACTCATGAATAAATAAATAAAATATGGCATATCCATACAATGGTTATGATATATCCATAAAGTTTATATCCAATAACATAAAATATGGTATATCCATAAAACATAATGATAAATATGATATAACCATATGTCCAAGTGCCCATCAACTGATGAGTAAATAAAATATGATCTATATAAAATATAATGTCATATCCACATACCATATATATAATCCATATAATAGCATGTCCATCTAACAATATAATGAAATATTAGTTGGCCATACAAAAGAATGAAGTACTGATGCATGCTACATCATGGATGAGACTTGAAAACATTATGCTAAGTGAAAGACGCCAAACACAAAAGACCATGCATTGGATGATTCTATTTATATAAAACGTTTAGACTAGGCAGATCCATAGAGACAGAAAGTAGTCATTTCCTAGGATTTGGGAGTTGGGCTAAAATGGGGAGTAACTGTTAGTGACTATGACGTTTCTTTTTAAGGTGACAAAAAAGTCCTAAAATTGTAGTGGTGATTGCAAAATTTTGTGAATATACCAAAAGCCAATGAATTGTAAAATTCAAATAGGTAAATTCTATGGTACATGAATTATATCTCAATAAAGCTATTTTTAAAAAGAAGTATTTGGCAGACTTTTTCTCCAAAATGAATGAAGTGAGCCTGTCACTTCAAAAAAACAACTAATAATATATGTTGCCAGTGATACATAATTAAGACTGTCAAGAAAAAATTAGCATTTGAGGAAATTTGGTTCTTGCTGCCACGTGCTTAGTGGCTTCCCAGTATTAGATTTTTCTAATGAGAATAGTAAGGATATTAACAGGTTTTTAAATATATTTATGAAATGTGTTGACACTTAGAAGATACGCAAAACCCAGTAAACCAATATTTTTCAAATGACCATTGAATGATGTTACAGAAAGTCATGCATCAGTAAAAGATCCATTTAAAGTACAAAAGAAACTGGTGGAATTTAAAGTAACAGAGTATGAAAAGTGTATTGATAGAGTATTAAAAGGTTATTAAAAGATATGGCTTCAAATCTGCATTGCAATTAACCTTTAAGAAACTACAATTTATTGAGTTTAAATGAGGAATTATCGGAAAAGGCCATTAATGTACTTCTTTTTCCAATTCCATGTCTACATAAGCCAGATTTCCTTTTATACTTCAGCCAAAAGAGCATATCATAATGGGTCGATGGCAACCCAAATATGAAAATCTAATTATTCTTTATTAAGCCACACATTAAGGAATTAAAAAGTAAAAGACAACTCTGTTTACTAACATTCATTATTTTTATTATTAGAAAATATAGTTATTTTTCCTAAAATAACTATATTTATTTCATGCTATCTATGGTAATATTTAATGGGTTTAATATTATTATTTTTAAATGAATTATTAAATATTTTAAATATTTTTCAGTTTCTAATTGATAAATAGAAATAGCTGTAACACATCTAAACAAAATCTCTTTGAGATACTCACAATTTTCTAAGAGGGTACAGGGTCCCTGAAACTAAGAAGTTTAGGAAACACTGCTCTACTCGTTTACTTTCTAGACGGGAGTGCTTCAGGTATTTTTCTGAAGGGTTAAGTATACAGATAGTGTGCTGGATAAACAGATCAAGCGGTGAGATATCTGGAAGTAGAAAGTGTTTTTTAAAGTTTTTAAAATTCAATTTTTAAAAAAGAGAACCACATATTTTTGTTGAAAATGAATTAAAACAAACAAAAAACAGGAAAAAATTTATCTGTTGTTCCAGGCAGCTGAAGATGTAGCTATAGGGTTTTCTTAGTATGTTGGCAGAAATTGCAAACTGACTAGATGTGGAGAAAGGATTGGATCCTAGTATCTGGAAAAATCTTTTGTACCACTCGCAAATACCTTGTAAAGGGAATGGTGTTTTTACAATCATGAGTTTTGATTTGGTAGAAATTCTAATTGAAAATGGGATAATCACTTGAAAAGGCAGGAGTACCTAAGTAAATGAGTTACTTGGACTGATCATATAGGTAAGGCTAACTTAGGCTTTTCTTATATCTGTGTATATAAAACCTTTCAAAAATTTGTTACAAAACAATAGATCTATTTTAAAATGTGCCGTTTCTGATACTGGAACTGAAAATTGGTCACTTGCAATGATACAAGCGGAAGTTCTAGTATGATTGTGAAAATAAGATCAGGTGAATTAATACAAAACTTTGGAAAATTTCAGAAAATATTCTGATATTTGGGCCTTTGGTGTTTCTGAGGCACAAGGCTAAATCTCAAATTTCTTCATAGTGAGAATTGGTCACAGTTTCTCTAATTTCAAGAGCTTAATTTAAAGAGAAAAATCCTATGATGGCACTCTACCTCTTAGGGCATTAATATTGTGGTGAGACACCAGGTTGATGGATAAGGTCAAGAAAACATGTGATCTTGCCGTTCACCCCACATCCCTGCAAATACCCAGTTAGCCTCTTTCTTTCTTTTTTTTTTTTTTTTTTCTTTGAGACGGAGTCTTCCACTGTCACCCGGGCTGGAGTGCAGTGGCACGATCTCGGCTCACTGCCACCTCCGCCTCCCGTGTTCAAGAGATTCTCCTGTCTCAGCCTCCTGAGCAGCTGGGATTACAGGCGTGCGCCAGCATGCCTGGCTAATTTTGTATTTTAGTAGAGATGGGGTTTCACGATGTTGACCAGACTGGTCTCAAACTCCTGACCTCAGGTGATCCACCCGCCTCGGCCTCCCGAAGTGCTGGGATTGCAGGCGTGAGCCACCGCACCTGACCAGCTCTCTTTTTGTGACAAATATTAATAACATATAGTAAAACACAGCTTATCTATGTACAAAATCTAAAAGAAATTATGATAATGCCTTAAAAATAATATAAGAGGAAGAACATAACATAATAAAGTATTATTTCCATATGAAAATATTTGGGCACGACAACACTGGATGACCGAATGCATTATTAGTCAGGTGTTGGATCCTAAGGTGCTGTGCAGGGGCAGGGTCTCCAGTGAGAGCGTGTCCCCAATCCCCCTACCAGCTTCCCCAAGTTTGGTTTTGTGGTTGCCTGGCGTGCAGGAAATTTCCCCTTAGCTTCTGGATTTCTCAAGAAGAGAATTTGTCTGTGAATTTTTACTTAATTGGTGAGTTTGTGGGGGAAAAGAAGATCCAGGGCTTCCTACTCCACCATCTTGCTGACCCATCACTCCTTCCTTCAATTAGCCGGGTGTTTGCACTTTATATAGAACAACGTGAATATACTAAGGTAACCATGTGTTATCTACTCCAATCCACAGGTCACTTTGTGGAGAGTAAAATTCTCCCAAATGGTAAATAACTCCTGAAGAAAACAAAATACAATCTTCTTTTTGATTTATAAGGTAATTGAATTCCTACAAACTCCTGTGTATATTAAAATTTTGTTAAAACAATGTTTTTATATGTAAAATGAAGTTTGTATTGGTTATCTACTATTGCATAATAAACTACTCCAAACCATAGAGGCTTAGAACAATAATGTCATTCCATGGCTTCTGTGATTTCATAATCCAGGAACGGCTTAGTTGGGTGACTCTAGCTCAGGGTTCCTTAAAAAACTGCAATGAAGTTGTCAGCTAGGGCTTGCTACTGTCATCTCAGGGCTCAACTGGAAGAAGACCTACTTCCAAACTCACTCACATTGCTCTTAAACTGGACTCAGATCCTCTCTGGCTGTTGCTTGTGAACCTCATTTCCTTCCCACATGGGCCTTTCCATAAGGCAATTCCTAGATTACTTCTTCCTCAGAATAGGTACTCTGAGAGAGATAGAAAGAGGGATCACTGGCTTTTTGTAGCATAGTCTTGGAAGTGACATCACATAACTTTAGCCATATTCTGTTTGTCAGAAGCATCACTAAGGACAGCTCACACTCAAGGAGCAGGGGATTGCACAGAGGCATAAACACTCAGGGGTGGGGATCACTGGGAGCCATCCTAACGGCTGTCTACCACAGAGGCCAATTCTAGGCTTGGATAATTGTGAACAAGTTTTTCACCTGTATTAATGTCATGAAGGACAAAGAAAGGCCCAAGAACAGTTCCAAATTAAAGGAAACTAGAGGCAGGGCAATGAAATGTAATACTTGATTTTGGGTTAGATCTTGTACTGAAAGAAAAAAAAGGTGCTATAAAGAATTTAACTGAGTCAATTGACAAATTTGGAGTGCGGCATACGGATTAGACAAATGTATTTTTATCAATGTCGATGTTTCTGAGGTTAATAACTGTACTGTGATTATGTCCTTTTCTTAGGAAATGTACACTGAAGTTATTTAGGGATAAAGATACATAATTTCCTTTCTTTCAAATGGTTAAAAAACAAAACACACGCATATATTCATGCTAATGTGTATGATGGAGAGAGAGCACAAATGATAAAGTAACTGGAACAAAATATTAACAATTAATTAGTGAGCCTTGGTAAATCGCAGATGAAAGTTCTTTGTACTCATTGCAACTTTTCAGCAAAGCAAAATCATTTACAAATAGAAGGTTTAAAAAATAGTACAGTCACTATGGAGAGGTTATAAAGAGTCCAGTCAGAGAAGCCACTGTTGCTAAACATTAAACAACATTTGTTTTAGTGAAAATGACATACAGAAGGCAGTTAAGAATGTTTGAGTGTCTTCTATGTGCTATGTACTGGAAAAATGCTTTACTCATTTTCTCTCATTCTTGTTCAAACTTAAACACATTTTTGTGAGGTGAGAATTATTATTATTATTATCAAATAGCTTATTCATAAACGAGAAAACTCAGGCTTAGAGAAGTTAAGTAACTTGTGGGTGATGTAAAGTTTTAAAATGGCCCAGCACAGATTCAAACCTTTAAGGAATTGACTCTAACAGATAAGAAAATTATTTATGTAGTAAGCAAATAGGAAACTGAGATTCAAACCTAGGTTAGTTATATCCTATTAGTTCATTAAAGCAGATCAGCTACTATCATTAGCTAAAAGTAAGTTCCAAGTTAGTTCAAGTGATTTTTGCAGATGTAAATAGTGACATTTCCTTAGAAACATTTTTGAATCAAGAACTCGGTAATTTAAGATAATCATCAATAGTTTACCAGAATTTCATGTCTGAGCAAAATTTTTAAAATTCTCTATAGTTTTGAATGCCTTTGATTTCAGGCATTGTGAAAAAGTCAGACTAAATAATTAACACAAAGATTAGTGTTCAAAACCAGAGAACAAAGAATTCTATCAAATGCCGTTTTCCTTTAAATCTGTGCTCTTCCATTTTTACCTATGTATCTTTATAATTCCATTCAAGCTAAGGCCCAAAGAAAATAGGCCATTCAACTCCAGTGCTGCAAACAGTGAGTTTTGGCATGGGAACAAGGTGGACGGCAGGAAGGCAGGAAACCACATGTTTTCCTGGGACATGGGGCTGCCTTTGCCAGGGAATAGCTTCCTGATGACCTACTCTTGTTCCTGCCCTGGGGCTAAGCTTCAAGTCTTCTTGACATTCCGACCTAAACTCTACTTTTCAGTGCTGGTGAGAGAGATGAATGTAGACCAAGAACTCCTCCTGCGAGGGCAAATAAGCTTCTTTCTACAACATTCAGCCTTAGAAGACAAGATATTTGCTGATCTTGTTTTTCTTTTAATAAAGGAATGTGACCTTTTAACTTGTGCGTCAAAAGTAGTTATGTCAGCCGGCTGTGACAGTCGTAAATGTAGGTCTTTGGTACTTCTTAATAGTTAGCATTCATTGAGTATCTGCTATGTGTCTGGCACTGTGGAAATTAATTACACAGGTAGTAAGTCAGGTCACTGGGATTTAACTCCCATTCGATTGGCTTGTGCTTAATAATTAATTTCTATTCTTTGTATGTGAAAGGAGTCAGGATGAATACAAGGTTAAATTTGATATAGCCAACAGTCTCAGGCAGATTACAATTAAATAGTGGGTTTAACATGTGTACATAAATAGTTAAAATATACAGTCAAATGTAGTAAATGTTATAAGAAAGAGTTAAGTGATTTTATGAGTGTGAGAGATACTAACCGATATGAATGAGAAACAGTTTTATACAGGTGGGAAAAATTGAGTTGAGTGATTTCAATATCAGATATAATTAGATGAATAAAATGTCATTCTCATCAAAAACAAAACAAACTCCCTAAGGAAAATATGGTTGGTAGAATATAAGAGTTAGATTTGAGAATCGCGAATATTTACTTTGGATGAAATATTGATTGTATAAAAAGCAAAGTTTGAGAACAGTTTAAGGAATTTCTTGAATGCCAGCTTAAGATACTCAAATGGCACATTTTACGCAGAGCAAAGCTACAGAAAGTTTGGAGTAGAGGAGAGACACAGTCAAGGCTTGCTTTGGAACTGTAATGTTCGCTGCAGAAGCCGCCAGCACATGTAGTTATTTAAGTTTAAATTTAAATGAACTAACATTAAATAAAATGAAAATTTTAGTTCCTCAATTGCCTTAGCCATACTTCAAGTGCTCAGTAGTGTTCAGTAGCTAGTAGCTTCTATCTTGAGCAGGAGAGATGCCAAACATTTCCATCATCACAGAAAGTTCTATTGAGCAGAGATGCTTTAGAAGATTAATCCAGTAGTGCATTATAAATGGATAGGACAGGGGAGGAAACTAGAAGGAGGGAGTTGACTTTCAGTTAATTTTAGAAGTCCTGAGCAGCTATAGGTGAGAATTGAATTTAATTTATCAAATACACAATTTTACCTTGTACTCTTTCAAGTTTTCTACAGATATTCATGATAAGGACCGTTTATCGCATACTCCAGGGATACTAGTCAGAATTTAAATTCTTTACAATCCCAAAAATACATTTTCTTGGGCACTCATGAGAAAAGAGAAAAAAAAATGAAATGATTCAGCAGATTACGAATATCTAGAGACACCAACTTCCATGCAGAAACTGGGGAGTTTGAGCAGATAGACTTCCCGAGAGTTACCTCATGAGGGGATTTGGGGTAATAGCCATCTGGCTTCCAATTTGATTTGAGTTTCACTGTGGTCCAAATTAATCTAATTGCTCCCTAAAGTCTGTTTATACACAGAAATATATTAGTAAGAATTTACACTTTTGACTTTTTTTCTACTTCTAGGCTTTACTTTGAGTTTTCGTGTAATCATTATAATCTAGAATGAGGGTCTTTTACATTTAACATACAGGGAAACTGAGGCCAAAGTGAAGTGACTTAGCCAAGATCACAGAGCTAGTCAGTTTCAAAGTTAAGGGTAGAACCAGTGGCCCAGGTTCCTTCCCCTTTACCATGCATTTTCAGAGTAACCTAGAAAAATATACGTTAATTTCTTTTCATATGTTCAAGAGTTAGGGCAGTAAGTATGGCTCTGTAATTTAACTACAGTCCAAACACTGTCATCTTCAATTATATATTTAATAAATAAGTTTCATGAGCATTTGCTTGAAATTAGAAGCAATGGGACTTAAATCCCATCAATTTTCAAATGGATCCATGGGACAAAAAGCTTAAAGATTCATGTTCCAGTTTGACATGACTCCTTTCTCCCCCCACTCAACCTTGATCTTCTGACTCCTCACAATACTTCGTGGCCCTTGTTTTCCTGCCTGTCATCCTCCACTAGACTGGATACTCCTTCATAACAGGTCCATGTCATACTTGTCTTTGTGTCCCCAGAGCTTATCTCAGTTCTCAGTGCACAGTAGAAGAACTGGTGAATAATGTATAAATGATACATGGGTAAAGAGGTTATTTGGAAACTCTGCTTCTGTCTACTCTTATTAATCTTTCTTCTGACCTTTAGAGTACACAGCCTTACCAGGGGCACAGAGGAAAGTCAAGCTTGTCCAGCACACTCCAGCAGGCAATTCAAAACTGTACAGTGCAATAGGACTGGACTCCACAGAATTCTCATTCTTTCATCTCTACAGATGTTTACCTAAGCAATCTTTGAGCATGCTTGGGTCCCTTTAATATGGGGCCATTTTTTCCAGTCCATTTTGTTTACCTTTTTTCTCTGGGGACAAAAGATAGCCTGCCAAAGCTTCATAAAGGTGAATTCAAAAGCCCCTATGGGATCCTTGGGTATATGAGAGCCTGTCTGCCACCTTGCAGGGGCAGGGAGGCTGGCTGTGCCCTCCATAGCTCCATGGCTTCATTCTTGTACTGTCCAAAATTGCAACAGAGAAGTCAGAAAACGTGACTTAGCCCTACCATTCCTTTTTATATTCTAAAAGAGCAGGTAGAGATTTCATCAAGTTGAATCAAATGGTTTGAAATTCAAATGTTTTCTATGACCCTAAAGCCTGAACCAAAACAATACAAGATAAAAATGATGTGTTGTAGGCATATCAAGTATCAAGTATCAATGCCTATATTAGCAGCACCACTATGTCTCTTGCACCTGGCAAAAGGTTAATGAAGATTGCAGATTCCCTCATGATCCAAAGAACAGTGATCCAGATACAAAGAAACAATGTTGTCCTTTGTTTTAGTCCTGGCCATCCCATTACTGTCTCCTACTTCCCTCCCTTCAACACAATCATATTTCTGGTAACATCTCAGTAATTATAATAGATGCACAAGCTGTCAGACACTAAGACTCCCCAGGCTCCTTTCCAACTTTGTGTCTAGATATTATTATTGTTCATGTTACAATAAGGAAGTTAGGGTATAGGCATTATATTTTTTTACAAAACAGGCCTTCCGTGGCAATCAATATTGTATAAAGCTTGTCCTAAAAAATATGCTTATTATCGTATTCCCATCAGATGACATAAAACAGCTCATATCATAGAGAAATTATTTTTCATGGATGAGTATTTTTAAAAAATCTCTTTAAAAACATATATTTACCCATACTAAAGCAGTTAATATTTGCATCACTGGCTTAAAACTACTACTTTGCTCCTATGAGAACATATTCTTTATTTGTGTTACTGCATAGTCCTCTGAGAGGAGATATTTCCAAACCCCATGCTAACAACTTTTATGCTAATAGACTTCAGTGAAGGCTGTGATGTTGTGTCATCACCAAAGGGAAAGAGAAAGCTCTCGTTAGAAGTGATATGCCTTGATTAGTTTCATTTCAATGCATTAAACACAAAATTCGATGTCTATTTGACAAATATGTACAAAGTCAATGATTGATTTAATCTTAATTGACAAAAATTGTATACATTCAAGATGCAAAAACATGATGATTTGATATCTGTATACCTTGTGAAATGATTACCACAATCAAGTTAATTAACATATTCATTATTACCTCACATAGTTACTATTTTGTGCATGTTTGCATGCGTGAATGTGTATGAGTGTGGTGAGGACACTGAAGTTTTACTCTCAGAAAATTTCAATTATACAATACAGTATTGTTAGCTATAGCCACCGTGTTGTACATTATATCTCCAGAATATATTCATCTTATAACTGAAAATTTGACACTTTGACCAACATCTCCCCATTTCTCCTGTGCCCCAGCTGCTGGCAACCACCATCCTCCTCTCTATATGAGTTTGACTTTTTTAGATTCCACAGATAAGCAAGGTCATGCAGTACTTGTCTTTCTGTATCTGGCTTATTTTATTTAGCCTAATGTCCTCCAGGTTCATCCATGTTTTTACAAATGACAATATTTCTTTAATTTTTATAGCTGAATGCTCCGTTCTATGTATGTACACCACATTTTCTTTATCCATTCATTCACTCCTAGCCACTTGGGTTGTTTTTATATCTTGGCTATTGTAAATATATTGTGCCTGATTCTCTTGGGCACAACAGTTCACAGGTTTTAATGATAGACCTTGAAAGGTATGTTCAGCTAAATAAAAATGGAAACATAAAAAATCTTTTGAAAATGTTTTGAAAAGGCCTCAACTATTGTTGAATGCTTTCAGTAGAGTGTATAGATTCTATTCAGTGATTAAGACATTATTTTTATCAGGAGGCTGAGGCAGAGAATTGTTTGAACTCAGGAGGTGGAGGTTGCAGTGAGCCAAGGTCACGCCATGGTATTCCAGCCTAGACAACAGAGTGAGACTCCGTTCCAAAAAAAAAAAAAAAAGACATAAGACATAATTTTTAGATTATATTAGTGATTAAGACATAATTTTCTAACATCATTTTATACAGAACAATAGATTAACAGTAATTTTGGGACTGGGTGTGGTGGCTCACACCTGTAATCCCAGGACTTTGGGAGACTGAGGCAGGAGGATCAAAAAAAAGAAAAGTATTACCCAGGGAATTGAGTTCAGCCTCTCTTTCTCACTGCAAAACCTTGTTTCAGTGATCTCTATAAAAAGAAAACAAAATAATAACTTTCATATTTTCCTGTATCTGCTTCTTGACCTAATTTTTTAACTTTTTATTGAAGTAAAATATTCATACAGAAAAGTGAATAATCATGATTATACCACTCAATTAATTTACACAAATTGCTCACATCAGTACATCTAGATCAAGAATAAAGAGATACCATTAACCCATAACCCAATAAGCCTCATTCATATCTCCTTTCACTACTCTACCCTGGCAAGGATAACATAACTACTATATTTACATCTAATGATAGAGCTTAGTTTTAACTTTTTTTTTGCTTTATTTGAATGGGATTATTCAATATATACTATGTTGTATCTAGCTTTTTTTTGCTTGTCCTCATGTTTATGAGTTTAATCTATGCTGTTGCATATGGCAGTGAATCTTATTCTCATTGCTATATGATATTGTGTTGACATACCACAATGTATGGTTGAAAAATATGATATTGACAATATTTGAATTACTTGACTTACCAAACCAACAATTGTACATGGTTAAACTAATATTAATCCACTTTACTCTTGATAGGCATTTTAGTTTCCAATTATTCGATAATATTAGCAGTGTACTATGAACATTTCAGCACATGTTTAATTAACATATATCAAATTATTGGGTCAATGGATGTGCATATGTTCAGCTTTAGAAAATACGGTCAGATTTCAAAGATGATTATACCTATTCAGTTTCCCAACCACATCATATGAACTTTCCAGTTGATCTATACCCTTGCCAACACTAAGCATTTTCCCTCATTTTGATTTTAGCCATTTTGGTATATATGTGAAGTTATTGCATTATGGATTCAATCTGGATTTCTTTCATGAATAATAAAATTGAGCCTCTCTTCATATGTTTATAAGCCATTTCAATATCTCTTTTGTGAAAGGTTTGTTCACGTCCAAGTTTTTTCAGTTTTACCTATTGTTTGACCTTTCACTGATTTGTAGGACACTTTTAGATATTCTGCATGTTTTTGATGTTTATTTTAAATATTTTCTCACACTCTGTGACTTTCATTTTCACTTTCTACCTACTCTCTTTTGATGACAAAAGTTTGTAATTTTTATACCGTCCTATTTATTACTCTTCTTCTTTTTGGCATAGCATTCTGTCCTTTTTAAGTAATCAGCCAAATCAAGGTCAAACAAAGTTCTATATATTGCTCTAATGGATTTTTATCTTTCACCTTTAAATTTGAAATCCACGTGGAATTGATTTTTGCTGTATGATGTGAGATAGGGGATCAGAATACATTTTTGTCAAAGAACTATCTAACTGAACCAGAATCATTGATTAAAAATCCGTATTTCAAACTACACTGTGTTGTCATCACTGTCATGAGTCAGATAAACAAAGAAGTGTAAAAATATATATATAATTCATAAAAATATGAGATATCTTCTGTTCTATTAGTAAATTATCTACTTTAAACCAATACTGCATTGACTGAACTACCGGAGCTTCATAGTAGGTCTTAATATTTGTTGTATTTACACCCTTGAAGCATCTTTGTTCTTAAAAATATGTCCATTCTTTGTCCTTTGCATTTGCATATGAATTTTAAACCTTCTGTTCAATTTCCAGAAAAAAACTTGTGCTACAATTTTAATTGGTATTTATTGAATGGATTAATTTGGGATTAAATATCTTTACAATATTGGACAGCAATATATCACTTTCTCTCAATAGTATTGCTTAGTTTCAAATTACAGGTCCTCCACAACTTTACTTGAATTGATTTAAAAGTTTCATGCCATTACAAATACCATATTTTAAAATTTGCTTACTATTTGAATGACTGGCATATAGAATTACAATTGAGTTCATAGATTGACCTTGTATTCAGTGACTTTTCTAAATTCACTTATTGATTTTAATAGTTTGTCCATAAATTCTTTTGGATTTCTAGGTATATAATCTGCTAATAATGAGATTTTTTGTCTTTATTTACAATCCTAAGGGATTTTTTTCTTACCTATTACACTTAGTAAAATCTCTAGTACAATGTTAAATAAAAATGGTGAGAGTGGGCATACTTTTTAGACTCATGATTTTAAGGAGAAAGTTTTCAATATTTTACCATTGAGTATAATGTTTGTTGCAGGTATTTTGCAAAGATTCTTTGTCAGAATAAGGGAGTTCTTTTCTAGAATCAGTGTGCTAAGAATTGCATCGATAACAGATGTTGATTCAAAAGCTTACTCTGCGTATATTGAGAAAGTCGTGTAATTTTCCTTTTTTTCTCTGTTATGGTAAATTACATTGAATTTGAAATTACAGGTGAAATAAATTCCACTTTGTTGTGTTGTATTTTCCATTTTGAATATTGCTTGAATTAAATAATAACATTTTGTTAAGAAATTTTACCTCTATGTTTATGAGAGTAATTGGTCTCTAATTTTTCTTTTCATAATGTCTTCGTCAGGTTTGGGGTTATGCTAGTTTTATTTAAGATAAATAGCTGGGGAGAATTTCCTCAGATTTTATTATCTGGGAAAGGCTGCATAAATTAGATGTTAACTTCTTTCTTAAATAGGTAAAGAATTCTGTAGTGAAGCATTTTCTTTATGGGAAGATTTTTAATAATGGATTTAAATTTGTAGTAATGACAATTTATGTTTTCCCTCATTTTTGTCAAACATTCGTCCTAGAGCTTTATTAGCTTTATTAATCTTTTTTAACAAAAGCTTTTGGCTTAGTTGATTTTCTCATTCTATGGCATCGGTTTCTGATGTTATCTTTATTTTCTTTTTATTCTCTTTTCCATAGGACTGATATGATGTTCTTCTCCTAGCTTCGTGACATGGAGTTTTAAATCTTTTATTTTCAACTGTTTTCTCCTGGTATAGGTATTTACAAGTATACATGTCCCTGCAAGCACTACTTTTACGATGCTTTAGTTGCATCCCACCAATTTAAATATGTTGCATTTTTATTATCATTTAGTTCAAACTAATTCTCATTTGTGCTTCTCATTTGTATTATTTAGATATGTGTTATTTAATTTCCAGACAGTTGTGACTTTTCTTGTTACTGTTGAAATTTAACTTAATTCCTTTGTGATCAGGAAATATACATGAAACTATTTCAATATTTCAAAATTTCTGGAGGCTTTTTATGGTTCATCAGATATTCGATTTTAGTAAATATGCTACGTGAACTTAAATTCTATTATTGTCGATTGCTTATGTCTGTGATCCCTTAAGATTCTGATTTGTTGCTCCAGACCCACACAATGGCAAAGGTGTCCCTGATTCTCTCTCCTCAGCAGAGGCTCTGTACATGGGCCATGTCTGACCATCAGCTCAAACCCAGAATTGGTAATTCCTCCACAAGAAAAGATATCTGGTGATCTGCAGCTCACCTGTTTACCATTCTATTTCTGGTAACTTTATTCCACCTAGTTTTTATTGACACCATAGATTTTTGAAGTCTTGAATAGTATAATTTTTGTAATTTATGCAGCTTTTTCACATAAAAAAGTATAGTGGAAGCATTAGTTTGCTGTGATCTACTACATCCTACCTCTAATGTAAAATCAAGACTCTTTTAAAATACTTTTAAAAATACATATTTTTGAAAAAAGAATCATTCCATGCAATTTGTACAATGAAAAGAATCGTGTTTCTGAAACCTTGATTTACTTTGGGAAGCATTTATTGATTTTCTGCTAGGTCCGCACCATGCCATATGCTGTGGAATCTATAATGATTTAGACAGTCCTGGGACCGGATCACTTTGTAGTCCACAGATGAGTCAGGTATGGAAATGAATAAACTGCAAGGCAATGTAACACATCTTGTGGTTTGGAGATAGTTTTTTCTCCCAGAACCCAGAAGAAGAAAAGACCGCCTGCCTAGAGGATTCAGGAGAGAGTTCACAAAAAAATCAAAAAGTTACATTTGGTCCAGAAGCCTGAGCAGAAGTTGCCAGGCATAAAAGAAGAAATGATATTCTAGGCAAAGGGATAGCATTTGCAATAACTCGGTATTATGAAAGGATATGGAACATTTATTTAAAGTGAAACATGAACTATAGAACCACATGGGTGGGGATGTGGGGGTATGTGCATGAAAATAATGTCAGAGACATAAATTGGGCTCAGATTAGGAGGGGCATTGAATGCCAAGCTAGACGGTGTAGTAGTTTTTCTAAAGGCTATATGAAGTTAATAGAGATTTTCAAACAAAAGGATATTACATAATTAGAGATAAAATGTTTAAGAAAGAGTTCTGGTAGCAATGGAAACAGCAGAATCAAAGGGAAAGGATCTAAAGGGAATTTCAAAATGTTTGCAGGGAACTCAATGTGAAATTTTTCTATAACAGAATGTTATTTATAGATTAATTACTGGATTTTGGTATACTAAACCATGAAAATGGCAAAATTGACCTCTGAAATTTATTAATAGAGATAGCAGTTGGCCTAAACACAAAGCTTACCTTGCTCTCTTTTTGTTAATGTATGTTTAATGCCACTAAGTGAGTGGGACTCTGTCCAAATAGAGCTGTTTTCATAGTGTGTCACTGATTTTCTTGAGATCCTGAGACAACTCTTAATAAAACATCCCTTTAGATCTCTGTTTTGTGTGCTATGTTTTTAAATGTCATTTTTTTAGCCAAAATATTTTCTTTTACTTAACTTTTAGATATATAAATTCAGGGTAGAGGGAGAGATTGGTATGGAGGAAGAAACGAAATGAGAAGATTGTGATGTAATGCCATGAAGTCTAATTTCTAGTTACTAGCTCTGTGGCTTATTCTGGTCTGTCATTTTGTGAACTGGAAGTATCTTGCTGGCAAAACTTACATAAGATAGCTTCATCTTTGGTATAATTGGGACAACATCTACCCTGCTTAACTTTAAAGTACTGTTCAATGCAAGACATTAGTATACACAAATAACAAGCAGAGACCATCTCCCTTGGCCAGATTTTCGTTTCTTGCCGTTTATTTCATTTAAGGCTTTTTCATGTCGAACAAAGATTTTAAGCTGATTAAGTGATTTCCCACAGACAGGTACCTCCTGTGATTTAAAGAGCCTGGCTGAAGTGAGAATGGATACTAATGCAGAATCTCATGGAGCATCAGAGGTCCCAGATTGCATTTTATAAATACTCTATTTTTTTTTTTTTTTTTTTGCTACAAACTATTACCACATCCCATGCTGTGATTTGACTGTTGGGGCCATTTCAACCTGCCTCTTCCCTATGAAATAAACACTTGGATAGTAGGTAGCTTGAAACCATTGCAAAATAATAACTTGGGTTATTGTGGACATTTATAATTTGCAAACCCCTTGAACATTTATTATTCATCCTGTGAGGCTGTCCCCATTTTTCTAAATAGAAAACTGAAGACATAACGTGTTAATAACTCACCCAGTGCGAACACAAGTCACATCAATAGGATTGGAAGAAAACTTTTTGATTAAAATTCAATGTTCTTTCCACATGCTGCTTTTCCTTATTGTCTCTTTATTGATGTCCCTGGTATTCAACCAACCTGAGAACCAAGTTAAATACCAGAATCATTCCCAATTCCTAAATTTGACAGATTGAAGTTTTATTTTATAATTCCGGTCCTCTCACAAAATGAAGGAATCTTATGCTGACTTTGTGTAAATTCATATTCAGCAGGTATTGAATGTTGTAAATAGCATTAATATTTTACATCTTCTAATCTCCAAGTTAAACTCATATATGCCCATGTCATTTCTTTTGTACTTGAGCCCTGAGATGATTTTATTACAAAAAGTGCAATTTAAAAAATCTAATAAACTGTCATCTATCTGAAGGGCAGCGTTTTGCTGAAGCAAGTAATATCTAAACTTGTGATACCAGGTTGTGAAGGCCAAATGACGGCAACCACTTGCAAACTCAGTGGAAACTTTTCCAAGTTCTTCTTTCCAAAGATGTAAGTATTTGTTTGGTTGGCTGGTTGATTGTTATAACCCTGAAGTTACTTGCCCTTTTACAGATGTTTGGCCTATCTTAATATAGGTTTGGCTGTATATTCTAAGACTTCTGAATTCTACATTTTAATTATTAATTCTAAATTAGATTTATTGTTCTTCTGTAAGACAGAAATGTATATAACCCATAAATTAACTTTTTCAATGTTTTCAAGCGTGCTAGGATCACTTTATTCTCTGATATCTAAGAAAAATGGAATCAAATCCATATACATGGTGAATTTGACCACACACATGGTGGAAAACCCATGTATCCAATATATTCAAGAAGTTTTAACTACTCATAGCTCCAAGTTTGAATTTACACTCAATTTTCAGTCTCTATCTGTAACCTATATGCAAAAACCTTTTCTGAGGTCCTGGAAAACTGTGCAGTTTATATACCAAAACATTATTGCAAACAATTTTACATTAAATTTTAGATTTATGAAGCATTCTGTCCCCTGAATTTTCATGGTTTTATTGGAACCATGATTTTCGGCCTAGCTTCTCTATCTCTTCACCTCCTTTCCTCTTGCTCACTATTTCTCTAAATATGTATTTATGTATCATGCAGGGAAGTTTAATTATCTTTTATCTCACCTATTTCCCAATGTGGCTGAGATTTGAATGCTATTTTTTTTTATAAGAAAAGTGGCAGGCAGATCTTTTATATGGCCTCCAAAGACCCAAGCCCTTGTATAACCTCCTCCCCTGAGTACAGCTGAGACTTATAACTTGCTTCTAACCAAGAGAATATGATAAAAGTAATGAGATGTCACTCCCATGATAATGTTACATTAGATGACAAAAGTAAAGAGATTTTGGAATTGTAATTAAGACCCCTAAACAGTGAACTTTAAGTTAATTAAAAGGGAAATTATCCTGAATGGGCCTGACTTCATCAGGTGAGCCCTTTAAAAGAGGGTGTAGAAGTCAGAAATTCTTTCTCCTCTGGACTTGAAAAAGCAAGCCACCATAAATTTTAAAGCTTCAATGAAATAAATTCTGCCGATAACCATATGAGTTTGGAGGAAGATCGTGAGGCTCAGATGGGACCCCGTCTTGACCGTAGCCTATGATAACTCAAGTAGAGGACTCAGGTAATCTATGCCCATACTCCTGACCCACAGAGAATGTAAGATATAAATTGGTGTTGTTTTAAGAAGCTAAATTTGTGGTGATTTGTTACATAGCAATATAAAAAAATCAATACTTTTTTTTTTCTTATTCTATGATGATCTTAAACTGACCATTCCTTTTCTTTACTGCAATAACCACAACTTTATAACACTGGTTTGTTTGGAATTTCAGATGTTGGAGCAGAACTAATGAAAATCAATTTAACTTAAAATGAAACAAAGGTGAACACACCTGAGAAATAAAAATAATCAGCCAATCTGCAGAAATTTTTGTGATCATTTCGATATGCAAATTATTAGAAACTAGAAATGTAGATGAAATATCAATCTCCATCCAAATAAATTAATAATTAGCATCTTCTACTGAAACACACACACACACACACACACACACACACACACACAAACAGGCTGAAATAACGAGATTTTTCCTTCCTTTATCATGATATAATCCTCATATATAAAAAATGAAGCTGCAATAATACCATCGGGATATTTGACAATAGTTCTTTTGATAATGGTAACAGATTGTGTCTAGTTACTCTTACCTACTGAGTCCCATTATTATATGACTAACCACAATGATCTCCAAGCTGAGAAACCAGGATTAATTTCTCGCCTCAGAACAGAAAGTAATGACAAATTGACATTTGGGCCAAGGAAGAAAACAAATCTGTTTACAAGTATATGAACATGAGCTAATCCATAGAACTTTGTTACCTAGGAAAATTCTTACTGTATAGTTATGAGATCTGTCCTACAGGACATCAACTCTTAATTTTGATCATAGTTTAGGGTTGCCAGATTTAAATTTAAATTTCAACAAACAAACAACACATATGTTGTTAGTATAAGTTAATAAAAATGTGTCCCATAAAATGGAGCTCAAGATCTTATATTCTTAATAAGTGTTCCAGGTGATTCTTAGGAACCTTAGGATCTGAGAACAATGGACATTATATTAGGTGCTGTGCTTAGATGTGGAGATGCAAAAATAATATAAGCTAATCTCTCCCCATAGCACTTCATTGATTAGTGTAGAGTATGGGGAAAAAAATAAATATCTGATCTTCTTTTCTCCTCTTACTGCACCGTAAAATATCACCAGTTTCCAATTTCATTAGTTTTATTATCAGAGATTTACAGAATGCCATTGTTAGCCTGGGACCTTACTCAAATTTTAGAAATATGATTGATGCTTTTTGACCACTCAGAGTTTACAGAGTGCCAAGCAATTATCAATGAAGCATCTATTTCTTTGTTGTTTTCAAAAAATCCTAGTTGTTCCGTCCTACTTTCTCTAAATTGGTTATTATTAAAGATAAAAATGTCCTCAAGAAAAGAACATGCTCAAAATGTTTTTAACAAGAGATTTTGAAATATTTGACCTGTCAGAAACAGGGATTTCAAAGGGTGACAGTAAAGTTCATCCAATTCCCACACAACTACAGTGCCATCAGAATGCAGTACTGCTGTCTTCAAACTAAAAGCAGAAAACGTTATATATAAGACATAAGAAAATGATTTCTGCTGATTTGAAAAAAAAATCTCTGCTTTGAGAATACTCATATCCTTTTTAGAAGTGTTAGCATTAAAGAGATGATTTATAACTAATATAATCTCCTTACTTCCAGTCCCCCTTACCCTGATGGATACTGCCATTTTTTCTATACTGCCTATTAGCCTGTAACATACTATATTGTTTACTTCTCAATTGCCTTTATTTCTTATTGTCTATCTGTCCCCACTAGAATATAAATGCCACAGAAGCAGAGATTGTTTTTCTCTTTTGACGGTTTTGTACATTAATACACAAAGTGGAGGAGACCTAACTAGCACATAGGCAGTATCTACTAAATGTATTGAATGAGCAAGTTAACTAATAAAATAATACTCTATCCCTCTTATTCCTAATCCATCTCTGAGGGATGAGGCTGTTCAAGCACTGCTGTGCTGGGTTTTGTCCAATATTCCAGAAAACATTTTTAGATGGATATAAATAATGCTGACCTTTGTATATGGAAAGGAGCTAGTACTCAATAATGGGTCCTGCCTTTTGTCCCCTTTGACAGTTGTAGGGCTAAATTTATGCTGATTTGCTCCTATACTCTCATCTGGAGATCATCTGACCAATGAACAAACTCTGCAAATATGGTTGACGTGGCTTAAGAGTACAACGGTGAAGAAGTCTCAGAACAAAACCTCAGTGCCCACCTAGGGGGCAAGGTCCTGACACTGTTCTCACTAAAACCTGTCTTGAGAATATCATGCTTTATATAATTCCCTTTAATTCTACAGGACTTATGAAGGTAGAATCCACCTTCAAATTCCTCTTTTATGTTAGAGAACATGTTAGATTCATTAATAATTTCCAAAAATATTATTTTAGAAAATAAAATTATAATAAGGATCTCCTCTGATAATAAATCTTTTTTCTAGAAGCACATTTTATTTCATGCTTCTGCGCAATCATCTCCCACTCTCTCATGTAAAGACAAATGTGTTTTGCAGGCCAAAGGATAGACAAAATAAATAATAACAAGGAGAGAATGAATACTCACAAATTGATCCCCAGATAATTCATAAACAGTACATTTACCTAACGTAGCATATTTTCATACTTTTTCTCCAATCATATGCATAATATTAAATACCACGTTAAAGCTGTCATTTTAACGGCTCACCAGCTGTGCAGTAGTGGAAAGAGCATAGGATTTAGAATAGAACACAACTTGAATTTCAACTCTGTACCTTACTAGCTACATTACGCTTGCAAATTACTTAAATCAGCTGAGTCTCAGTTTTTCTCTTTTGTAAAACTGTTGGAGCAACACCTACTACTAGACGGAGATCCTGGAATAGCTCCCAGAATGATAGAGGAACATACTGGATCTCTTCACCTGGACACTGGATCCTATCCCTAATTGCCTCTCAAGGACTTCAGGACTGCACTAACAAGTCTTTCTTTCTGGCTTAGACAATATTTATTTTGTTACTGTATCTTTCGCTCAACATTCAACCATACTTCTATTTTCCTTCCTTAAAACATACATATAGTCTCACACACGCACTCAGATACAGACATACAAACACAGACACACACACACACACAGAGTTTGATTCACGTCCCCCAAACTACCTATTTCTCTCATTTCTTTGAGAGGAAACTGCACCAAAGTTGATAGTCTCTCCACATTCTCTCCTTTATATAAAATTGAACTCTTTCTCCGCCACTTCTTTAACCTCACTGCTGTCGATGTCATTCTACATTAACAAACCCAGTGGTCATTGTCAAGTTGCATCTCACTTGACCTATAGCAGTATTTAACTCAATCAGGCTGTCAGTTTTCTCTGTCTTGAAATACTTTCTTCACTTGGCTCCCTAAACACTACAGTCTTCTGATTTTCCTCCTATCTCACAGTCATTCAACCCCCCTTTCCTTTCCAGTGTTTTCCTCATTTTTCCAATCACTGAATCACAGTCATTGAACCTCTCATCTTTTCCAACTACACTTATTCTGTGGATGCATTCTTCATTCCAAGGACTATGAACACTGTCCACTTATTAATGAATACTTAATTTAGATCTTTAGCCAAGACTGTTCTACTAAACTCATGACTTAGAGACCCAATTTCCTACTATAGGAAATTCCCTCCTCTTAGATATCTGCTATGGTTTGGTTTGTCCCCACCAAAATTATGCTGAAATTTGGTCACAAGGGTGGCCATACTGGGAGGTGAGGCTTGGTAGGAGGTGTTTGGGTCATGGAAGCAGATCCCTCATGAACAGATTGATGCTATTCTTGCAGTAGTGAGTAAGTTCTTGCTCTCTTGAGTCTGAATTAATTCTTGTCAGAATGGATTAGTTTCCAAGAAAACGGGTTATTATAAAGCAAGTTTCCTCCTCCTCTTGGTTCTCTCTTCACATATGTCCACTTCCCTTTTGACCTTCTGCCATGTTGTGACGCAGCATATAAGCCCTCACCAGAAACCATGCAGATGCCAGTACCATGCTCCTCATACTTCCAAGCCCACAGAATCATGAGCTAAAGATATCTCTTTTCTTCATAAGTTTTCCAGCCTTGGGTATTTTTCTTTTGCAAAACTGGACTAAGACAAAAAATGGACTATGGCAATGTCAAACAGGCTTAGGCAACTTTACTTTTCCAAAATAAAGTTGTAATCTTCTGTACAAAACTGCTCCTCCACAGTCTTCCTCAACTCAATCCACTTGCTTAGTTCAAAAAAATCTTGTTATTTTTCTTGATTCCTCTCTTTGGTTCACTCTCCACATTTAATCCACATTGGCTTTAAATTGAAATAGATCCAGATACTATTTTTTGTTACCATCCCTGCTACCACTCTAGTTCAAGTTACCATCAGGTCTTGCCTAACTGGTCTCCCTGAGTCCACTTTGCCCCACTACAGTCTACTTTCAACATTATTGCAGAGTGACCCTGTTTAGACACAGGTCACTACAGTCTACTTTCAACATTATTGCAGAGTAATCCTGTTTAAATGCAGGTCACGTTATCTCATTTATTGGCTCAAAGTCTCCAGTGCTTCCCATCTCCTTACAACAGGCTACAAGGCCTTATATGATACAGCAGCTTCTCGTTATCATTCAGATTTCCTCTGCTCTTCTCGCCCTCTCACTCCAACTCCAATGGCCTCCTTGTCATTCCAGGAAGATTCCATGCTTGCCTCAGGGCCTTTGCACTTCTTTTCCCCCCAGCCTGCAATATTCCCCTCTAGGATATCCATATTGATCACTCTGTCACCACCTTGAAGGCTTTGTTCAAATGTCTCCTTCTAGGTGAGTCCTTTATTGGCCATTTATTTGAAACTGAAAACTCTCATCCCTGACCCATCCTATCTATTTTCCCTGCTCTATTTTCTCCATAACACGTATTGATTTCTAACCTATCATTCAACTTACTCTTTTAAAAATTATCTTTTTCTGTCTACTAAAGTGGAGGCTTCATGTGGGTGTTTCTGGCTGTTTTATTTTTTAATGTATCTACAATATCCAGAATAGTGCTGGGCCTTAGTAGGTATTTAATAAATATTTGATAAAATTAATACTAGACAATTTTTAAAAAAATTATCAAATAAGCCAACAAAAACATATATTCACCTACACGATTAAATCTTGCTTATAATTTGAATAAGTGAAATGTGAAAATCCTTATATGGTTTTATTTACCTTATTGGTGCAAAAGCAATTGCGGTTTTTGCCATTAAAACTAATGGCAAGGCAGGGTGTGGTGGCTCAGGCCTGTAATCCCAGCACTTTGGGAGGCTAGGCGGGCAGATCACGAGGTCAGGAGATAGAGACCTGGCTGACACATGAAACCCTGTCTCTACTAGAAATACAAAAAAAAAAAAAAAAATTAGACAAGCGTGGTGGTGTGTGCCTGTAGTCCCCGCTACTCAGGAGGCTGAAGCAGGAGAATGGCCTGAACCCGGGAGGCAGAGCTTGCAGTGAGCCAAGATCACGCCACTGCACTCCAGCCTGGGTGGCAGAGCGAGACTCCGTCTCAAAAAAAAAAAAAACAACAAAACAACAAAAAAAAAAAAACTAATGGCAGAAACCGCAATTGCTTTTGTACCAACCTAATACAATTATTCACTAAACATTCAAAAGCCAAAATGAGGAGTACAAAGATAAATAGAACAGAATGTAGCAACTAAAGCGGTTTATAATTTAGGAAAAGAGTAAAGATATCTGCATAAACATCTATAATAAAACTTTTGTTATATATTCCATACTATACAAAATAAAGTAGCACATAATTATAAGAAATATTTAAATATAAAATTGAGATTATATTTAAATACATATTTAAATTCTTGCTATTCATAGGATAGTTTAAATTTTAATAATGTTATTATGGACTAGAATACCAAAGATATTGATATGGTTTTGCTCTGTGTCCCCACCCAAATCTTATCTTGTAGATCTCATAATTCCCACATGCTGTCAGAGAGACCTGGTGGGAGATGATTGAATCATGGGGGTGGATTTTTCCCATGCTATTCTCATGATAGTGAGTAAGTCTCACGAGATCTGATGGTTTTTAAAAACTAGGAGTTTGCCTGCACAAGCTCTCTCTTTGCCTGCTGCCATCCAGGTAAGATGTGACTTGCTCCTCCTTGCTTTCCACCACGATTGTGAGGCCTCCCCAGCCATGTGTAACTGTAAGTCAATTAAACCTTTTTCTTTTGTACATTGTCCAGTTTCCAGTATGTCTTTATCAGCAGTGTGAGAACGAAATAATACAGTAAATTGGTACCTGTAGAGTGGGGCATTGCTGAAAAGATACCCAAAAATGTGGAAACGACTTTGGAACTGGGCAGGCAGAGGTTGGAACAGTTTGGAGGGCTCAGAAGACAGGAAAATGTGGGAAAGTTTGGAACTTCCTAGAAACTTGTTGAATGGCTTTGCACAAAATGCTGATAGCAATATGCACAATAAAGTCCAGGCTGAGGTGGTCTCAGATGGAAATAAGGAACTTGCTGGAAACTGGAGCAAAGGTGATTCTTGTTATGTTTTAGCAAAGAGACTGGTAGCATTTTGCCCTTGCCCTCCCTAGAGAATTGTGGAACTTTGAACTTGAGAGAGATTATTTAGTGTATCCGGTGGAAAAAATTTCTAAGCAACAAAGCATTCAAGGGGTGACTTGGTTGCTGTTAAAGGCATTCAGTTTCAAAAACGAAACAGAGCATAAAAGTTCAGAAAATTTGCAGTCTGACAATGCAATAGAAAAGAAAATCCCATTTTCTGAGGAGAAAATTCAAGCTGGCTACAGAAATTTGCATAAGTAACGAGGAGCCGAATGTTAATCCCCAAGGCAATGGGGAAAATGCCTCCAGGACATGTCAGAGACCCCACAGCAGCCCATCCCATCACAGACCCAGAGGCCTAAGGAAAAAAAGTGGTTTTGTGGGCTGGCCCCAGGGTCCCTGTTGCTGCATGCAGCCTAGGGACCCTGTGTCCCAGCCACTCCAGTTGTGGCTGAAAGGGGCAAATGTAGAACTTGGGCTGTGGCTTCAGAGGGTTCAAGCCTCAAGCCTTGGCAGCTTCCACATGATGAAGGGCTTGCCAGTGCACAGAAGAATTGAGGTTTGAAAACCTCCACCTAGATTTCAGAGGATGTATGGAAATGCCTGGATGACCAGGCAGAAGTTTGCTCTAGGAGTGGGGTCCTCATGGAGAACCTCTGCTAGGGCAGTGTAGAAGGGAAATGTGGGGTCATAGCCCCCACACAGAGTCCCTACTGGGGCACCACCTAGTGGAGCTGTGAGAAGACGGCCACCATCCTCCAGACACCAGAATGTTAGATCCACCAACTGCTTGCACCGTGTGCCTGGAAAAAAAAGCCACAAACACTGAATGTCGGCCTGTGAAAGCAGCCAGTAGGAAGGCTGTACCCTACAAAACCACAAAAGCAGAGCTGCCCAAGACCATGAGAACCCACCTCTTGCATCAGTGTGACCTAGATGTGAAACTTGGTATTAAAAGAGATCATTTTGGAAATTTAATATTTGGCTGCCCTGCTGGATTTCAGACTTGCATGGGACCTACATCCCCTCTGTTCTGGCCAATGTCTCCCATTTGGAATGGCTGTATTCATCCAATGTCTGTACCCCCACTGTATCTAGGAAGTAACTAACTTGCTCATAGGTGGAAGGGACTTGCCTTGTCTCAGATGAGGCTTTGGACTGTGGACGTTTGAGTTAATGATGAAATGCGGCCGGGCGTGGTGGCTCACGCTTGTAATCCCAGCACTTTGGGAGGCCGAGGTGGGTGGATCATGAGGTCAGGAGATCGAGACCACGGTGAAACCCCGTCTCTACTAAAAATACAAAAAAAATTAGCCGGGCGTGGTGGCGGGCGCCTGTAGTCCCAGCTACTCAGAGAGGCTGAGGCAGGAGAATGGCGTGAACCCAGGAGGTGGAGCTTGCAGTGAGCCAAGATCGCGTCACTGCACTCCAACCTGGGTGACAGAGCGAGACTCTGTCTCAAAAAAAAAAAAAAAAAAAGAGTTAATGATGAAATGACTTAAGATGCTGGGGGATTGTGGGAAGGCATGATTGGTTTTGAAATGTGAAGACATGAGATTTGGGAGGAGCTAGGGGTGGAGTCATATGGTTTTGCTCTGTATCCCCACCCGAATCTCATCTTATAGCTCCCATAATTGCCACAGATTGTGGGAGGGAACCAGTGGGAGATGATTGAATCACGGGGGCAGGTCTTTCCCATGCTGTTCTCGTGATAGTGAATAAGTCTTATGAGATCTGATGGCTAAAAAAAAAAAAAAAAGAAAGAAAGAAAGAAAAGAAAAAACAAACAAAAAAACCCATGAGTTTACCTGCACAGCTCTCTCCTTGCCTGCTGCCATCCACGTAAGATAAGATATGACTTGCTCCTCCTTGCCTTCTGCCATGATTGTGAGGACTCCCCAGCCACATGGAACTGTAAGTTGATTAAACCTCTTTCTTTTTTAAATTGCCCAGTCTCAGGTATGTCTTTATCCGCGGCATGAAAATGGACTAATACCGATATATTTAGCCAAATATTTGTAAGGAATGTCTTTGTTGTAGAAGTAGTCAGGGACTATGTTAAGGTACACTGTGCTTCTATAAAAGGGAAAGACACAGGCCTAGTTTTATCAAGAAATCAAGATTTTTTTAAATTTATAACTTTTGTTCTGAGGAACATCGGAACTCATAGATGTATACTTTTTAATTTAATCTCAAAAGTGACTCTTTGGATTAACATGGAAGTATATTTACCTAACTGAAAAGGAAGTGGAGGCTCAGAGAGAGTTAATAAATTGTCCAAGGCCGCATATCTTCCCCCCAGGTTTTCCTGGGAGTATAGTAGAGTTTTCTTGCCTAGCTGAGAAATCTTCCTAGCCTAATATATGTACATTGGCCCTGCGAATGTGTATCTCTATCCTTGCACTTGACACAATATTTAATAATTTAATAATTCCCTACTTACATGACTTTCTTACTATGCTGTTAGGTCCTTGTGAACAAGAGCTCCGAGTAATTCATTCTTAGAACTTCAATGCCACATATCATGTCAAATGTGGTGGAAGTGTTCAGTAAGTATATGTTGAATCAATAGAAGTGTTAGTACATGTATGTAGTCACATGTTGCTTAAAGATGCAGATATGTTCTGAGAAATGCATCATCGGCGATTTTGTCATTGTGCAAGTGTCATAGAGTCTACTTACACAAACCTAGATTGTACAGCCTACTGCACACCTAGGCTGTACGGTATAGCCTACTCCTCCTAGGTTACAAACCTGCACAGAAAGTTACTGCACTGAATACCGTAGGCAATTATAACACAATGGTACGTATTTGTGTCTCTAAACACATCTATCTATGAAAAAGACATTTGCACATGTATGTATATAGCAGTACAATTCACAATTGCAAAGATGTGGAACCAACATAAGTGCCCATTGACTAATGAGTGGATAAAGAAAATGTGGTATATATACACCACAGAATACTATTCAGCCATAAAAAGGAATGAAAGAACGCCTTTTGCAGCAATTTGGATGGAGCTGGAGGCCATTATTCTAAGTGAAGTAACACAGGAGTAGAAAACCAAAAACCGAATGTTCTCACTTTATAAGTGGGAGCTAAGCTATGGGTAAGCAAAGGCATACAGAGTCATATAATGGACTTTAGAGACTCATAAGAAGGAAGGTGGGGGAAAGCTAGAGATAAAAAAGTGATACATTAGGTATAATGCACACTACTCAGGTAATGGGTGTACTAAAATCTCAGAATTCACCACAATATAGTTCATCTGTATAACAAAAAAAAAACCACTTCTACCCCAAAAACTATTGAAATAATAAATAGCTATAAAGAAAAAGAGTAAAAACAACTAGTATTCCCAGCAATAACAGCTATGAACTGTTCATTTGATATATTTCCCTAAAAAACACATATGTAGATATATTAATTTTACAAAATTAAATGAGATTCATACTGTAATAAAAGACCAAAAAAATGTATCTGAACATAGAAAAGGTACGGCGAAACACAGCATAAAATATTTTTTTAAAGGTACACCTGTATAGGGCACTTACCACGAATGGAGCTTTAAGACGTGAAGTTGTTCTGGGTTAGCCAGTGAGCAAGTGGTGAGTGAATGTGAAGGTCTAGGATATTACTGTACTCTACTGTAGACTTAGTAAACACTGTACACTTAGGTTACACTAAATATATGAAAAAATGTTTTTCTTTTTTCAATAATACCATTAGCTTACTGTAACTTTTTTACTTTGTAAACTTTAAATTTTTTAAATTTTTGACTCTTTTGTAATAAGACAGCTTAAAAAACAAATCTTATAGAGGTGTACAAAAATATTTTTCCTTATATCCTTATTCTGTAAGCTTTTTTCTCTTTTTAAGTTTTTAAACTTATATTTTTTACTTTTTAAATTAAAAGAGAAACTAGGACACAAAAACACACATTAACTCAGGCTTACATGGGGTCAAGATCATCAACATCACTGCCTTCCACATCTTGTCCCACTGGAAGGTCTTCGGGCAGTAACATGCATGGAGCTGTCATCTCCTTATTTGTTTGCTGATATTACAGAGGTCAGGGACCTCAAGATGGTTTTTTAAAAATAATTTTACTCTCCACATCTTATTCTGTTGAGGAAAGATCCTGAGTCCCTCCAAGCATGTCCAGGGCTGACTGCTTGGAATTTTAATGTCTGTTAGTCGATATGGTCCCTGGACTCAAAGCATCATTGGTTTTAAACATCGTTAATGCCAGGAGCAGTAAGTATTTTCCCTGAAGTTTCTGCTGATGCTCCTGAACAAATTTGTTTATTTTTCTTTCACTACTATTCAAACATAAATAGTAACCAATATCTAGCTTATCTTTATCCATATATGAATGGCTGTTCCCAGAAATGAGTTGGCATAGTTTTGATTAAAAACTATTCACACCTCTAGGAAAACAGCACAGCTAACTGCGGAGACACAGAGTGTGATCTAGAGGATTAATAAAGGCCAGTGAGCACTGACAAATGAAGCTTATTTGTTCCCTTCCTATTAATAACTCTTATTCTCCAGGAAGAGGGGCTGCCTGGCAAAAGCAGAAGTCTCAAGTCCAGTGAGACTTAAGCATTAACCAGACACTATAGGAAAAAAAGCAAGAAATAAGAAAGAAATTAGAAGATCATTATATAATACAAATACAACTTTTGAAAAGATAAAACAGGTATTTACTTGTGGGAATTTCAGATACATTTACTTAAGAATTCAGCACGATAAAATTTTTAATGCAAAGATATGGTATTTATTTAATAAGCAAAAATTCTATGTCTGTTCTAAGCAGCACAAAAACTACATTACATATTTTGTTGTCATCAATTTATAACCACTTTAAAGCTTCTTGCAACATGTTCTTCTATTAGTAATAAACAATTCTAAAAATCCATGCTGATTTTGAAAACTCTTTGTTTTGTATGAAACTAATCCGTGAGATTTTTTTTCAAACTGTTAACAAATGCTTGAGATTTTTAAATGAGGATTTAAGGGTAGGGTTTTATGGGCTACCTGATCACAGCATTTTAGGTAAATGAGCATTTTTCTCAAGATTGCCCATAGAATTCTCCGTATCCTCAAAGGTATCCTTCATGTCAAAGAAAATAAAAATGCTAAGAACTTACTTAGAACAGTTAAATTTACTTAAGTGTATTTAGACACCTGATCTGATGCTCAAGGCAACAAACTAGAATGACGCTGCTTGTCTGAGAGAAGAATAAGCTCATAATAGCAAAAATAATTTCTCATTCTTTGAAAATTATCTTTGTTACTTTTAAAGCAAAACAGACCATACTCTACTCACTTATTAACTTCTTTTTTCAATAGTTGAAAATGTTTTGAAAGAACAAAGGCAGAGTAGGCGTGTGGGCCATGGAAAACTTTACACTTGGCCAGGGCCAGCCTCAAACGTAAAACACTTTGGTCTGTCCTTAGAGCAACTGCTTGACCAGATGAATCTCAGCATCCTAATCTGAAACAGTATCTGCCAAAAGTTAGGTGCAGCGTCTCACATATGATAAATATCCAGTATAAATTAGCTTCATTCTTTTCTCTCAATTGCCATAAAGGTGTATAATGAGAACTGTATTTTCATTTTTATTTATTTTCTCAGAAGTGACATTTTAGTTATTGGTAACAGTATCCAGTGACTGACTCAATTTTTCTCATACTCTTTAGGAAAGCACAGGTGATATAAAAGAGGATCGGTGCCTCAGGGACTCCTCAAACCTATTTGTATCTTGGCCAAATTAGGTTTTACAAAATACTGAAAGCAAATTGATTGATCTTGTCTAACTTTTATTGCTATTGAACTGGGCCAGAATTTTCCACACACTTAATAGACTATCACTGAATGAAAAAACTTGACAGGTTCCGGAAAGTTGTTCCCCCAAATTGTTCTCTTATCCCACTTAAATAAGTAGTTTAAATATCCCTGAAAATTTCTGTTTAAGAAATAAGATTGCAGAATCTTTCTGCAAATTTTAACTCTATAATTTACTAAGCCATGTCCAATCATTATACCTGAGGAAGAATTATTTTATGGAATTACATGCTAGATACAGATGCACATTGAAAGAATAAGAAGCTTAATTTAGAAGTACCCCAGAGAGTGTGGCTGAAGAATCTCTGGTAAAAGAATTGTGGCAATTCTGCAATATGAGACATTTCCTGGGGGCATAGGCTTAGGGATATCAGGTCATCAGGAATCCTGAGAAGAAGGGAAATTGGATGGCAAAGACACACTTCCCATTTCTCACTGTTGCTAGAACAGTTTGACCCAGATCTGGTCATTGTTTATGAGTTGCTAATTGGTGCTGAGACATATATAAGCATTGAGGAGACTGATTCTGATTTTCATGAGTTTCTAAGAGTATTGTTCATGCTTACAATTTAATTCTATATGATTCTCTACTGATAATGATACTCCTAAAATTCTTAATAAACATTCAGTAATATGATGAGATTCTCTGGGAAGATGAGACAAAGGAAATATCTGTAAGATATTTTCTTAAAAACAGTAATGAATAGTAAGAGTGAGTTATTGAAAAGGATTACATAGCCTGATGTAGCAGTAATGTAAGGTTGTGATTATGGGATCTATAGGTCAGAAACTATCTTAAATCTCCTCTTTATTTTCCCAATAAACATATATATGTATCTACCCCTACTAAACTTTTTACAACCTCAGATGGCTTCTTTCCTTCTAATAAAATGTTATCTAGCTGGCTGGGCGTGGTGGCTCACTTTGGGAGGCCGAGGTGGGCGGATCACCTGAGGTCGGGAGTTGGAGACCAGCTTGACCAACATGGAGAAACCCCGTCTCTACTAAAAATACAAAATTAGCCAGGCGTGGTGATGCATGCCTGTAATCCCAGCTACTCAGGAGGCTGAGGCAGGAGAATCGCTTGAATCTGGGAGGTGGAGGTTGCAGTGAGCAGAGATCACACCATTGCACTCCAGCCTGGGCAACAAGAACAAAACTCCGTCTCAAAAAAAAAAAAAAAAAAAAGTTATCTATCCACCTGGGCTTTGAAACTGAGCTTTCAAAAGAACTTTATCTTCTCTCTGCTCTATTATCCACTACCTTGAACCCTGTTCTTTCAACTGACTCCTGTTTCTGAATGCAATTTAAATAAGAAACTCCCAGAATAAAATATAAATATACAATTTTTCCATCACATGCCCATTTTTAATTGTCTTTCATAATTAGTGACTCAAAAATCTTTATCTTTTGCTCAGATTAAGCTAACTCAATTATAATTTATTTGATGATCAATATGTCAGATAGGTTTACTTGATGGCTTTCTCACTTTCCACTTCAAAATAAACACTAATTTCAGTGTAATAAGCTTTATCAGTATCTTCTGAATCTGTATACTTCTTTCTCTCTCCATATTGTAACTTAATCTAGAATAGCATCATTTCTCACATGCACTATGGTAATTTTTCAATTATACTAACATACTTGAATCTGTACTCACGTACATCTTCCCTCTTGTTACAGTGAAAGAATTTGTCTATGCTTGTCCCTAACACTAAACTGTCTTACAATAGATCCCATTCCTCAAATTACTAAAGGTCTTTGATCATTTTTATCTCTTGCATCATCAATTTTTCCCTTTTGTTGATTTCCATCAACAGACAAATGTGCTCTATTACGATCCTTCTTAAAAACTAAAAACTTTCCATTGATCCCACATAACCCTCCAATTATACTGTCTCAAGTCTCTTATGTTTAGAACAAAACTCCTTGCCTTTATTAGCCCTTTTTTCCATTCTCTCATCCTCCTTTATTTTTATTTTCTCTTGAACCTACTTCAGTTAGACTCTTGCTTCTACTACATCTTCAAACCGCTATGGTCAAGATAACATGTAATCTATAAATTAAAAATGAATGGTCTCTTCTCAGTCCTTTCTTCATCCATTAACCAATAGCATTTAGTACAATGATTTGCTCTTTTTGGAATTATATTCTTCATTTGATTGGTGGACTACATGGTTCTCTTCCTACCAATACTACTAGCTAGCTACTCCTCATCCTCCTTTGCCCAGATGCTCCTTTTCGTTCCAAACACCAAATGTTAGAGTGCCACAGGACATAGTTCTTCCACTCATCTTCTCAATGTGCCCTCATTCCCAAAGAAAATGATCCATATCCATGGCTTAAAATAACATTCATATGTTGATGGTTCCCAAATCTATATTTCCAACCCATATGTCTCCTCCAAATACAATCTCATAAATTCATTTCCCTATTCACAATCTCCACTTGGATGCCTATTTGGCATCTCAAACTTAACACAGCCACAACAGAACACATGCTATCACCACCTCCCTTCAACACAGGTCTCTTCACCATCTTGGGGAATAACAACTCTGTTTTTCCAATTGCTCAGGCCAAAAATCTTGAAGTTGATTTTTACATATCTCATTTGGTCATATTAAAGCCAGCATCAAATCCTATCATCTCTGTATTCTAAGAATATCCTGAAACGAACACTCCTCCATCCTCCACCATCACGACAATCCTTGTCCAAGCAGTTGCCAACACCTGTCTCCTGGATAATGCTTTAGTTCTCTAACTGGCCTTTCTGCATCTCATCTACATAGTTTATTTTCTATAAGGATGAATTATCCTTTGAAAGTGATATAGATTACGTCATTTCTCCACTCAAACTCTCCATCTCAGTCCAAATAAAAGCCAAAGCCCTTACAGAGACTGAGGGAACACTGTATGATGTAACTCCCAACCCATTCTCTTGTCTCTAAACATTCACTTGAGCGATCTTTCTGAATGAAAATCTGTGGGTGTCATTCCATTGCTTTGAATCTTCCACTGACATCTCCCCACTGCTTTGAGAATAAGCCCAGATTCCTTAGAAAAAAACGTTCAATACTCTTCATTGTGAAGCTCCTGCTTACTGCCATAGTTTTGATACCTACCATTTTCTTTTGCAAGAGCACCCTACTCTGCAGCCTAATTGAATTTCTTGTTTATTCTTGGTTGAATTGTATACTCCTATCTCTGTTTTGTTGTATAAGCTGTTCCTTCAGCTTCAGATAACCCCCACCTAGAATTCCCCTTTACCACCCACCCAAACTTCCCTTTCTTTGATTGAATAAGCATTTTCTTTGACTCCCTTCAATGATTAACAACTTCTTTTTTCCTCTAGACTGTGCTGTAGTAAAATTTTGTATTTAGGTTTTATATTTGTTACATCTCTTCTATCACATTGTATTCAATTTGTTAGTCTATTTCTCTATCTCTCTTTTTGAACAATAAGGGCTTCAGCAATAAAAGCTGTATCATATTTAAGTCATCACCATTTAGCACAGTGCTTAGTATATGCACAGTTTTCAAAAACATTGAATGATATTTTTAACCAATACAAAATGTAGGCATGGCATGTAAGATGAATGATATTCTTTGAAAGTAAAACCATTTAACTATTTTACCATTTAATTTGTCACCATTTAACCATTTAACCAAAATCAAATGAAAAGATAGATGTCTAGAGAAAATGGAGGATAAGACGGCAATTTATGTTTTTTGCTGTTGTTGCTGTGGTTTTTAGTTCAGAAGAATCACAAAACAAGGTATTTATAAACTGAATTATTCTGATCACCACAAATTATTCCATTTAATATTTAAGAAGCTAAAATGTCTAAATAAAATATCCCAGGACACTATATAGCTATCTTTGCTCTCTTTTCTGAGAATTTTTGCTTACCGAGTTACTACCTAATTTTCTATTTTATTTTTCTTTACTTCAATACATTCTAAAGCTACACATAATGAAAACAAAGGAAAAGGCAAGCCATAGACAGAAAGAAAACATCTTCAAAACATATATTTGATAAATGACTTATATTCAGAATATTATAAAGAACTATTTTAATTCAATGATAAGAAGAAAAACAACCATAAAAAATGTTCAAAAGATTTGAATAGACTACACTGAAGAAGCTATATTGATAGCAAATTAGCAAATGACAACATGCTCAGCAGTATTAGCCATTAGGAAAATGCAAATTAAAGCTACAAGATACCATGTAAAACCACTAGAATGATTCAAATAATTTTTTTTTAAACTGGTAGTGTGTTGGCGAAGATTTGGAGAAATTGGAAACCTCATACATGAGTGGTGGGAATGTAAAATTACATAGACACTTGGAAATTGAGTTTGGCAGTTTCTTTGAAAGTTAAACACACATTGGCCATGTGACCCAGCTAATCTACATCTATGTATCTCTACTCAATAGAAATAAGAATATATGGTCCCCAAAGCTGGGTAAGTGAATTTTCATAACAACATTATTCATTATGACCAAAAACTGGAAACATGACTAATGCCCATCTACCTGGTAGCAATAAAAAGAAACAAACTTCTGAAATATGCAATGACATAGATAACCCTCAATGATAATAGGCCAAGTGAATGAAACCAAACACAGAAGAGTACATATTGTAGGATCCTATTTACACAACATTTCTGGAAAAGGCAAACCATGAGAAAGATAAAGCAGATTCATGATTGTCTAGTGTTCAGGGTAGGAATGGGGATTGTTTGCAAATTGGCACTAGGGAGTTTTAGGGATGGAGGCAATGTTGTAAAACTGGATTGTGGTGATAGCTGCAGGGTGATAAAATTTCAGCAAAACTCATGGAAGTATACTTTAAATGGGTGAAATTTGTGATATGTAAATTATGCTTCAATATTGATATCAAATATTAAATAATATCATTTTAATTATAATTTAAATAAGTTCTATGTCGGATTATAAATTCGCTTATACATTAGGTTAATATAATTCAGTTTCACAAGCCACCATAACACCTATGTAATCTAATAAAATCAAGTACTGCAATCTTCAAAGCCAAAGAATAGGATCTAGATCAGCATTATCCAGTAGAAATTCCTTCAATGATGAGTTTATATCTGTGCTGTCTCATAGAGCAGCCACGAGTCATATGGACCTCTAGAGAGGTTAAAATGTGGCTAATATAATTTAGTAACTGAATTTTAAAAATTGTATGTAATTTTAATTAATTTACATTTAAATGTCTACATGTGGCTGACATGGTGGCTCAAGCCTGTAATCCCAGCACTTTGGGAGGCCGAGGTGGGTGGATCACCTGAGGTCAGGAGTTCAAGATCAGCCTGGCCAATCCTGCCTCTACTAAAAACACAAAAATTATCTGGGTGGGGTGGGTGCCTGTAATCCCAGCTCCTCAGGAAGCTGAGGCAGGAGAATCACTTGAACCCGGGAGGCAGAGGTTGCAGTGAGACAAGATCATGCCACTGCACTCCAGCCTGGGCAACAGAGCAAAACTCTGCCAATAAATAAATAAATAAAAATCCACATGTGGCTAGGTGCTACTATATTGAATAGTAGATCCAATACTCTATGTGGGTAAGTCAGTCTGCATAGAACTAGGCTGCAGAGATCTTAGAATAAACCAAGCTAGATAGTAATAAAATCAGATGATTTAGGTGCTATTCCCAGGTTCTGAGCCATACAAAAGTCCCATCATCTGATAACATGGTATGTGCTGCCTTTACATTGGTGCCATAATGCTTTGAACTACTACTCTAGTCACTTCGGACATTACTGGAGATGTTTGTTTGTTATGGTAATGAAATTGTGTAGATTAGGTCAACTGTTATTATAGCAGCGAGTGTCAGGATTTTTTTGGTCACCTCTCCATTCTGACTAAATGCAGGTGCCATCTACATTGTTTGCTTCATTTTATTGTTCAGCCCCTATCTGAGCACTACTTCCAAAACAATCATTCCTCTGATTTGTATGACACTTTCCCATACATAAAATACTTTTCATATTAGTTATCTCGCATGAGCTTTGTGACAACCTTGGGAAGTAGGAAGGCTTTGTATTGCTGCATAAATTTAATAGAAAACAAAAGTAACATTAGCAATTACCATTTATCGAAAAATTCCTTGATACCAAATACTTTGTTAGAAACCTCATTCCTTACTTAGTCTTATAAACACATGTTTTATAGTTTAGGACTCTGAAGCTAAGTAACATTGTCCAAGGTGAAACAGTAAAATAGTGGCAAAACAGAGTTTTTTTTAGGGCAATGTATATGTGAATATATATATATAAGTGTGTGTATATATATGTACACATATATGTGTATATACATATATGAGTAAATATATGCATTGTATGTGTGTGAATATATATTTACTCCAGGGCCCACTATAAAGCATGGACTAATTTCTAGAGCTTTTTTAAAATTCCTAGTACCCTTTCCATTTTATCAGAACTAGAAAGCAGTTAGCTTTGACTTCTAGTAAAATCCGTTACATTTGGTGAGATTCAGGACAAGCCAAGGCAAAGCATCTCTTTCCAGGAGGTAACAATTAAAGAAAAGGTTTTATGGCGGAAAAGATTAAAATGGAGTATCCTGTGTCTTTTTAATCTGAGATAGTGTTATTCCTGTTAATTCAAGGAAGTGACTCAACTTTCAGGTGTGGAAACCTTGGCTTCTTCACACAAAGTTATAGACAGCTGGAGCTCAAGAATAGAATTGCTAAATTTACTAAATTGGCTAGAAATCTTCCAGAGTCTACTGAGAAATATCTGTCTATTTTGCCCAGGTCTATCCTTGTTGGAGTGTGGTTAGGCAGAATGGCTGAGAAGAATGAACCAGGACACCAGTGAACACGGGGGAGAATGAAGAATAGAAGCAGATCTCTTCTGACTTGGACATAAGGAGCTAGCCAGTGATATAACACAGTCTTCCATTCCTTTGAAACCCAGAATATATCCACAATACTCAGTGAAACTAAAAGTGGATAGTGCTGAGGAGCTTTTAATATTTTTGGAAAGAGATAAGAGATTATTTGGATATGGTAGTTAGTGACAATCATGATGACAGCTGTCTGTCCGGCTCAGTGTGGCTTCAGGTGATTGGATTGTCCCTGTTAAAGAATCAGCATCTCCCAGCATTCTGTTCCCAAAGGTACAAGACGGGAAATTCAATAAGAACCCAGGACTAATCTCATGGAAAAACCCCTCCAGTTTGGACATTTCCAACAACCACATCTACACAAAGATTTTTCAAAACTTAGAAAATTAGATCACATTATTTTACTTTATTAAGCATTCATCTGTATATCCATTAGTATTAGTACTATTAGACACTTGGTTATTATGTTCCATCTTCATCATTTAGACTACATAGGATTAGAAATTCAATGAAGAAAATTTAAAAACTCTTTTTGTACTTGAGACTAGTATTTTAAAGTTTTATGTAACATATCAAGTTATTTTACCTCATTGTTAAAAATTTTTTATTCTAACTTTTTTCCAAATTTTTGGCATCTTGGAACCCTAGAGTTCCACAGCTGAAGGTATAGATGGCTTTCAAATTAAATAACAGTGATACAGGCAATTTTTAAACTTTTGATAAATTGGCATTTCATGTAATTGAATCTGATCTCAATATCAAATATGTATTCCCTAAGAGAAATGGTGTAATTTTGATGCATGTGGTTGTTTTTATAAAGAATTTAAATTATTTATTCTCAGAAACATTTAACATTTCCTCTCAGTTCTGCATAATCCCTGGATCGTAGGGTTTTGTGAAAACCGACTCATATTGAAGACAAGCTCCCTTTTAAGTAGTTCAAATGAATGCTAAACTTATTCCACAAGTGGCTATAATATATTCCAAAAAGACATTGATTGCACTGAGCTATAATTTTTGTCATTTGAGGGGGAATGTTAAGATTGAATAAGTATATAGCCATTTAATTGCCAAGAAAAAGTTACCTACATTGTGAGTCTCTGTCCTCCCAGTTATCCGAGTGAATTAACAACTAAAATAGTACTGGTAACTCATTACAAAGCAGTTTTCAAAATTCTATGCCATGAACCATGTTTTGGCTACCAGCCTAGCCCACAGATAGACAGGTAGTACGGCTTCTATGGCTTTCTCCACCCAAGCAGTTGATTCTACTGACCTGTTGAAAGGCTGGAAGTTATCCCCATTGCCTCTTTCAGTATAATGGCTTCCCAATCAAATACCATTTGAAATATAAGTATATTACTTCGGTGAGGAACCAACTCAATTAACACCAAGTATATTATCAAATAAGTACAATCATAAACACATGTGGTAAGGTTATATGTTAGACCCCTCCTTGGAGGAGCTTACTATCTAGGGGAAAATAGGACCAGAAAGTAACTAGCAGGGGAGAAGTTAGAGGGTGATGGCAAAACTAGATTTAACAACACAGTCCTGGAAAGCTACGAGCTAAGAGTTTAAGCCAATAGCAGATTCTGGGACATGGAGAGAGAAAAGGAGAAAAGATAGGGCTGAAGCTAAAGGAGATGAACAGCAATCAGTAATTCAATTAGTCAATGAAGTATTTATTGCATTTAGTGCCTACCAATTTAGCACACTTGGTCTTAGATATCTACAAAATTTGGACAAGTATGAGACTGTATCCACAGAGAATTTGGTTTATGACATAGCCTCAGGCTGGCTTCTTACAGATGAGACAAGGTTGTAATGAGTTTCCCATGATACATTCAATAATAAAACTCTTTGGATGGAATCCAAGGCAGATTTGCCCTTGCTGAATCACAGTTTGTCATGTGTTAGAGAGATGCTCCAGTGTGTTGCAAATACACTGCTTGGTCACTCAAAACTTCAACAGGTACCAACGAATTCAGGAGCCACTAACTTTAACATGACTTTTAGTATTAGCACTTTTCTTAATGTCAACATTTTGTATATTGTAGAATTGTTTTACTGAAATACAAGTTACATTTTATCATCAGTTTTCATGATGCAAACAAGAAACTAATGTTTGAAATTTGCTAATGTATTTATTTTAAATTCTTAAAACATTCTTGGCTGGGCGCGGTGGCTCACGCTTGTAATCCCAGCACTTTGGGAGGCCGAGGCGGGCGGATCACGAGGTCAGGAGCTCTAGACCGCGGTGAAACCCTGTCTCTACTAAAAATACAAAAAATTAGCCAGATGTGGTGGCGGGCGCCTGTAGTCCCAGCTACTCGGAGAGGCTGAGGCAGGAGAATGGCGTGAACCCGGGAGCCGGAGCTTGCAGTGAGCTGAGATTGCGCCACTGCACTCCAGCCTGGGTGACAGAGCGAGACTCCGTCTCAAAAAACAAAACAAAACAAAAAACATTCTTCACTCCAGTACAGCATTTCATTTATGAGGATTCATAAGAAAAATGTATTTTAGACTTACCCAGTGTAACTGACTTGCTTTTATTTTATTGATGTTATAGAACATTTTATAGATTTTGTTCCCTTCTTTGCTTCCACTATTAGGTAACTCAGAAACAAATCATCTTCCTACCTATGTGCAGGACTGTATGGCAGGTATTTTTGTGCATTTACCTTGTACATAACTTTGTTTCTTATCCACAGATTTTTTAAATTTTTGTTGCAACAGTTTTCTGTTATATTTTATCCTGATATATATTTTTTATCTTGATATATCCTATTTTATCCTGATATATATGTCCTACAAATATAAATAAACATACACACATAATACACAAAATAGTTGACATTAATATAAGAAAAATATAAATACCAAGATTCATATTCAATATTATGGATTGTAAATTTGCTAGTAACTATCCATTTAGCTATTGAGTGATTAAACTGTATACAGGTATGCATGTACAAATACATGCACATATAAATATATATGCACATTCATAGATAAGTGATAGATTTGTTATATCACTCATCTTTCTGAGAACAAGACAAGTAGTTCTTAATATTTTAAAATTTTATTACAAATTATACTACAGCCAATATCAATTGACAACTAGGTATAATTAAGCAATATAAAAGTGCTTCTCACTAGTTCAGTCATGTGAAGTTTTGTTAAGTGATTTGTGTACATACCAAACAAGAATGTTAAAGCAGCCTTCTTTTTTCACATTCAATGGTGAAGGTGGGATTTTCTTGTCATTATTTCTTATGAAAGACAAAAGTGCTTTTACTCCATAAATTTTACTTAGTGTCTCAACACATTTCATATTAGTTAATATTATAAAAATGGAATAATAACTTGCATCACACAGCAAAATTTATTTTACGGAAGGGAACTTCCAAACACACAAAAAGTTTATTTCTTATAATTTTATCCTTTTTATTCTAACCTGCAGACAATATCTGAAATAATAAAACAATCTCATAGAAGGATGAGATTTGGTACTTAAAGCTTTTATTGACTTTTTCTTCAGCCTATGGATATAGTTGTTATATAAAGTTAATAGAGAAATATATAAAATCTTTAATTATTATTAAAGTACTTTACAAATAATGTTGTGTCAATCAGGACAGACAAAATTGTGTCTTGCTAACGAAGAACCCTCATGTCTCAATAATTTCAATCAAGTAGTTAATTTTTTTGTCCAATGTGGATCAACTGGAGTCACTGTTCATTGGAATTATTAAAGGCTTGAACTGGCTCAGGTTCCATCTGGACCACAAACCACATACGGTTATCAAACACTTGAAATGTGGCTAGTTGGAACTGAGATGTGCTCTAAATGTAAAATAGCAGATATCAATGAGTTATCACCAAAAGATAAATAAACGTATTCAATTAATAATTAATTGATTACATGTTGAAATGATAATATTTGAGAAATATTAGTGAAGTATAATATATTATTAAAAATGTCAAATTTTTCTTTTCTTTATTAAATGTGGATACTAGAAAATTTTAAATTACCTAAGTAGTTTATATTATATGTCATCTGAGCAGTGATTGTTCAGATACCACTTGCACAAACTCCAAAGCAGGAGCAAGAGAATGTAGCAAATCATGCACTGAAGTTTCTGCTAGGAAACAACACTCACTATTTCCAATTACATTGCAATGGTAAAAGAGACTCATAACATCATGCATAATTTCTAGGGGTTCAAAGTACAGAGATACGGACCTACTCTATGTTTAGAAGGCAAGTAACTTTGAACATGACTTCAACATACAGTCATCCCTAGATATTCATGGGGAATTGGTTCCAGGACCCCTATCGGATACCAAAATCCTCAGATGCTCAAGTCCCTTATATAAAATGGTGAAGTATTTGCATATAACCTATGCACATATACTTTAAATCATCTTTAGATTATTTATACTATCTAGTATGACATAAATGCTATGTAAATAGTTGTTACAGTATATTGTTTTTGTTTGTATTATTTGTTATTGTTGCATTGTTATTTTACTCTTTTTTTTAATATTTTCAATCCATGTTGGTTGAATTCATAGTTTTAGAACCCAACATGGAAGGCTGACTGTATACTTTCATGATTACAATATATATCCTTAATCTGTGCATACAATTTTATAAGCATATTGACAACATCTTTTTAAATTTTTTTTTCTTCTTTTAAACCTTTATTTTAGGTTTGGGGGTACATGTGAAGGTTTGTTACATAAACATGTGTCACGGGAGTTTGTTGTACATATTATGACATCGCCCAAGTATTAAGCTCAGTTTTCAATAGTTATTTTCTGCTCCTCTCCCCTCTCCATCTCCCTCTCCCTCCTAAAGTAGACCCCAGTGTCTGTTGTTTTCTTCTTGTGTTCGTAAGTTCTTATCAAAAAATATGTTTTAAAATTCCATTTTAATTACTTCAGTGCTTACCACAATATTCCTATCCTTGATTTCCTAGCTTTGATTTATATACTACCAGCACAATGGACTACTTCTTTGAATATTCTTATGAATAACAGCATATAGATGGTTCCTACGGGAGGATGGGGACACCAAAAAGGATTTCGTTAATGTGTCTGAAAAATAAGCTGCAGAGGAAGAGGAGAAGCGTGAGAGACAAAGAGAAAAGAAATATAAAGTTCTAAAATCCCTTCAGGAAAGAAGCTAGCAACACCTAGGCTTTTGGGGAGAGGTTACTCATCAAAGTATTCTTCAAAAGAGAAAGAGAGAACAATCTTAAGAATTCTGATTCGCAAAATGTTCTACCTCATTACATTAGTAACCTGATTTTTTCCTTTGATGATTGTAGAACTTCAAGTTGTTCTTTTAATTCACAAGGTTTGCCAGGCATGTCATAGAGTAAATAAATTCCTTATATTTATTTTGCCTTAAATGTAGCGAAAGCTCTTAAGCTCTTCTCTCAGCTCCAGAATTTGTCTTCTGATTTGTCTGTATTTATTTCCTTACTGCTTTCCTCCATAGAAACACCTAAAATTCTAAGGTTTCTTTTGGTTCTTTATATTTATATATATACTATCTTCATGTCTCTTTCTTTCTCACACAAAAAGCAAAAGCGTATGTTATTTTCATGCCTTTTTTTCTCTCTATTAACATAGAAGTTTGTTGTAATTCATCTGCAATTCTGAATTTAGTCTTCTGCAGCTCCAATTCTACTTTCTATTGCTTGCAATTTTGATTTTAATTATACAGTTGCTCTCATGGTTTTCTTGCAACACCATATTTTTTATCTAATTGCTTTTTTATTTTCAATTACTTTTTGTGTTTCTGTATAGAGTGCACTGTCCACTAGGGCTTTATGCAATAACAGAAATGTCCCACATCTGTTCTGTCCAATACAGTAGCCACTACCCACATGTGGCTATATGGTACTTGAAATGTCACTGGTAGGACTAAGAAAATAAATTTTTAATTTTTCTTGGCTTGAGTTAATTTAAATAGGCAGTTGTAGACAGCACAAACGTCAAATACATGCCTTCTCAAATACTAATAATGTTGAAAAGATACTCTTTTTTGGGCTCTTTTGGTAAATTAAGTTCAGAGTTATGCTCTCACATCGCTTGTTCTGCAAGGTATTCCCATCATCTGTATATTTTGTTGCAGCCTCTACATGGACTATTTTTATTTACTCATCCTAGAATAGGGAAGAGGTTTCCAGATCTAGTATTTGCCAACAGACAAGTATAGGATTTTTTTTTACTTTGTTCACTGTCTTCTTATAAGTCTGTGGAAGCCTCTCAGACTTTAAGTGATAAGATGTAAAACTGATTATAATGGTATAGTACCTACCCAGTTTCCATAATTTAGTCTGCACTCATTCAGTATGTTCCAGTGAAATATATTAGGGTATTTTTAAATTCCACTATCTAATCACTGATGCTCAAATCCATGAAATGCATGAAAACTATAATTTCTAGCATATAGATTCTTCAGGTTTCCACTCTTCTCTAGAATAATTAGTGTGTCTCTAAAGCAATTATTACACTGAGGATAAACCTCCCAGAGTACAATGTGTCACTTCTGGTTCACCTCCCCAGGTCCGCATCCCAGCTACCTACTTTGCTGTTTTCTGGGAGTCAGTATCCTAATAGCCCCTGAGTCCTTTGAACATGACCCTAGAAATTATTCTTGCCTTTTCATGTGACAAGTTTTTCAAAAATTCATATTGGATATTTCTTGCCACAGAGCTGGAATCATGAATTCTTCAAGGAATTGTGATTTCCTTTAGTAGGAATTGGTATGTAGGATGCTCATAGTTATTACATTTACACTGTGTCCTATCCTTTTCAGTGGGTAAAACTACAAATAATTATTTGTTTTATCACACATTACATACAAAATAGCTATTACAACAGCCAACATTTCCATCAACAATGAAAATACTAAAATATATAATTTTTTAAATTTTATTTTTGATCTTAATATATCCCACCAAGACTATATAGTTACATTACTGCATTTTAAAGTGACTTGAAACTGTGAAGCTAGGTTACCCTGAGTACACAGCTAGATCCATGTGTTTAATTTTATTTCTACTTTCAGTTCTTTCTTTAAAATTTTTATTTTAAAATTATGTAAAACATAACACCTTGGGAAAAATCGGAATCTGTAAGTCTATACTGATATGAATCAATAGATGGATAAATACATGAGAATAGAAGCCCATCTTTGCACTAGAATGCCAAGTAATAATGTACAAAGAATGATGAAACCAGAAAACTGCTATTTGGCACCATTATAGTAATAATTAGTTCATGCATAAAATACCAATAGATGCTAAAACTAGTGGGTAAAAGTGGGATGAGAAATAGGATTTTTGCATAGTCCCAAAATATCTTCCTGGAAACAAAACTTAATAACTACAGAAGGGAAAAGAAGTATCTTTACAGTGAAAAAATCTCACAGATATACCAACTTAATCAAGTGATCTAAACTTACATCATGTGCAACCTGAAAAAATTGCAGTAGAAAGAGCACAGTATCACTTCTGCAGCATTCCTATCAAAAATACATGATTTGTGTCTAAAGAGAAAATATTAGGCAAACCCAAATTGAGAATAGCAAACAGAATGGCTGGGCTGTAATCTTCAAAATATGTCAAGATCATGAAAATAAGAGAAAACTGAAGAATTATTCCTCAAGGAAAGAGACTATAAAGACATAGCAACTGAATGCAACACATTACTCTAGATTTAATTCTTCTGATGTAATGAATATAATTGAAACAATTGAAGAAAGTTAAATGTGTTCTCTGATCAAAAGGTGTATGTCTATTCTTTGTATTACCTTTGCAAATATCCTGTAAGTTTGAAACTGACTTTAAAAACAAGCACAGCCAGGTGCGGTGGCTCATGCCTATAATCCCAGCACTTTGGGAGGCCGAGGCGGGTGGATCAAGAGGTCAGGAGATCAAGACCATCCTGGCTAACATGGTGAAACCCCATCTCTACTAAAAATACGAAAAATTAGCCAGGGGTGGTGGCGGGCACCTGTAGCCCCAGCTACTTGGGAGGCTGAGGCAGGAGAATGGCATGAACCCGGGAGGCGGAGTTTGCAGTGAGCAGAGATTGCGCCACTGTACTCCAGCCTGGGTGACAGAGTGAGACTCCGCCTCAAAAAAAATAAATAAAAAAAAAACAAAAAACAAACACACACACACAAAAACTCATGACTTCAAAATCAAATCTACAAAGCTTGATTTTCTTTGAATTTTCAACTTTTTCTCATTCATGAGTGTTTTGGTGAAAATTTGAGAGATTACTAGCCAAAAGACCATTTTAAGCCAGAAAACAAGTCTACATTCATTTTTCAGGAATTTGTCTTTTGCACCAAGGAAGGTGTAATTTTTATTTTAAAAACCACATTTTCCCTTCATTATTAGTGCTTCTATTTTATTAATTTATTTAATTGACAAATAAAACTTGTATATATTTATCATATGCAGCATGATGTTTTTAAAAGATAGCAAACTAGGACTCTCTGGCAATCATCCTGCCACAGAAACATCAATTTGAATAACTATTCATACAGGAAAGACACTTAGCAAGGGCCAAGGAAACCAGGTGACAGATCACAGTCATTGATTCTAGCATAATAATAAATTAAGACATATTGAGATAAACAGGAGACAACGGTGGATAGGAGGCAGGATTAACTTGCAGCTCCCACTCAGATGGACAGAACAGCATGTGGAAACTCACACTGTGGACTTGTACTCCAAGAACCACCTCAGGAACATACTAGAAAAACCAAAAGAATTCACAGACCCTTTGAAAGAAGCTGCTTGCTGCTGCACACTCTGTGAGACTGCCAAAAAACCGTGAGTAGCCAAAGTGTGAGAGGGGAAAGTCTGCTTCCTGACACACATCCTCACTGGGGAACCTGAAAATCTAGATCACAGGAGAAGGATTTTACCTTACATAGAGCTGAAATGAATTGTGAGAAGATAGCAAAATATAAAAGTAGAAGAAGCAGCACAAAGAGCCCTTTAGGCATTCCTGGTCCTCAGGGAAGCCATTTCCGACTTATCTCACAGGAGTCCTTGGAGACGGCAGCCAGTAGAATTGGAAATGAGTCATGGGAGAAGGAGACTTCTGGCTGAACTTTGTAATAATTTTAACCAAGCACTAATTTTCCTGGGCAGAATCTGAAGAGGGAGGACGTTGAGGGTGGGGTGGCAAATGGGAAGTACAGATGCTTGCACAGAAGCCATGACAGGCAGGGAGGGGTGGGGCCTGAAAGTCCTGCATGCTTTCTTACCAGAGAGGCTTGTATCCTGGGGCAAGATCTTAGCCCTGAGTACCAGAAACCTGGATATAAATTCAACTCTGTTGGCTGTTGGGGGAGCATGGTGGGAGTGAGACTGGCCTTGCTGGCTGCATGAGAGCTAGGAGAGGCTTGTCACTGCCAGTTTTCTCCCACTTCCCTGGTGACCTGTAACAAACAGCAGAGGCAGCCATAATCCCCCTTGGAACATAAATCTACTGGGCTGAGAACTACCCACCATCCCCTACAGTGCCCACAGCAAGCTGCTACCAAGGATAGTCTGAATTTAGACACACCTAATCCTGCCCCCAACTGAAGGACTTTCTCTACCACCCTGGTATCCAAAGGCAAAAATCATAAACATGTAGTAGCTCTATGGCCCCGCCCATCACCTGAGAAACCCGAATACTTATCCAGGCGACCTTAGGGCAAGCCTTTTTCCTTGTATACTACTTCAGCCAATGCTCTCTTGAAAGTGCTACCTCTTGGCTGGAGGCCAACCAATTCAAGCCATTACAGCAACTCAGAACAACCCTGCTCCAAAAAAAGAGAGAAACCAACAGCTAATTGCACCACCTATAACATCCTGGCTAACCAGAGGTCCTGAGACTGTCAACAAGACAACTTCACTGCTAGCATAATCAGCATTTGAGAAAACCAGTGCACTAAACAAAACTATAACTAAGGACTCTTACAGAGTCCACTTCATCTCTCTTCTACCTCCACTGCAGCAGATGCTGATATCCATGGCTGGGAGACCTGAAGACAGATCACATCACAGGAATCCTGGCAGACACTCCCCAGTACCAGCCCAGAGCCTGGTACTCTACTGGGTGGCCAGACCCAGAAGAGCAATAACAATCATTGCAGTCAAGCTCTCAGGAAACCCCATCCATAGAAGTGGGAGAGTATCACATCAAGGGATCACCAAGTGTGACAAAAGAATCTGAAGAGCAACCCTTGAGTCCCAGATCTTTCCTCTGACATTGTCTACCCAAATGAGAAGAAACCAGAAAAACAATTCTGGTAATATGACAAAACAAGGTTTTATAACACCCTCAAAAGACCACACTAGCTCGTGAGCAATGGATCCAAACCAGGAAGAAATCTCTGAATTGCCAGAAAAAGAATTCCAAAGGTCAATTATTAAGCTACTCAATGGTGCACCAGAGAAAGGTGAAAACCAACTTAAAGAAATTTTAGAAATAATATAGAATATGGATGTAAAAATGTCTAGAAAAATAGTTAATATAAATAAAAAACATTCACAACTTCTGGAAATGAAAGACACACTTAGAGAAATGTCAGATACACTGAAAAGTTTCAACAATAGAATTGAACAAGTAGGAGAAAGAACTTTGGAGATCAAAGACAAGGCTTTTGAATTAACCCAAGCTGACAAAGGAAAAAGGATTCTTAAAAATGAACAATGCTTCCAAAAAGTTTGGAATTATGTTAAACAACCAAACCTAAGAATAATAGGTGTTCCTGAGGAATAACAGAAATCTAAAAGTTTGGGTACCTTATTTGAGAGAATAATTGAAAAAAACTTCCCTAGCCTTGCTGGAGATCTAGACATCCAAACACAAGAAGCTCAAAGAACAGCCAGGAAATTCATCACAAAAAAATCATCACCTAGGCACATAGTCATCAGGTCATCTAAAGTCAAGATGAAGGAAAGAATCTTAAGAGCTGTGAGGCAAAAGCATCAGGTAACTTAGCCTGTTAAGGAAAACCTATCAGATTAACAGCAGATTTCTCAGCAGAAACCCTACAAGCTAGAAGGGATTAGGGTCCTATCTTTAGCCTCCTGAAACAAAATAATTGTCAACTAAGAATTTTGTATCTAGCAAAACTAAGCCTCATAAATGAAGGAGGGATAAAGTCTTTTTCACAGAAACAAATGCTGAGATAATTTGCCACTACCAAGTGAGCACCACAAGAAATGCTAAAAGGAGTTATAAATCTTGGAACAAAACCTTGAAGTGCACCAAAATAGAACCTCCTTAAAGCATAACTCTCACAGGGCTAATAAAACAATAACACAATGAAGAAAACAAGATATTCAGGCAACAACTAGCATGATGAATAGAATAGTACCTCACGTCTCAATAGTAATGTTGAATGTAAACGCCCTAAATGCTCCAGTTAAAAGACACAGAATGGCAGAATGGATAGGAATTCACCAACCAAGTATCTTCTGTCTTCAAAAGACTCACCTAACACAAAAGGACTCAGATAAAATTAAGGTAAAGTAGTGGAAAAAGATACTCTGTGCAAATAGACACCAAAAGCAAGCAGGAGTAGCTATTCTTATATCAGACAAAACAGACTTTAAGGTAACAACAGTTTAAAAAGACAAAGAGGGACATTATATAATGATAAAAGGACTAGTCCAACAGGAAAATATCACAATCGTAAATATATATGCACCTAACACTGGAGCTTCAAAATTTATAAAACAATTATTATTAGACCTAAGAAATGAGATAGACAGCAGCACAATAATAGTGTGGGACTTCAATACTCCACTGACAGAACTAGACAGGTCATCAAGACAGAAAGTCAACAAATAAACAATGGACTTAAACTATACCCTACAACAAACTGACTTAACAGATATTTACAGAACGTTCTACCCAGCAAATGCAGGCTATACACTATTTTCATCAGCACATGGAACATTTTGCAAAATAGACCATATACTGGGCCACAAAAAAAGCCTCAATATATTTTAAAAAATCAAAATTATATCAAGTACTCTCTCAGACCACAGTGCAATAAAATTGGAAATTAACTCTAAAAAGAACCCTCAAAACCATGGAAATACATGGAATTAAATAATCTGCTCCTGAATGATCTTTGGGTCAACAATGAAATTAAGATGGAAATTAAAAGTTTGTTTGAACTGAATGTTAATAGTATCACAAACTATAAAAACCTCTGGGATACAGCAAAACTGGTGCTAAGGGGAAAGTTCATAGCATTAAATGCCTCCATCAAAATGTCTGAAAGAGCACAAATAGACAATCTAAGCTCACACCTCAAGGAAACTAGAGAAACAAGAACAAACCAAACCCAAACCCAGCAGAAGAAAATAAATAACAAAGATCAAAGCAGAACTAAATGAAATTGAAGCAAACAAAAACAATACAAAAGATAAATGAAACAAAAAGCTGGTTCTTTGAAAAGATAAACAAAATTGACATACCATTAGTGAGATTAACTAACAAAAGGAAAGAGAAGAGCCAAATAAGCTCAATTTGAAATAAAATGGGAGATATTACAACTGATACCACAGAAATGCAAAAGATCATTCAAGGCTACTATGAACACCTTCACAATCAAACTAGAAAACCTAGAAGAGATTATTAAATTCCTGGAAATAAACAACCCTCCTAGATTAAGCCAGGAAGAAATAGAAATTCTGAACAGACCAATAACAAGCAATGAGATTGAAATGGTAATTTAAAAAAAAATTCCAAAAAGAAAAGTCCAGGACTAGATAGCTTCACAGCTGAATTCTATCAGATACTCAAAGAAGAATTGGTACCAATCTTACTGAAACTATTCCAAAAGATAGAGAAACAAGGAATCCCCCCTAAATTTTTCAATAAAGCCAGTATCACCTCAATACCAAAACCAGGCAAGGACATAACAAAAGAAAACTATGGACCAATACCGCTGATGAACATAGATGCTTATATTCTCAACAAAATACTAGCTAACTGAATCCAACAGCATATCAAAAACCCATCGTGTTCCAGTGGGTTTCATACTGGGGATGCAGGGATGGGTTAACATACACAAGTCAATAAATGTGATACACCACATAAACAAAATTAAAAGCAAAAGTCATATGATTATCTCAAAAGACACAGAAAAAGTATTTGACAAAATCCAGCATCCCTTTGTAATTAAAATCCTCAACAAAATTGGCATAGAAAGGACATACCTTAAGGTAATAAAAGCCATCTATGATAAACCTACAGCCAACATTATACTTAATAAGGAAAAGCTAAAAGCATTCCCCCTGAGAACTGCAACAAGACAAATATGCTCACTTTTCACCACTTCTATTCAACATAGAACTGGAGGTAGTAGGCAAAGCAATCAGACAAGAGAAAGAAATAAAGGGCATCCAAATCACTAAAGAGGAAGTCAAACTGTCACTCTTCGCCAATGATATAATCATATACCTAGAAAACCCTAAAGACTCATCCAAAAACCTCCTGGATCTGATAATGAATTCAATAAAGTTTCAGGATACAGAATGAATCAATGTACACAAATTAGTAGCACTGCTATACACCAATGGTGATCAAGCTGAGAATCAAATCAAGAACTCAACCCCTTTCACAATAGCTGCAAAATAAACTAAGTTATTAGGAATATACCTAACCAAAGAGGTGAAAGATCTCTACAAGGAAAATTATAAAACAGTGCTGAAAGAAATCATAGACAACACAAACAAATGAAAACACATCTGTGACAGTTAATACTGTCAACTCGACTGGATTGAGGGATGCAAAGTATTGATCCTGGGTGTCTCTGTGAAGGTGTTGTCAAAGGAGATCAACATTTGAGTCAGTGGGCTGGGGAAGGCAGACCCACCCTTAATCTGGATGGGTGCAATCTAATCAGCTGCCAGCATGGCCAGAATAAAAACCAAGCAGAAGAACATGAAAAGACTAAACTAGCTTAGCCTCCCAGCCTACATATTTTTCCCATGCTGGATGCTTCCTGTCCTCAAATATCAGACTCCAAATTCTTCAGCATTGGGCCTTGGACTAGCTTCCTTGCTCCTTAGCTTGCAGATGGCCTATTGTGGGACCTTGTGATCATGTGAGTAAATACTCCTTAATGAACTCCCCTTTATATATACATTTATCCTATTAGGTTCTGTCCCTCTAGAGAACTCTGACTAATACAGATGTTGGTACCAGGAGTGGTTCTAGAGGAACATAATATTAAGGATGGAGTTCTTTCATTGCTTTTGGGGTTTCTGGAGTTGGCTGCTTAATATGATTAGATCCAAAAATGCCAAAGGACTATACTTCTAATAGTATGAAGAACACTGATGGTTTTTGGCATGAACTGTTTAGAGAGTCATGCAAAATAAATGCATCTGACACTCCTCATTCACTGCTTGTGAGAGGCAAGGAGTTTTGTGACTCTATACATAATACCTTTGACCATATGTGGAGAACCAAGGAACATAATGAAGTTGGTTGATTGCTCCTAAGTTCACTGGACAAAGTGATGAAAGAAAATGATGAATTCAGGGATTCTAACTCCTAACTTAGTGGCAGATACTGAGCCTCAAATCCGCTAAGATTGCCTTGAATGAGAGTCTTATTTTTTGTAGCGAATGAGCTGAAATTGTGGAAAATCAGACCCAAGCTCTTATCATGCTACCTGCTGACCTGCAATGAAAGGTGTGTGCACAGCCTCACCAGGTGTCTACTATTAAAGTAAGGGCATTGATTGGAAAATAATGGGACCCTGCAATTTGAAATGGAGCTGTGTGTGAGGACACTGAGCTTGTAAATTCTGATTAACCTTTTTGCCAGAAGAAACATCTTCGCCATCCGTGGTAGTGGCAACATCCTCTCACCGACCCGTACTGCCATCAACCTTTCCACCTTTGTCTGAGGAGATAAACCCTGTGCTGCCTGAGGCAACAGTGATGGCCTCCCCTGAGGCAGTTGCCAGGCAAGACAATGTTGATTCTCCTCAGGACCCACCCCCAAGGCCCTTGTTTGCATCTAGATCTATAAGTGGACTAAAGTCCCAGTGGGCCGTTAAAGGTGAGGTTCACAGTGTGACCCATGAGTAAATATGTTACATTAGAAAAAAACTACTTGAGTTTTCTAATTTATTTAAGCAGAAATCTGGATAACAGACGTAAGAATAGATATTAAGCATGTGGGATAATGGTGAAAAAAACATAGTGTTGGATCAGGCTGAATTTATTGATTTGGGCCCACTAAGTAGGGATTCTGCATTTAATGTTTGCAACTTGGGGAGTTAAAAATGTTCTAATAGTTTATTTGCTTGGTTAGCTGAAATATGGATTAAAAGTTGGCCCACTGTGAGCCAACTGGAAATACCTGATCCCCCTTGGTTTAATGTAGAGGAAAAGATCCAAAGTCTTAGGGAGATAGAGATGCTGGAGTGGATTAGTCACTTTAGACCTACTCATCCTAGCTGGGAAGGTCCGGAAGATATACCCTTGACCAACACTTTAAGAAATAGATTTATGAGGGCAGCACATGCATCTTTGAAGAGCCCCATAATTGCTCTTCTCTGTATGTCATATCTAACGTGGAAACTGCAGTCACTCAACTACAAAATTTAAATGCAATGGGAATAATTGGATCCCAAGGTGGCAGGGGCCAAGTGGCCACTCAACCATCAAAGGGAAGGTGGGCATAGCTACTGTAATGGACAGCAGAGGCAAAGCAGCAATCAGAATAGTCTGACTTGTGTAGAGCTCTGGCTAATTAATCACGGTGTTCCTATAAATGAAATTGATAGAAAGCCTACTGCATTACTACTTAATTTATATAAGCAGAAATCTTCCAGGTTGAGTGGACAAAAGACTAATTTGAATAATAAAAACAGAATAATGGCCCCTCAATCGATTTCCAGACTTGAGCCAGACTGAGAACCCTTTGAATGAAGGGAAGGCCAGGTCCCCTTGAGTAAGGATCCCGCTACACTACTGACAATTTATGCTGTTAAGCTCTCTCCCATCTTTCCCCAAGGAGACTTCTAGCCTTTTACCAGAGTAACTGTGCATTGGAAAAAGGAAAACGATCAGACATTTCAGGGACAACTGGACACTGGCTGTAAGCTGACATTGATTCCAGGGGACCCAAAACATCATTGTGATCCTTCCGTTTAAGTAGGGGCTTATGAAGGTCAGGTAATTAATAGACTTTTAGCTAAGGTCTCACTTACAGTGGGTCCAGCGGGTCCCTGGACTCATCCTGTGGTAATTTCCCCAGTGCCAGAATGCATAATTGGCAGAGACACACAAAGCAGCTGGCAGAACCCTCACATTGGCTCCCTGACTGGTATGGTTATGGTGGGAAAGGCCAAATGGAAATGATTAGAGCTGCCTCTACCTAGAAAAATAGTAAACCAAAAACAATATCTCATCCCTAGAGGGACTGTGGAGATTAGTGCCACAATCAAGGAATTGAAAGACGCAAGGGGGTGATTTCCACCACATCCCCGCCCAACTCTCCTATTTGGCGTGTGTAGAAGAAAGATGGATCTTGGAGAAGCACACTGAATTATTGTAAGCTTAACCAAGTGGTAACTCCAATTGCAACTGCTATACCAGGTGTGGTCTCATTGCTTGAGCAAATTAACACATTTTCCGGTACCTGGTATGCAGCCATTGATTTGGCAAATGCCTTTTTCTCCATTCCTGTCCATAAGGCCCACGAGAAGCAATGTGCCTTCAGCTGGCAAGGCCAGCAATATACCTTTACTCTCCTACCCCAGGGGTATAACTCTCCAGCTGTGAGTCATAATCTTATTTGGAGAGACCTTGATCACTTTTTGCTTCCACAAGATATCACACTGGTCCATTACATTGTTGGAATTATGCTGATTGGATCCAGTGATCAAGAAGTAGCAAACACACTGGACTTATTGATGAGATAGCTGCATGCCATACAATGGAAAATAAATCGAACTAAAATTCAGGGACCTTCTACCTTAGTAAAATTCCTAGGGGTTCGGTGGTGTGGGGATTGTCAAGAAATTCCTTCTAAGGTGAAGGACAAGTTGCTGCATTTGGCCCCTCCTACATCCAAGAAAGAGGCACAATGCCTAGTGGGCCTATTTGGATTTAGGAGGCAACACATTCCTCATTTGGGGGTGTTACTCCAGCCCATTTATCAAGTGACCTGAAAGGCTGCCAGTTTTGAGTGGGGTCCAGAACAGGAGAAGGCTCTGCAACAGGTCTAGGCTGCTGTGCAAGCTGCTCTGCCAATTGGGCCATGTGACCCAGCAGATCCAATGGTGCTAGAGGTGTCAGTGGCAGATTCAGATGCTGTTTTGGAGATTTTGGCAGGCCTCCATAGGTGAATCACAGCAGAGGCCTCTAGGATTTTGAAGCAAGGCCCTGTCATCTTCTGCAGATAACTACTATTTTTTTTTTTGAGAGACAGCTCTTGGCCTGTTACTAGGCTTTGATGGAAAATGAACGTTTGACTATGGGTCATCAAGTCACCACGCGACCTGAATTGCCTATCATGAACTGGGTGCTTTCTGATCCATACAGCCATAAAGTGGGTTATGCACAGCAGCATTCCATCATCAAATGGAAGTGGTATATACATGATCACGCTCGAGCAGGTCCTGAAGGCACAATGAGGAAGTGGCTCAAATGCCCATGGCCTCCACTCCTGCCACCCTGCCTTCTTTCGCCCAGCCTGCATCGATGGCCTCATGGGGAGTTCCCTATGATCAGTTAACAGAGGAACAGAATACTAGGGCCTGGCTCACAGATGGTTCTGCACAATATGCAGCCACCACCCAAAAGTGGACAGCTGCAGTGCTACAGCCCCTTTCTAGGACATCTCTGTAGGACAGCAGTGAAGGAAAATTTTCCCAGTGAGCAAAACTTTGAGCAGTGCACCTGGTTGTACACTTTGCATGGAAGGAGAAATGGCCAGAGATGTGATTATATACTGATTCATGGGCTATAGCCAATGGTTTGGCTGGTTGGTCAGGGGCTTGGAAAAAGCATGACTGGAAAATTGGTGACAAACGAATTTGGGGGAGAGGTAGGTGGATGGACCTCTCTGAGTGGTCAAAAACTGTGAAGATATTTGTATCCCATGAGAGTGCTCACCAAAAAGTGACCTCAGCAGAAGAGAATTTTAATAATTAAGTGGATAGGATGACTTGTTCTGTATACCTCACTCGGCCTTTTTCCCCAGCCACCTCTTCCACTTATCAAGGCTGACCTGGCTACAGCCACAGCTGAGTGCCCAATTTGCCAACAGCAGAGACCAACAGTGAGACCTGGATGTGGCACAATTCCTCGGGGTGATCAGCCAGCTACTTGGTGGCAGGTTCATTATATTGGACCTTTTCCATCATGGAAAAGGCAGAGAGTGTCCTCACTGGAATAGACACTTACTCTAAATGTGTGTTTGCCTATCCAGCATGCAATGCTTCTGCTCAGACTACCATCCGTGTACTCATGCAATGCCTTATCAACCATCACAGTATTCCACACAGCATTGCCCCTGACCAAGGCACTCACTTGACAGCTAAAGAAGTGTGACAGTGGGCTCAGGCTCGTTGAATTCACTGGTCTTACCATGTTCCCCATCATTCTGAAGCAGCTGGATTGATAGAAAGGTGAAATGGCCTTTTGAAGTCACAATTACAATGCCAACTAGGTGACAATACTTTGCAGGGCTGGAGCAAAGTTTTCCAGAAGGCTGTGTGTGCTCTGAATCAGTGTCTGATATATGGTACTCTTTCTCCACAGCCAGGATATAGGGGTCCAGGAATCAAGGGATGCACGTGAAAATGGCACCATTCACTATCGCTCCTAGTGATCCACTGGCAAAATTTTTGCTTCCTGTTCCCAGGACATGTTCTGCTGGCCTAGAGGTCTTCATTTCAGAGGGAAGAACACTGCCACCAGGAGACACAACAAGGTTTCCATTAAACTGGAAGTTAAGATTGATACCTGGACACTTTGGGCTTCTCCTACCTTTAAGTCAACAGGCTAAGAAGGTAGTTACAGTGTTGGCTGGGGTGATTGACCCAGACTATCAAGATGAAAACGTAACTATCAAGATGAAAATGTAACTATCAAGACGGGAACATAAACTATTACAACCACTATGGAAAACAGTATGGAGATTCCTTAGGGAACTAAAAGTACATCTACCATTTGATCCAGCAATTCCACTACTGGGTATCCACCCAGAGGAAAAGAAATCATTATATGAAAAAGACACTTGCACATCTGCAAGTTTATAGCAGCACAATTTGCAATTGCAAAAATATGAAACCAGCCCAAATGCCCATCAATCAAGTGGATAAAGAAAATGTGGTGTGTATATATATACACACACCATGGAATACTACTCAGCCATAAAATGAAATGAAATTATGTCATTCCCAGCAACCCGGATGGAGTTGGAGACCATTATTCTAAGTAAAGTAACTCAGGAAGGGAAAACAAAACATTGTATGTTCTCACTTATATGTGGAACTAAGCTATAAGGACGCAAATGCATAGGAATGATACAGTGGACTTCGGGGACTTGCGGGGAAGGGTGGCAGGTGGGTGAGGTATAAAGGACTATACATTGAGTACAGTGTACACTGCTTGAGTGATGGGTGCGACAAAATCTCAGAAATCACCGCTAAAGAACTTATCCATGTATCCAAATACCACCTATTACCCAAAAACTATTGAAAGTAAAAAGGCATATTGAAGAAAGTAGAAAAGGCAATTTTACATTATCTACATTACCCTTTCCCCAACACCAGGCATGCAGAACAGAGATGCCAGCTGTTTGAGGAAAGGGGAGAAAAGTAAGTATAGGACTTTGCCTTTAAACCTAGTACAGGGGCATTGTAATAAAACTCAACACTAGGCAGAACCCCTCAGTCCCTGTCGCCAGACCAGTACCCATGGACAAAACCTCCACTCCAGCCCTGGCATCAGATAGGAACGCATATCTCCAGCAGGATGGAATTTATCAGATAAATTTAACAAAGAGATTGAAATAATAAAAAAACAAATAGAAATCCTGGAACTGAATTCAAAGAATCCTGGAAAATATACTGTCAGAGGAGATAAAAGAAAAAATATGAATTAAAAAATAAAGAAAGGTTACAGGATTTACTGTATAGCATCAAAAGAGCAAATATTAATATATGGGTCACTGATATTCAAGAGGGAGTAGAGAAAGAGAAAGAAGTAGAAAGCTTATTTAAAGAAATAATAGAAAAATTTTCAAACCTCGAGAAAGATAAAAATATCCAGGTACGTGAAGGTCAAATGTCTCCAATCAGAGTCAATCCAAATAAGACTGTCCCATAATATATTATATTTAAAACGTCAAAGATCGAAGGCAAAGAGAAGATCCTAAAAGCTGCAAGAGAAATGAAGCAAATAATAAATTAGGGTAGTGCAAAAGTAATTGCTGTTTTTGCCATTAAAAGTAAAGGCAAAAAACACAATTACTTTTGCACCACCACGAATATAGAGGAGCACTGTATGCCTGACAGAAGACTCCTTAACCAAAAACTTAAAGGCCAAAGGGAGTGAGATGATATATTGAAAGAGAAGAAAAAAAACACTGTAAACCAAGAAATCTATACCTAGCCATGTTGTCCATCAGAAATAAAATGCTGTAAGACTTCTCTGAACAAACAGAAGCTGAGGGAATTCATCACCATTAGATCTGTCTTACAAGAAATGCTAAAAGGAGTTCTTCAATATGAATGAAAAGAATAGTAATGAATCACACAAAAAACATCTGAAAGTATATAACTCACTGGTAACAGAAAATATACAGTCAAATTATGAATATTCTAATAATGTAATGGTGATGAATAAATCACTTATATCATTATCATGAAGGTTAAAAGAAAAAATAATTAAAAATAATAATAACTACAATAATTTGTTAAGGGATATATGATGTAAAAATATGTAAATAATGACATGAAAAATTTAAAATTGGGAAGGTGAATGAAATTAAAGAGTCATTTATTTTGCTTTTTTGTAATCAATAAGTTGCTATCAATCTTTAAAAACTTCTTATAACTATAAGCTGTTTTCTGTAAACCCTATGGCAACCACAAAGCACAAACCTATAATAGATAAACTAAAAATTAAAAAGCAATGAATTTAAATATACTACTGGAGATAATCAATTAAGCTCTAAGAAAGACAGTAAGAGAGAAAAATAGTAAGAAAGGATCTACAAAACAATTAGAAAACAATTAACAAAATGGCAGTAGTAAGTCCTTATGTATCAATAACTATATTGAACGTAAAAGAAAAAAATCTCTAATGAAAAGACATAGAATGGCTAAATAGTTTTTTTAAAATGACTTACCTGTATACTACCTACAAGAGACTCACTTCACCTGTAAGGGCACACAAAGACTGAAAGTGAAGGGATGGAAATGATATTTCATGTAAATAGAAGCCAAAAGAGAGTAGAAACAGCTATACTTATATCAGGTAAAATAGAAACTATGGCAACAACTATAAAAATAGATATACTAATCCATTTGCATTGCTATAAAGGAATAGCTGAAGCAGAGTAATTTACAATGAAAAGATTTTTTCTGGCTTAGTTCTGTGGTCTGTACAGGAAACATGGGACCAGCATCTGCTTCTAGTGAAGGCCTCAGAAATATTTCAACTGTGGCAGAAGGTAAAGGGAGAGCAGGCATAATACATGCTGAGAAAGGAGAAGGAAAGAAAGAGAAGGTACCAGGATCTTTTTAACAATTAGTTCTCATGTGAAATAGAACAAGAACTCACTCAATTACCTCAAGAAAGCCACCAAGCCATTAATGAAGAATCTTCCCCCATGACCAAAAACCTCCCAGTAGACCTCACGTCCAACACTGAGATCAAATTTAAATATGAGATTCGGAAGGGACAAACATCCAAACTATATCAATAGACAAAGAAAGTCATTATATAATGATAAAGAAGTCAATTTAGCAACAGGATATGACAATTGTAAGTATATATACACCCAACATTGGAGCACCAAAATATATAAAGCAAATATTAATAGATCTAAAGAGAAAGATAGAATGCAATAAAATGATAGTAAGGGACTTCAACACTCTGCCTTTAGAAATGAGCAAGTCATCCAGACAGAAAATCAGAAAAAAAAAAAATCAAATTTAAATTGCACTATAGACCAAATGGACCTACAGACATGTACAGAACATTGCATTCTATAGCTATAGACTATATATTCTTCTGAACTGCACATGGAACATTTTCTAGAATAAATCATATATTAGGCAATAAAATAAGTCTTAACAAATTTAAGATTATCAAAATAATATCAAATGTCTTTTCTGACCAATACTGATTGAGGTGAATAGATAAATAATAAAAAGTCTCCCAACAGAGTGTAAATTAGTTCAACCATTGTGGAAGAAAATGTGGTGATTCCTCAAGGATCTAGAACCAGAAATACCATTTGACCCAGCAATCCCATTACTGGATATATACCCAAAGGATTATAAATCATTCTACTATAAAGACACATGCATACGTATGTTTATTGCAGCACTATTCACAATAGCAAAACCCAAATGCCCATCAATGATAGACTGAATAAAGAGAATGTGGCACATATACACCATGGAATATTATGCAGCCATGAAAAAGGATGAGTTCTTGTCCTTTGCAGGGACATGGATGAAGCTGGAAACCATCATTCACTGCGAACTAACACAGGAACACAAAACCAAACACCACATGTTCTCACTCATAGGTAGGAGTTGAACAATGAGAACACATGCACTCAGGGAGGGGAACATCACACACCAGGGCCTGTGGGGGGTGGGGGCCTAGGGGAGGGATAGCATTAGGAGAAATACCTAATGTAGATGACGGGTTGATGGGTGCAGCAAACCACCACGGCACGTGTATACCTGTGTAACAAACCTGCCTGTGTATCCCAGAACTTAAAGTATAATAAAAAGAAAAGTCTCCCACCAAAGAAAAGCCCAGGACCTTATGGCTTCACTGTTGAATTCCCCCAAACATTTAAAGAACTAATACCAACTCTTTCCAAACTATTCCAAAAAAATTGAAAAGGGAGTAATTCTTCAAATTCTTTCTATGAGGCCAGCATTGCTCTAATACCAAAACCAGACAAGGACACAACAAAAACAAGAAAACACAGGCCAATATCCTTGATGAATGTAGACACAAAAATCCTCAGTGAAACACTAGCAAGCTGCATTCAATAGCCCATTCATAAAATAATTCACCATGATCAAATGATATTCCTCCCAGGGATGCAAGGATGGTTCAAAATATGTAAATCAATGCAAGATATATCACATCAATGGGATGAAGTACAAAAACCATATGACCATTGTGGTAGACACAGAAAAAGCATTTGACAAAATTCAACATTCCTTTATGGTAAAAACTGTCAACAAATTACGTATAAAAGGAATGTACCTCAACACACTAAAGGCCATATGTGACAAACCTACAGCTAACATCATACTACAGAGGGAGAAAGTGAAAGTTTTTCCTCTAATATCTGGAATAAGACAAGAATACCACTTTCACCAGCCCTATTCAACACAGCATTGGAAACCCAAACCAAACCAATTAACCCATAGAAAGAAATAAAGGACATCCAAATTGGAAAGGAGAAAGGTAACTCATCCCAATTAGTCGACATGTTTTTATATATGGAAAACCATAAAGATTCCACTGAAAGCTTTTAAAAGCAATAAATTCAGTAAAGTTACAGGTTATAAAATCAATATATGAAAATTAGTGGTATTTCTATGCATGAATAATGAACTATTAAGAAGAAAATTAAGGCCGGGTGCGGTGGCTCATGCCTGTAATCCCAGCACTTTGGGAGGCCGAGGCAGGTGTATTATGAAGTCAGGAGATCGAGACCATCCTGGCTAACACAGTGAAACCCAGTCTCTACTAAAAACACAAAAAAATTACCCTTGCGTTGTGGCGGGCACTGGTAGTCCCAGCTACTCGGGAGGCTGAGGCAGGAGAATGGCGTGAACCCGGGAGCCAGAGCCTTCAGTGAGCCGAGATCGCACCACTGCACTCCAGCCTGGGCGACAGAGCGAGACTCCATCTCAAAAATAAATAAATAAATAAAAATAAAGAAGGAAATTAAGCTAAAAAAATCCATTTATAGTAGCTACAAAAAAAAAACAAAAAACCTAGGAACCAATTTAGCCAAGAAGGTGAAAGATCTCTACAATTAAAACTATAAAACATTGACAAAAGAAATCGAACAAAACACAAATATATGGAAAGATATTTCTTGTTCATGGACTGGAAGATTAATATTATGAAAATGCCCATAATTACCCAAAGAGATCTACAGATTCAACAAAATTTTTATCAAAATATCAATGTTACTCTTCACAGAAATAGAAAAATAAACAGTCCTTAAATTTGTATGGAACCACAAGGCCCTGAATAACAGCAAAAAATCTTCAGCAAAAAGAACAAAACTAGCAGCATTACCCTGATTTCAAAACACATTATAAAGCAGTTTTCATCAAAACAGCATGGTACTAGCACAAAAACAGACATATAGACCAATGGAATAGAATAGAGGCCCCAGAAATAACCCCATATATTTATAGTTAATTAATTTTTTACAAAGGTGCCAGGAACACACAATGGAATGAGGACAGTCTCTTCAATAAGTGGTGTTGGGAAAAGTGGATATCTACATGCAGAAAAATGAAACTGGACTCTTGTCCACACCATATACAAAAATAAAATGAATTATGACTTAAATGTATGACATGAAACTGTAATATTACCAGAATAAAAATATGAGGAAAAGTTCCACGGCATTGGTCTTGGCAGTGATTTTTTGGATATGATCACAAATGCATAGGTGACAAAAGCAAAAATAGGCAAATAAGACAGCATCAAATTAAGTCTTCTGCAAAGCAAACAAAATGAGACAATTTACAGATCAGTAGAAAATATTTGCAAACTATACATTTAATAAGGGATTATTATCCAAAACATATAGGTAACCTAAATAACTAAATAGCAAGAAAACAAATAACCCAATTTTTAAAATGGGCAAAGAACCTGAACAGATATTTTTGAAAAGAAGACCTACAAATGGCCAACGGGTACATGAAAAAAATGCTCAGCATCACTAATTATTTGGAAAATGCAAATCAGAACCACATAGAGCTATCACCCCACACCAAGTAGAATGGCTTTTACCAAAAAGACAATGGATAGCAAGTGTTGGCAAGAATGCAGAGGAAAGGGAACTCTTGCACATTGTTTGTGGAATGTAAATTAGTACAGCCATCATGGAAAATAGTATGGCAGTTCCTCAAAAAATTAAAAATAGAACTACCATATGATCCAGTAATCCTGCGTCTGGGTATACATCCAAAGTAACTGAAATCAATATGATAAAAGGATATCTGTACTCCCACGTTTATTGCAGTACTATTCACAATAGCCAATATATGGAATCAACCTAAATGTCCATCAACAGATGAATGGATTGTTAAAATATTATGTATATACCCAGTGAAATACTATTAAGCCTTTAAAGGGAGGGAAATCCTGTCTTTTGAGACAAGATGGATGAGCCTGGAGGACATTATGCTAAGTAAAATAAACCAAGTACAGAAAATACAAACACCACATGATCTCAGTTATATGTGGAATCTAAAAAAGTTGAACTCACAGAAGTAGAGAGCAGAATAGTGGCTGCCAGGGACTGATCGAGTAGTGGGGAGGGAGAGAATGAGCAGTTACTGATCATAGAGTATAAAGGTTCATATAGACAGGAGAAATAGTTTTTGACATCTATTGTACTTCATGTTGATTATAGTCAATAATAATGTATATCTCAAAGTAATGAAAAGAATAAACTTCAAATATCCTACAATAAAAATTGATAGGTAAGTGAAGTGACAGAGATGTTAATTCACTTGATTTAATTATATACATTATATACATATAGCTAAATATCACATTGTATCCCATAAATATATAATTATGACATTCAATCAAAAATAATACTCATAATAAAAAATTAATAGAATTCCAATGCATGATTGGAGGTCATGATGACCCATGAGAGCACTCAGAGAAGTAGAGTAAGGAGCATGAAGCCAGATTATAGCGGGTTGGGGAAAAAATGGTAAGTGAGGAGTAGAAACAATGGGTATAAATCACTCTGATTTTGAGAAGAATTTGGATTAGAAAATTCCAAGGACAAGAGAGTCACAGGGCTTTTTCAGAAAAAAAAATCATCCTACATGTATTGTTTATGAAAACATTGATTATGGGGCTCAAATGTTCTATTTAACAGTTAACCATGTACGAAATGGTAAATTCCTTCCAAATTACTTCCACTTACTAATCAGCTTTCATCTCCTAATTACAGAAAGGATCACAATGAAGCACATTAACTGCATTAGTAAATACTCAAGTGATCAAGTGATTTCCATATGCCTCTGCTGTCGGAGTCCCCATGAGAATGCCCTAGGCCAACTGAGTACTTGACTGACTTTCATGAGAAAGGTCTTGGCTTCCCCTAGAACATGTGTTTCACAATGAAGAGTAAAATGAGGATTGATAAATTAATCTCAACTTTCGAATTCAAATCCCCATTAATGTTTTTACTTTTCCAACTACCTTTAAGTCTACAGAAATTTCCTATTGAAGATTTTTCTAGGTGATGTCTGGTTTTGACAGTAATAACCCTTGAATAAAGAACATTTCACTTATAAAGAAGAGGCAGATCCTCATATTAACAATCTCTTATTCACCACTGTTAAGAATTCATTTATGGCCAATGCCAAATTCTATCTGACCTAAAGATTCGGCTAACTTTAAAATTACCAGGCATGTCAATATTCCTTTATATCAACTTTTCTAACTTTACCTTCATGGTCTGTGGCTCTTTGGTGTCTTGAATACTTAAGAATCAATTTCTCAATTACAGTTTGTTTTCTTTTTTGTTCACTCTCCAGGGATACATTTAATCCCTTCTCATACACCTTGCCATCTTCTAAATAAGAAAATCAATTTGCTCCCTCTTTTTCTTTCAGAGCTACAATGCTCAAACAAGTCTTTCTTTTCTAGATGGATTTCAACAGACTTTGTAGATTATTAGCCCATATATATATACACACACACATTGTACCCCATAAGTATATATATTTATATATATTTTACATATATTATCCAAAATATATATGTAACCCCAAACAACTCAATACCAAGAAAACAAATAACCCAATTTTTAAAATGGGCAAAGAACCTGAACAATATTTTTCAAAAGAAGACCTACAATGGCCAACAGGTACATGAAAAAAATGTTCAGCATCACTAATTATTCGGGAAATGCAAATTAAAACCGCATAGAGCAATCACCTCACACCAATTAGAATGGCTTTTACCAAAAAAACGACAGATAACAAGTGTTGGCAAGAATTATTTTTATATATACAATATATACACATACATTGTACCCCATATAAGCTAAGAATCTACAAAGACTTAAAGGATAATAACCTACAAAGCATAAAACTGCCATGTCTTCTCATGTTGTGCTTTAGCTAGAGTGACCATATACTTTATCATCCAAACCATCACATTCAAGAGAGTGAAAAAGGATGTTATTCCTAAGAACTTAAAAAGGCAGTCATTGACTAGGACAGAGTGAGGGAAACCAGGATAGTCACACTATTTTATCTCTCCTGTGCCAAAAAAAATTGAATAAATACTAAAGAAGGTACAGCAATTAAGGGCAAAGAGTGGGACAATTTAAGTTTTTTTGTTGTTGTTTTTTTGTTTTTTGTTTTTTTTGCTTTACAATCCCTGCACGCTCCCATTGTCACTTCAATGTGCAACTACCACTTCAGGATAGTGCTGGCACTACCCAAAATAGTTGACCATAGAACCACCAGTTCTGACCAATTCCTTAAACTACAATACTACCTTTTCTTTTTCTCCAGCCTCTGACTTCACTGTCAATTATTTTTCCCCAGTTGTGGTCTTGCTTCACTCTTTGGATCTGTTGTATATTGCACTGCTGTTGTTGCTGTTCTTTTAACTCCATCCTTGGTTACCATTCAACTATGATTTGAGATCTCTCCCAGAGTAACCTGTGCCCTATTCCAGCATGAAGCAACAAAAAAAAATGCTGAAATTACTTACCCAACTTTTCAATTACCCTCTCATCATAGAAAGCTATATGGGAGCCATGAATTATTCTCAATGACTTTGAATTCCATAATTCTGGATAAAAATAATGAGTCTTCTCTCACAATATGAACAAAATGGGTATAATATTAAATATTGACATATTCTTATCACTTCCAGTTTTAATTACTTCAATAGAAAGTAGATGAAACAGAACCTATGGAGTCAACATTGGTTGCTAATTTAGAAAATAACTCATTGAGCTTTTTTCCATTATTCACTAAATATCTCTATAAATAAATGTGGCATTTACAGTCTGAAAGAGTTGGTTGGCAGAGCTGAGTGACACCCAAGTTTATTTTAAATCAGGACTTCCAGCTTGGGAGTTTTCATGTAAAGAATTCATTTATGGCTATTTTTGCTTAGTGCCAATGGGAATGGAAAATCGTGGAGCATGTATCTTTTAGTGCTTCTGGGAGGCATACTGCAAATTAAGATGACAGATGGGAAGAACCACTATTGACTTGGACTAATTTAGAGAAGGTTGCCAAGCGCCCATTAATTTTGTGTTTCAGAAGTTTAGGCACCAGCTTGAAAATAATAAATTAACTGTGCTAAAGTAATGAAAACGCTTTGCTTTTTTACAATGGAGAAAAACACAAATAATATACATCTATTGTTAACACCCAGCCTAATGGATGTTTAACCCTTTTTTTAATATCCTAGCAGTTTATAAGTTATGATACCCGTACTCTGACATTGAAATGAATTGTAATTAAGGACATTTGGGAAGTCCAAAGGACACTTTTGATGCTGAAATTATTCCAGTTCTTATCATAACATTTCTAAAATCTGAGAGACAAAAATTCGCATATATTTACTGTGTGGAATTCTTATTCTCTAGATCTAATATGCTCTTACAGGACCAATGTTCATTAGGATGGATTAAATGCAGTAGATGATCACAAAACAGAGAATAGAGTGAGAAGGAACTCCACAGGGCTGCTCAAGGACAAACTACACTAGACAAGAAATGTTATCCAAGTTTCTCCTCCTTAGAAAGAGCAAATTTTCTTGAATGTCACAAAGATTCAGGCCCTATTTCTGTAAGGCCCCTTGATCCACCTTTTACTGAGATTCCTACATGGATTTTAAGTCCTGATTTCATCACTGATTTTCTGAGTAAAACTGAGGCACTATGACATAATTAATGGTAACAGATTCCAGGGTCCAAAGTCATGCTGTCAAATCAAAGCTCTATTGCTCAGTAACTGTCTAGATTCTGCGAGGTTCAGTTTTCTCCTTTACATTCACAGTGCTGTGAGAATAAAAGATGCGAAGAGTTGTGAGAGTGTCCAGCAAGGAACACAGGAGTCTATTATTAAGGGTTAGTTTTCCGTGGCTCTGACCAATGCATCATTAGCACAATACCTTTTAATACCACCCACTTCTCATAAGAGAAGAGTATTCACTACTGCATCAGTGCACCATGTCAGCTATAGTTAATAACAATATATTATATACTTGAAAATTACTGAGAGCATAGATTTTAAGGGTTCTCACTACAAAAAAATGATAACTATGTGAGGTAATGTATATGTTAATTAACTTGATTTAGCATTCAACAATGTGTACATACACTAATACACCATGTACACTATAAATATATGTAATTTTTGTTTATCAAGTTAATTTATTAAATTTTTTAAATAAAAATGAAAAATAATTTATCAAATGAAGCAACTATTATTTTCACTCCTTCATTGATAACCTCTGTCCTTTCCCACAATATTACCAAGAATAAATAATTAAGAATGAAGTGTTAGAAGATCAACATGTACTAAAATGTGAGCTCCATAAAGTCAGTGGCATACTCATCTTTTATTCCTACAGGCTACACATTTTGTTCATATTATTTCTTGAATAAACAAGTAAACTTAAATGTGAGGTGTTATCACCAGGCTTATAAAGCAAAGTACAAGTAAAGAATAGGAAACCCTCTGCATCACACCAGTTCAATGGTCTCAGGAAAAAAGAGACCCACGGCATACACAAAAAGCCATGGATGGCACCAAGGGTTGTTTGTCACATCAGCATAGCGGTGACTAGGCTCAGGTTCCTCAAGGGTTCTCTCTTAGATAAGATCATGGCCAAACCCATAGGCTTTGAAACCAAGCATATCTCAGGTTGGAGTCCTGGCTCTATTAGTCCATTCTCACACTGCTATAAGGAAATACCTGAGATTGGGTAATTTATTTATTTTTTTAAAAAGAGGTTTAACTGGCTCACAGTTCCACAGGCTGTGCAGAAAGGATGATTCTGGCATCTGCTCCATTTCTGGGCAGGCCTCAGGAAACTTACATTGGCAGAAGGCAAAGGGGGAGCAGGCATATTACATGACCAGAGCAAGGGTGAGATGGGGGGAGGTGCCACACATTTTAAACATCTAGATCTCATGAGAACTCACTATCACAAGAACAGCACTGAGAGGATAATGTCAAACAATTCATGAGAAACTGCCCCTATAATCCAATCACCTCCTACCAGGCCCGACCTCCAACATTGGAGATTATAATTTGACATGAGATTTGGTGAGGATTTGGATCAAAACCATATCAACCACTTTTCTACCTGTCACTTTGAGCATAATTGATATGGTTTGACTGTGCCCCCACCAAAATCTCATCTTGAATTGTAACTCCCACAATTCCCACCTGTTGTGGGAGGGACACAGTGGAAGGTAATTGAGTCAAGGGGGTGATCTTTCTCACATTATTCTCTTGATAGTGAATATGTCTCACCAAATCTGATGGTTTTAAAAAGGGGAGTTTCCCTGAACAAGCTCTCTTCTTTTGTCTGCTGCCATGTGAGATGAGCCTTTCACCTTCCACCATGGTTGTGAGACCTCCACAGCCGCATGAATTGTAAGTCCATTCAACCTCTTTCTTTTGTAAATTGCCCAGTCTCAGGTATGTCTTTATCAGCAGCATGAAAATGGACTAATACAGAAAATTGGCGCCAGTAGAGTGGGGAGCTACTGTAAAGATACCCTAAAATGTGGAAGCAACTTTGGAATTAGGTAATAGGCAGAGGTTGGAAAATGTTGGAGGGCTCAGAAGAAGGAAGGAAAATGTCGGAAAGTTTGGGACTTCCTAGAGACTTGTTGAATGGCTTTGCCCAAAATGCTGATAGCGATATGGACAATAAGGTTCAGGCTGAGGTGGTCTCAGATAGAAATGAGGAACTTGTTGCGAACTGGAGCAAAGGTGACTCTTGTTATGTTTTAGCAAAGAAAACGGTGGCATTTTGCCCCTGTCCTAGAGAATTGTGGAACTTTGAACTTGAGAGAGATGATTTAGGGTATCTGGTGGAAGAAATTTCTAAGCAGCAAAGCATTCAAGATGTGACTTGTGTGCTGTTAAAGGCATTCAGTTTTATAAGGGAAGGAGAGCATAAAAGTTCAGAAAATTTGCAGCCTGACAATGTGATAGAAAAGAAAATCTTATTTTCTGAGGAGAAATTCAAGTTGGCTGCAGAAATTTGCCTAAGTAGTGAGGAGCCAAACGTTAACCCCAAGACAATGGGGAAAATGTATCCAGGGCATGTCAGAAGTCTTTATGGCAGCCCCTCCCATTACAGACCCAGAGGCCTAGGAGGCAGAAATGGTTTCGTGGGCCAACCCCATGCTGTGTGCAGCCTAGGGACTTTGTGCCTTGTGTCCCAGCCACTCCAGCTGTGGCTGAATGGGGCCAATGTAGAGCTCAGGCCATGGCTTCAGAGGATGGAAGCCCCAAAGCTTGGCAGTTTCCATGTGGTGTTGAACCTACAAGTGCACAGAAGTCAATAATTGGGGTTTGGGAACCTCCACCTAGATTTCAGAGGATGTATAGAAATGACTGGATGCCCAGGAAAAAGTTTGCTGCAGGGACAGGACCCTCATGGAGAACCTCTGCTAGGGCAGTGTGGAAAGAAAATGTGGGATTGAATCCCCTACACAGAGTTGCTACTGGGGCACTGCTTAGTAAAGCTGTGAGGGCCACTGTCCTCCAGATCCCAGGATAGTAGATCCACTGACAGCTTGTACTGGGCACGTGGAAAAGCCACAGACACTCAATTCCAGGCCTTGAAGGCAGTCAGGATAGAGGCTGTACCCTGCAAAGCCAAAGGAGTGGAGCTGCCCAAGACCATGGGAACCCACCTCTTGCATCAGCATGACCTGGATGTGAGGCATGGAGTCAAAGGAGATCATTTCGGAGGTTCAAGATTTGACTCCCCCACTGGATTTCAGACTTGCATGGGACCTGTAACCTCTTTGTTTTGGCCAATTTGTCCCATTTGGAATGACTATATTTACCCAATGCCCATACCCCCATTGTATCCAGGAAGTAACTAACTCGTTTTTGATTTTACAGGTTCATAGGCAGAAGAGACTTGCCTTGTCTCAGATGAGACTTTGGATTGTGGATTTTTGAGTTAATGCTGAAATTAGTTAAGACTTTGGGGACTGTTGTGAAGGCATAATTGGTTTTGAAATGTGAGGACATGATATTTGGTAGGGACCAGGGCTGGAATAATATGGTTTGACTGTGCCCCCACCAAAATCTCATCTTGAATTGTAACTCTCACAATTCCCACGTGTTGTGGGAGGGACCCAGTGGGAAATAATTGAATCATGGGGGTGGGTCTTTCCCATGCTATTCTCATGACAGTGAATATGTCTCACAAGATCTGCTGGTTTTAGGGGAGTTTCCACATACATGCTCTCTTCTCTTGTCTGCCACCACGTAAGACGTGCCTTTCACCTTCCACCATGATTGTGAGGCCTTCCCAGCCACATAGAACTGTAAGTCCACTAAACATCTTTCTTTTATAAATTACCCAGTCTCAGGTATGTCTTTATCAGCAGCATGAAAATGGACTAATACAATACTTACGCCCTCTAAGACTTGATCTCATCTGGAAAATTAACATAATTATAGAAGATAGTTCATGAAGTTGTTTTGGAAAATAAGTGAGATACTATATATAAAGTGTTGATACTAGCTATCATTATCATTTTTATTAAGAACATTACAGTTTCCTTTGGTGCTGGTTCAAAGAGTTTAAATGTAATAAAAACATTTTTTATAGAAAATCATTCCACTGCTCAAGTAGCCAGGTTAGCTTTTTTATTTACCCCTAGACATTGACTTTCTAATTCATCTTTCTCAGATCTAACACCTCCTGCTGACCTTGGTCAACAACTCACTGTGCTTTTGTATCCTGGAATCCTGGTAAGGCTTTAGTTGTTCCTGATTCCTTTCAGTGCCTTGCTCTTAGTTTCACTTCTCTGTTTGGTGACCCTCTCAAGAACCATACCCTGTGCCCCAGTCATAGAGGGACAGTCATCCTGCCTGGACAAAATCCGATGAATAGAAACACCTCTCCCATATTCAGTTTTTACAATTCTAAATTTTTTTTTGTTACCGATAGTGTCAAATTAATTAATTAATCCCCTCCTTCATCTCAGAAAACATAACAACTTTGAAACAATATATGGTTATCCCTTCAGTACTTAAACTATCCTAATTTACATGGCATGAAATATCAGCTACTAAAATGAAATTTTATTTCTGAGAAAGCATTGCTCTTAATTCTAAAGGTCCCAATTGGTAAAATGCTGCAAAAATACTGTTTTACCTGTACAATGTATTCTGTAACTAACCAGTAACTTCTCAAACATCACTTACCATATTCTCCAAGAATGTATTTAGTTTTAAAATCCATTGATTACATAAATGTATCATTGGGAAAACTGATCTGTAGGTCTTTAGGATGTCTTACGTAAAATCTTAATTACATCTTACAAATGAAGGAATGTTTCACACCACATATGCTGAAACTTGTTTCTTTGAAATTTGAAAAAAAAATTACACTTATCAAAAGGAAGCTACATTTTAGTGTCGCTTATTGGAAATTTTACCATATCATTTCTTCTTTTAAGGTAGGAAAGACAAAAAATTATCAGATGAGATTTCACTTTTTTATTCCTTAAAAATAAAGCTTGTGAACAAATCAAGTATACAAAGAGCTCCCATGGAATGTGTTAAACTCTAGGCTCCCTGGTGGGATAGATGTAAAGAAGACTTCAGTTTACTTTTAAAAAAGAGGTTAATGCTGACAGAACATAAAAAGAGGAATTTTCAAAATAAAAGTGCTACTACATAGCTCCCTAGGTATTTCAATCAACACTGAAAATTACATCATCTCTGCTTATTATTTTAAGAATGTGTGTTCTCAAATACAAGAAAGTCAAATATAAATTGTGCCATCCTTTACCTGTATGTATGTGTGTGTATATGCATACACGTATCTATTATTAGAAAAAGAATAATTGCAAAATGTGAAATGCTCTTATGGATTGAATGTGTGTGACCCCACCACCCCCCATTTTTATGTTAAAATCTTAACTCCCAATGTGATGATATTAGAAGATAGGAACTTTGGGAGGTAAGTAGATCATGGGGATGGAGCACTTATGAATGGGATTAGTGCCTTTCTAAGAAGAAAAATAAGAGCTTGCGCTAGTTCTCTGTTCTCTGACACGTGAGAATACAAGGAGAAGATAGTCATCTGCACAACAGGAAGTGTGCCCTCACCAAACACTGGATCTTTTGGCATTACAGCCTCCAGAACTGTGAGAATACATGTGTGTAGTTTAAGCCACTCATTCTGTAGTAATTTGTTATAGCAGCTCAAATGGACTAAGACAAATAGGGAAGTTCTGTGTTATCTCCCCAGCAACCTAGTCAAAAAGATAATCAGAAAAGAACAAAATCAAATTTCAGTCCAGTTTGCAGAGGGCAAAATCAAATATAAATTTTAGTTAACCTGAAGAAAAGGTCAACTCTTTCCAGAGATAACATTCATGAACATCTTCTCAAAATCTAAGGAGGATGTCAAGACTGTATTATACCTACAGATGTACCTTTGGCCCAAATCTTCTCTAAAGCCTGAGCACCTTGAATCTAGACATCTACTTTGGTGAAAGCCAAGTACAGTCATAATTTCGAAACCATTAGTTTCCAGCGGTCAAAATCCTAAATTGTACTTTAGTCACAACTAAACCTTCTCACTCTTATCCAAATACTTTTCTTTTCCCCTGTACTCTCAGTCCACTCTGGTAAATGTCTCCTCATCTTGTTACTGATATTCGACACAGTTGGTCAATTCTTTCTCCTTGAAATACTTTATGTAGCTGTCTTGAAACCACACTTTTCTGACTTTCCTCCTACTGAACTGGCCGCTACATCCTAGTCTTGTTGGCAGGATCTTTCTAATTTACCTGACCACTAAATAGCAGAATAAATCAAGTCTCCATTTTCCTATATCATCTCTATCTGGACTCACTTTCTAGGTAAACTCCACCAGACCCATGACTTTAAATAGCATCTCTACACCAATTACTTCCAAATGTATATATTTAATGGCCTTTTTGTCACTCTGTGCAATATTCTAAATTAAAATTCGTATTTCCCATCTTCTATCCCAATTTGCCCCTCTTCCAGTATCCTCCATTTCATTAAACAAAACTATAACAGGTTGGGCATCCCTTATCTGAAATGTTTGAGACTGGAAGTGTTTCAGATTTTAGATTTTTTTCAGATTTTGAAATGTTTGCATTACATGTTTACCCAGTTGAGGATCTCATATTTGAAAATTCAAACTTTGAAATGCTCCAACGGGCATTTCCTTTGAACATTATGTCAGTTCTCAAAAAGTTTTGAATTTTGCAGCATTTCAAATTTCAGATTTTTACATTTAGGATACTCAACCTGCAATTCACAAAACTGTTCAAAAATACACAAAAATAATCCTTAACAGCTGTCTTTCCAGGACATCTATACCCAATCCATCAGCAATTCTTGTTGGTTCTACCTTTAAATGTACCCAAATCCACCATTTACAACCATTTCTACATCTCTTACCCAGAAAACTGAACCCTCTCAATAAGTCTCTTTACTGGGTCATTACTCCTTCTGCTCTTCATTCCCATTTCTACAAATCACCAAAAGTATCTCTTTAAAAAAGTACATTAGATCGTATCATTTCTCTGCTTAAAACACCCTAATGTCTTCTTGCCTGAACTAAAACAAAATCCAAAGTTTTTACCATGGCTATCAGCCTCTGCATATCTGGCTTCTGCCTTTTTGATACATGTTTCTCTAGTTTGTTCTGTTCTGTCCACATTGGTCTTCTTGCTGTTCCATTGTTCTTACTACAGAACATTTGCCCTTGCCCTGTCTTTTTGCCTGGGCATTTTTCCTGAATGTTCACATGGCTCATTTGATTTAGGTTTCTGCTCAGTGTCACCTTTTAGAGAGCCCTTCTCTGACCAAGTGGCCAGAAAACCCTGAGTTTTAAATTCTTTATGTGTGATACCTTGTACAAATCATACAAATTTTCTGGAGTTCAGCTTCCTCTTTGTACTACCTATCCAGTACAAGTTATCTAAAAATGAATCAGCTTTTTTTAAAATGATCATTTATTATCTATTTTCTGTGAGTCAGGAACGCAAGTGCACTTAGCTGGACGTCTCTGGCTCTGAGTGTCTTGCAGAGTGAACCAAAGTCTAAGCCAGAGTGCAGTCATCTCAAGTCTCCACAGGGGAAGGTGCACTTCTAAGCCACTTACATGGCTGCTGACAGGGCTAGGTCCTCAATGTCCATTGGCTGCAGATGTCAATTTCTTACCACATAAGCCTTCCCATAGGGCAGTTTACATCACAGAAGCTGGCTTCCCTCAGAGCTAGCCAGTGAGACATGAAGAAAAGGCATGCAACATGACAGTCACCAACTCAGCAACTTCATCTTGGAAGTGACATCCCATCGCTTTTGCCATATTCTATTCTTTAGAAATGAGCTACTTGCTCCAGCCCACACTTACATAAGTCAATATGGAAATGTGAACTGTTGGAGGGCTACCACATTTATGTGTAAAGTGGAAATAATATCTGCCTCACAAGGTGGGTGGTTATAAAATCACAATATAAACATATTAGACTTATTCGTGCATAACTTAATTCAAATCTTTGTTGCAAACCATAGAACTAATATGTGTAAGATCTACAGAATAGCTCTCTTGCAGATGAAAAATATTTCTCAGGGCACAGAAGTTACTGTTAGAGTTGTGAGCAGAATTCCAAAGATAAAGTGCCTTCTGTGCCTTACCCACTTATTTATGCTTTGGTTTCTTTACCCATAATGGGTACCAAATAGTACTTTTCCATGCATCCTCCAGCAAACTTGTAGATCCCAAGTATTACTACTGAAAATATTTTGAATCCTCATAGGAAAATAGATGCACTTCCAGTATTGAAAATATAATGAGCTTAGCCACAGATTTTTAACTCACAAAGTTAAAATAATCATAAACTTTAGATCATACATAGAGTCTGAAATACTTGCTGGGAAATTAAACTAACTCTAGGAAAATTAAACGAACAGTATTATTTAGAAATGTCATTTATAGGTGTTATTTTAAAAGCATAGCCCTTTCAATCCATTAAAATATTAAAAATTAAAACATTCTAGAAATAGAAGCATAGACAAAGCTATTTTCAAAAAGCAGTTTTTATAAGCGTTTGAATATCCAGAACGTAACGAGGTTCACAAGAGAAGGCTTAAAGATCGTAAAATTAGGATTTGGGATCATAAAACTTTCGTTCACAATCCACCACACCTTTCACTCTTATACAAAAATAAATCAATAAATATGTAGCAGCTTACAGTGTGTATAATATACCATACAGAAAATGATTAATAAATGAAGAGACAAAAATACCTTAACTAGAAAATCAAAATATAGGTCACAGAATAAGACATAATTACATAAAATGGTAATTAAAGAAAGGGCTACTATTCCAAATGTCCACTTGACTCATCACCCCTCAAAGTCCCTATAAGATTAGCCTGAACCTTATTTATCATCCAGTGGGAAGTTTAATGTCTTCCTCTGAATTTCTGCCAATTCCCAGCCCTTTCTCCCAGTGGTCTCTGGTTCTGATTTTTCCCTTCTTCTTAATACTCCATCTTCTGCTCAGCTTCTGATGGCTTCTTGTTCCTTCATCTTCTCTGCTCCTCTCTAGCTTTGACACATACCTCCGTTGCTTTCATTTGATTGTCATGTAAACCGTTCGTGTAAAACAAGCCTTCGTGTGTGTAGCAGGCTTCATCCACAAATGTTTGGGAAGAAGGAAGTTTATATTACAGTCACACAAATGACTGAAATTTCTATCTTAGACATCTGCTGGGCCATTTCTCTCAGGATCCGGCTCCCCTCATGTTGTGTGTGTCTCTGCTCCTCCCTTCAGTCTGCACTATTTGACACTCCCAGTTCTGGTTCATTTTTGTCTTTCACTTGTCCCTTGGTGACACTCATTCTCATGGTCTTATATTCTGTCCCCAAGCAGATGTGAAGTATTTCTTAACCAGAAATAGACTTCTTCTTAGGCAAAATTCCAGTGCCAATTATTCAGAAAACAATGTTTTCACCCTTTCACACCATTTTATTTCTCGAGAATACTTTTATGTTTCAAGAGAAGAGAGGACTAAGATATTAGGTAAAGTAGGGTGATACAGAAAAGCTTTAAATAGGTGACAGCACTTTAAGTATTAAATTATTAGGTAGGCTAAGAAAATGATAACGACAGAGTGTCTTGGAGCATTCTACATTGAAAACAGGGTAAGCATAATTCACACTGGCACTTGTCAATAAATAATTTGCCAAACATAAGATTTTGCGCAAACCTAGATACCCTAAAGGACTTTTCTTTCTTTAGTTGTAGCTTTGTCTTCCATGACATAATCCTTGAGGGTATTCTAGGAAGGCCTTAGTATGCGATATTATATGTGTTTAATTTTTTCTTTATAACTAGTTTAAAGGTTATGGGTCAAAATAATGTATACAGAGAGAACAATTCAACTTGAATTTTAGTTAAATTGTTTCATAGGGAGGTCTTAAGAAAGTTGTATGCAGAAGCAAGTCATTAAGATGGAGTATGGACTTATTTTAGCTTTATGGGAGCTTTAGATTATTAACTTTCATCTAGAACCAATTGCAATACAGCCCTGAATTGTGTAAATGTACGCTCACCTCACATAGATCCGTATTTATTCTGTTTTCCTATTCCTCAGCTAATTTTGATCAATGATGCCTTAGATCATAAACACTTAGCATGTTATATTGTGCTAAATCATTTTCACTGCTCTACAGTTTGTTCATAAAGCAGTATGTTTGAGGTTTGAGATGATTCCTAGATCCCTTTAGTTACAGGAGTGGGTAAGAGCCTAGACTATGGAGCTGGACCGCAGGATTTGTGACCCTGATCCATTATTTACTTCCTATGTTTCCTCAGAAAACTTATTTACTGCTTCTGTGCTCCAGTCTTATTCATATGTAAAATGAAAATAACATCAGTGGGACATAGAAGAGTCCACACAGCCAGTTGGAAAACACCATAAATATGTGAACCTCATTACTCACTACCTATATTGCACTACACACCTATGCTTTATGTATATGTGTATGTAACCTCATGATCAACTTTTGTCTTGACATTTTTTTCATCCATATTTTACAAATATTTTCCATTTTGTCCTAAAGTAGTTTTCTGGTAATTCTAAACTCCAAGGCTATCTTTTTTGTCCAATTTCTTATGATGATCTAATTTATTGTTTTCTTCACCTCCGTGTCTAAAAAAGTAATTGTTAGATTTCAGCACGTGTAATGATCACTTGGTTTGCTGACTAAAATGTGGATTCCTGATCCTCACCCTGATATTCTGAATCGGAATCTATGAAGTGTATCTCAGAAACTTCAAAAGCTCTCTGAAGGTCGTTCTGACACAGGTGGTCTAAAGACACACTTTGAGAAATACTGATCTTGTTTATTGATTTAAAAAAAAACTCATTAAATAGCATTGGGTTTAGTTCTCATCTGCAAGGAGGACCATAAGGGATGTCTCTTCACATTGGAAATAATTCAGAGTTATTTCCTCAAAAAGTTATGTAACCTTTAAAATGATGAGATTGGTGAACAAATTCTTGAATATTTGCCAGACGCTGAAAGTAGAAAGAACAAAGGAGTATAGGTATGTACACAAAAAATGGAAGTTCGATATAGGTAGAGATTTTTATCTGCATAATTCACTGCTGAATTCTTGGCATCTAGATTCACTGCTAAATTCTTAGCATCTAAACCAGTGTCTGGAATATGGTAGGTTCTAATACGTGCAAGAATGTTAAATACTATAGTAATCAATTAAGGAAACAAAAAGATAGGTTTGGGTATTTCTATATTAAAATTTGTTTTGAGATATTTAAGATCCAAAGAGAATAAAAGGTAAATAATGTGAAAAACAAGTACCAAGGTGTTTAAAACTATTCCATTTCTCTTAATATATTAGGTAAGAAAAACGTTAAAGGGTGAGTTCACATTAGAGGAAAGCTCCCACTGATTCCACTTAGGACATCATCACGTACACATGAAAATAATCTTCTTATTACTAGCAGAAACAAGTTCCTGAAACGTGCCTGAGAAAATTGAATTGCAAGCTAGATCAGACTCTTCTGGGAAAACTGAGTTTTAAGTTAGCTTGTACTCTCAATGTATTCTATGTCAAAATCTGATGTCAATCCTCAATGAGAGACTTTCCAAGGGCAGAAATCATTGTGTTCCCTCTCACCTCATGAAATTTTAAAAGTATGTGTAATAGCAGAGGTCTTATGAAGAATGCCTATCTTTTAAAAAAGTAGAAATCTAGGGCGATAAAGATGCCATTTTATTTAAAAACTCTGATCTGATATCACTTTCTCTTCAGAAATAATGAAGAAACAATAGGCAATCTAAAATACTTCTCCACTGGTAAAAACTCTGTAGACATTTGGCAGAATAAATGTGACCATTTAGACACATCAGCTACCCACATAAAGAGGACTCTGTATTATACAGATATCCTGGGAGAAACACATGGTGTGTAAGCCTGGTTTCTACACTTTAATTGTGCTGTGTGTATTGTAAATGAGTGTATTTTGCTCCAGTCCTTGTTCCTTTGACCTTTTAGTGTCTTAATGAGACTCCAAAAGCAGCAATCAAAAGCACAGTGTTCCATTTTGGAAGCATTCAGAAAGCAATGCACTTTGGCTAAATTTAGTTGTAGCATTCAGAATTTAAAAACACACCCTGCCATTTTTCTAGGAGACACATAGTCACTTTTGATTTAAACAAATTGGTCAAATAACAGTTGTTCCCTCTTAGTTCACTCATGTAAACAAAAGTGGGGGCTGGGGGCTGACAATAACAAAATTGACTCATATAAGACTTTTTAATAGATGGAACTCAGACATACTATTTTGCAGGACATCAAACAAAGGCAACTTTTGTGTTCATTTAAAAAACTTCTTTCTCAAAAAGCACAAATAACAATTAAAATTGAAACAACAAAACTGGAAGCTGAAAGCACTGACAATTGCTCATGTTGAGGAAATATTGTCTGATTTATCAAGACTTGCATTTGGAACAATCTTTAGGAAATAAACGAATATTAGAGAGAAAAGGAGAATCAAACTTAAAAACAGCATTTCATCTCCTAAATTATAACATGGGAAATGTACATCTTCAAGAATTCAAAAGCCTGTTCATTTTAAACAATTGCCCTGATTTTAAAGTAGATGTTTATGGTACATAGTCAGAAATCTTTTTCTGCACATCACCATCTAACAGAGCACACCAAGCCACAAAATTTCAGCAGTTCTGCTCCACAAAATTAAATCAAGGGAATGTGAAACATTCCCAGCTAACAGAGACCAGATACTGTTTGGAAATTTTAACAAAACCTTAGTGTAATCTCGCTTTCCTCACTGGAAAGCTATGTTGCAAAAGCAGCTGTCTTTAATTTTTATTTTAGTATGGGTAAGAACACTTAGATGAGATCTACCCTCTTAACAAATGTTTGAGTGTATAACATAGTATTGTTGACTACAGGTCAGTGCCTGCCTTTACATCCATATGATATTCTTTAGCCTTGAAGGCCATTCTCTGTCTTTTCTGCCTGAAAAGCTTCTACTCACCCTTCAATACCTAGCTCAGTTACCACCTGCCTTGGGAAGACTCATATCCTGTAATAAACACTCAACTGTCTGCTCTGTGGGCCTTTAGATTGTTGCTCAGACTTCTATTATTAGCATTTAACACACTGTATTTTCATAATTGTTTACATGTACTACATGAAGTCTGAACACTGAGAATTATGCTTCCTTCATCTTTAAAAATTCCATGGCTAAGTGGGGTTCAGTACATTTTTGTTAACCATACAAATAAATTATCTTTTAAAATACTTCAATAGCTATTAGGGTACAAGGTTTTGGATTGCATGGATGAATTTCATAGTAGTGAATTCTGAAGTCTTAGCACACCTGTCTCCCGAGTAGTGTACGCTGTACCCGGTATGTAGATTTTTATCACCCACCTCTTAGTCTTCCCCCTTCTGAGTCTCCAATGCCCATTATACCACTCCGTGTGCTTTGTGTACCCATAGCTTAGCTTCCACTTACAAATTATCTTAAAATGTTGTACAGCAGATCTCTACAATTTACTCGTATCACTCACCTGAAAGTTTATGCCCATTGATAACTAACTCCCCATTTTCCCCATCCCCCAGCCCTGGGCAACTGCTATTTCACTCTTTAATTCTATCAATTTGACTATTTAAGATACCTCATATAGGGGTGTGTCCAGAATTGGTGGGTTCTTGGTCTCACTGACTTCAAGAATGAAGCCGCGGACCCTCGCGGTGAGTGTTACAGTTCTTAAAGGCGGTGTGTCTGGAGTTTGTTCCTTCTGATGTTCAGATGTGTTCGGAGTTTCTTCCTTCTGGTGGGCTCGTGGTCTGGCTGGCTTCAGGAGTGAAGCTGCAGACCTTCCTGGTGAGTGTTACAGCTCATAAAAGCAGTGTGGACCCAAAGAGTGAGCAGTAGCAAGATTTTTTGCAAAGAGCGAAAGAACAAAGCTTCCACAGTGTGGAAGGGGACCCCAGCGTGTTGCCACTGCTGGCTCGGGCAGCCTGCTTTTATTCTCTTATCTGGCCCCACCCACATCCTGCTGATTGGTAGAGCCGAGTGGTCTGTTTTGACAGGGCGCTGATTGGTGCGTTTACAATCCCTGAGCTAGACACAAAGGTTCTCCACATCCCCACCAGATTAGCTAGATACAGAGTGTCCACACAAAGGTTCTCCAAGCCCAGCCCCCACCAGAGTAGCTAGATACAGAGTGTCATCTGGTGCATTCACAAACCCTGAGCCAGGCACAGGTGCTGATTGGTGTGTTTACAAACCTTGAGCTAGACACAGAGTGCCGATTGGTGTATTTACAATCCCTGAGCTAGACATAAAGGTTCTCCAAGTCCCCACCAGTCAGGAGCCCAGCTGGCTTCACCCAGTGGATCCTGCACTGGGGCTGCAGGTGGAGCTGCCTGCCAGTCCCACGCCATGCACCCGCACTCCTCAGCCCTTGGGTGGTCGATGGGACTGGGCACCGGGGAGCAGGGGGCGCGCTCATCGGGGAGGCTGGGGCCGCACAGGAGCCCACGGAGGGGGCGGGAGGCTCAGGCATGGCGGGCTGCAGGTCCCGAGCCCTGCCCCGCCGGAAGGCAGCTAAGGCCCAGCGAGAAATCGAGGGCAGCGCCAGTGGGCTGGCACTGCTGGGGGACCCAGTACACCCTCTGCAGCCGCCGGCCCGGGTGCCAAACCCCTCATTGCCTGAGGCCGTAAGGGCCGGCTGGCTGCTCCGAGTGCGGGGCCCGCCGAGCTCACGCCCACCCAGAACTTCACCTGGCCCGCAAGCACTGCGCAGCCCGGGTTCCCACTCACGCCTCTCCCTCCACACCTCCCTGCAAGCTGAGGGAGCTGGCTCCGGCCTTGGCCAGCCCAGAAAGGGGCTCCCACAGTGCAGCCGCGGGCTGAAGAGCTCCTCAAGTGCCGCCAAAGTGGGAGCCCAGGCAGAGGAGGCGCTGAGAGCAAGCAAGGGCTGTGAGGACTGCCAGCACGCTGTCACCTCTCAGGGGGAATGAAGCAGTATGTGTCTTTCTGTGACTGGCTTATTTCACTCAGCATAATGTCTTTAAGGTTCACTCATGTCATTGCTTCTTGCAGAATTTCCCTCTTTTTAAAGGCTAAATAGTATTCTGTTTTCTAAATATACCACATTTCCAAAAATACTAATAAATAAATAAGCAGGTCTCTAAGATGAGAGTAAACAAAATCAGAAATGAAAAGAAAAGCTGGGCTGGTGCCTTAGACAATAAGGTTGCCTGCTGACCTTGGTGCAGAGACTCGTTAACCTGCAGTGTTAGAATCCAGTGCTTAAGGGAGGGAGTAAAAGGAAAGGGATTAGGAAAGTTGTGTGCTGTGCCTGGCCTCCTGCTCTTATGATCCAGCTATATCCATGAGGCAGTGTCAGTGGTTGGTCAGGCCTGCTTGGGGGAGAGGCTCAGGGGAGAGAAGGGAAGGAAGAGAGAAGAGAGAAACATGGACCTCAGATCACTTTCTTTATCACCAGTGTAGATTGGTTAGCATAAAATTAAAGCCATTTCCCAATCCTGTCTGCCACTGCTTCTAACAAACATGAAATATATTTCTACTCAACTATAAAAATATCTACTTGATTGTAAGTCTGAAATTCCTACTGCCTAGAAGCTTGGAGATTGTAAAAAATTGACCATAATTACACATTACATACAACAAGTGAGAAAGCAAAAGTGAAACCTGAATCAGGTGTCTTCCAAACCACAGTTTCCACCTAACTACAGCAGAGAGCTCCTAATAACACCAGGGGTGGGTGCTGTGCAAGGAAAGCCCACAAAACAAAGTCTAAATAAGCAGAAAAGTCACCAACAGCTTACAAATATTTAAGACTTCCCGAATAACTCAGCGTATGGTAGTAAAGTTCCATTTGAACAAATTCTGGAAATAGCTATATCTGTTAGTACATAACAGGTGTTAGAATCAGAACGTAGATGCAGGAATGTTTGTAAGAACTGAATTGAGTTCTATAGGGTGTCTTCTGGCATGGCAGTTTCATTTCAAGAAACGTTTTAATTTCAAAGGCATAATTTCAGAAATCAGCAAATTACAAGAATGAATATAGAGAAATTGCACCAAAGGACGTTGATAAAAATCTTCCCGGCAGGGCATGGTGGCTCATGCCTGTAATCTCAGCACTTTGGGAGGCCAAGGCAGGTGGATCACGAGGTCAGGAGTTCGAGACCAACCTGGCCAACATGGTGAAACCCCATCTCTTCTAAAAATACAAAAATTAGCTGGGCATGGTGGCAGGTGCCTGTAATCCCAGCTACTCGAGAGGCTGAGGCAGGAGAATTGCTGTACCGGGGAGGCAGAGGTTGCAGTGAGCCAAGATTGTGCCACTGCACTCTAGCCTGGACAACAGAGCAAGACTCCATCAAAAAAAAAAAAAATCTTACCTTGTACCCTAAAATCCACAAATCTGTTGCCAGGGGCTGGCACTGGGAAGGACAGAAGGTGTTAGTCAAAGGATACAAAGTTTCAATTATACATGAGAAATAAGTCTTAGAGATTTACTGCACAGCATAGCCTACGGTTAACAATACTGTACTGTATATTTTGTAATTTGCTAAGAGGATTTATCTTATGTTAAGTGTTCTTATCACAAATAATAATAAAAAATAAGAGGGCAGGAGGAAACTTGGATGTGATGAACAGGTTAATGGCATAAATTATGGTGTTGCTTTCATGGGTGTATACTTGTCTTCAAACTCATCAACTTGGTGTACATTCAATAGGTACAGCTCTTTGTATGTCAACCATAACTCAATGAAGTGGCTTTAAAATCAAGAGAGAAAACACTTAGAATTGTGAGAACACAAGTTCAAATCATAATCAGGTAAGTATTATTGTCTACCATATAAATATTTGTTTGCAAAAGAAAAAATAATATATTAATAAAAACAGAATGATTTGGGGAGACTAAGGCCATAAATCTAAAACATATGGGAAGGCATGGCCTGCTATCTTTTAAAAAAGAGAGAAATAGAACACAACAGAACACAGAGGTTAAGACCAAGGACTGTGGAGTCAGGCCAACCTAGGGCTACTTCTTTCACCTACCCTTTACTGATTATGTGGCCTTGAGTAATCAATTATACCATTTCAATCCCAGGTTTATTATCTTTAAAATGAAAATAAGAAAATTATCTCATTGCATTCTTGTTGGATTAAGGCAAACAATGTGTATAAATTATTTAGAACAATGTCTGGCATATAGAAAGACTCAATCTGAGTTTGAATTATTTTTCAGTTTCTCATCTTCAACCAGAAAATTAGAAAAATATAGCAATATTCATTTTGGATCAGACAATCCATCTCTATATTCTGCTTCTGAGGGTAGAATCAAAAGGCATTTTATGGAAGAACGTGACAGTCACTCTCCATGCCCCAGTATCCTGGTATGGAGCTCTATGGAATTGATCTAAGAGCTCCATATTTTGATAATAATAATCAAAAGATTATTACTGTCTTTCAAGGTCACAGTTTCTTTCTTTTCCTTTCTCTGTAAATAAATGTTTTCTTTAAAATGTGCATTTAAAAGTACTGGCTTTGGCAGCACATATACTAAAATTAGAATGAAGCAGAGATTAGCACTGCTCCTGCACAAAGATGACATGCAAACTGATGAAGATTTCCATACTTTTATGAAAAGAGTTCTAGATACAAATGGCAGTGGTGGCTGCACAACAGTATGTACATACTTAATATCCCTGGGCTGTACACTGAAAAAATGGTTAAAATGTTATATTTTATGTGCATTTTACTATAATAGAAAATATTAGAAAAATGAGTATTAAAACTGCTTTATTAAGATTTCAAGCTCTTAAAATACTCGTCCTTTGTCAACAATTTTACATATTTAAATGGCCATAGAATGGCTAACTTGCTGTTCCACAGTTACTGAGCAATGTAGAGGCAAATACAGCATTGAAATTCCGAATATTGCAATCTGAAGAGACTGAGAAGAGCAGGCTAAGTTTTGTTTATTTATTTATGCTGCTACATAACAGCACATAAGAATATTTGTAGAATCACCTATTATGACTGAATTTGCCACTATTGTATTTTTTATACTCAGACATGCTAGACAAGAGATAGTAATCAAAGTATAATGATTCAGGTTGGTGCCTGAACAGCAGTGTAAAACATTTTAAATGTTCTTATGTTGTTTATTTTTCTGTACAGAATTGACTAGAAAGTGTTTCTACAGACAAAAATTACTGATTTAAACAGCTTATAAGTAAGCATAAAACATGAAAGCAAATTTCCACCAAGTGAGAGTTTACAAGTCCTATTGTAGTTTTCATTCATCCATAATTTCGCCTTCCATCAAGCAACAAGTATGGTGATACATGCTTTTGGAAAAAAGTAAAATTGTTTTCCATTTTTTTCTTGCAATCTTAAGATAACAGTCTCATATTTTCAATATCAATTTGACTCCTAGGGGCATCTGTATTCTTAAACCTTGCGTTCCTTTCTGTTGCAACAGATGAGTTTTCCCTATATTTACCAACTGGACATTGCTTTGCTTTCTTTTATAGCTCAAACTAGTTGAAAGAGTTATCTCAACTTTCTCACCTCCCACTGTCTACTCAACACACTTCAATTTATTAGTGCCTCCATCTTGCTCAGCCCAGTGATCAATTCTCAATCTTCATCTTACTGGTTGATAGCAGGTTTGCTAGCAGCATTTGACACGCTTGCTGCCTCATTGACATGGTTTTAACACTGTATCCTCTTAAGTTTTCTGCTTCTTAACCAGCCTCTCATTCTCAGTCTTCTCTGCTGTCTCTTTTTCCTCTTTCTAGTCCTAAATGCCGTGGTGCCCCAGGACTCAGCCCAGGGTTCCATTTCCTTTTCTATCAATACATTCTTTATGGCTCTCATCCAATCTCCTCATGCAAATACCATCTTTGTGTCAGTGAATACCAAATGTACGTATCCAGCCCTGACACCCCAGGCTTATATACCCAACAGCATATTGATCATCTCCACTGGGTGTCTACAAGGCATCTTCCCAAAGCCACAATCTTAACAACTCCCTCCAGAGCCTGCCCCTTCCAAATTTCTCTATTTGATTTAGTTGCAAAGTCCAAAAACCCAGAAGTTATTCTTGAATAACTTTCCCACTCCCTGCAACAAATCTATCAGCAAGTCTTACCATCTATATATACAAACATTTCCAAAATCCAGTCACTCACCCCACTGCTACAAGCCTTGTGTAAGCCATCATCAACTGTTATGTTACTCAAAGAGTGCAATAGTCTTCTTCCCAGTGTCCCTGTTTCCATTCCTGCCCTCCTCTGGCTCATTCTCTACAGAGCAGCCAGAGCTTTTCAAAACAAAATCAGATTATACCACTGCTCTACTCAAAACCTTCCAGGATCTAGACATCACACTTAAACTAAAGTCAAACTGCTTGCAGCCTCCTGGTCTGACCCTAGCCATCTTCCAGATCTTACCTCCTACCATCCGCTCCTCCCATCTCTCATTGATCTAAGCCAAATCGTCCTTATTTTTCCCAAACATGCCAATGTGTTCCCCACCACAGGGCTATTTACTGGCACATAGTAGGTTTTTGATAAATATTTACTAAATGGAGGATTGCAAGCTGGGCTGTTACTCTTCTCTGCTTTCACTTTCATTTCATTTTCCTTTGTACCACTTCGTGTAGTCACTGCTGGGCCCTCTTAGCATTACAGCCAGAAAAGAATACTGTCAGTATTATTTTAGGGTTAATCACTATGGCACATTTCAGAGTGTTTCTTTTTCAAATGATAGACCAAAAGTAAGGAGTGGTTGTCTTGATTTAAGGCAGCCTGAGAGGCATGTCTTGAAAAGTTCTCTCTATTTAAGATTCATTTAAAAAGCTTGCAGAGGTACAGCAGATCTAAACCTCACGTTTCTGTTGGGGGATCTGCTGCCTTGAAAGTTGAACTGATTAGAGCTACTGCTAATAGTTTGCATTTGAACCAATATCATACTCATCTTTTTACCAGGGAAGATTTTTCCTCTGATCAGCTCTTACTCTGGCCTTTCCTCCCCCAATATATCTTCCTTCAGTTGAGGAAGGCTAAAATGTTGATGCAGATACCAGTCTTGGTTTTCTCTACCATCCTTCTACAACCCATAGTCACCTTCTCTAACAAAACTTTTTTTCCCCAAAATATGCAGGTTCAAAAATTTATCTCACAGATATTAATTGAATTCTTCCTTGATGTCAGGCATTATGTCATCCCTGATGATATAAAATATGTAAGCAGTAGTTTAACCTGTGTCTGTATTACCATAATTCCCTTAAATTTATTGAAAGAAAATTACTATATAAATCTAAATATTTTGCAATCTTTAACTTATTCTATGTGTTCCCTGAGGTTCCATCTAAACTTCCATCATTCTCTATATTCCTATATTTTAACCACCTATTACATTTTCACTGCATAGTATAAGATCTCAGTAAATTATACTGACTGGCTTCTCCTATGATGTTCCTTTGCCTACATTCTTCAATTTTGCATCTACCAAACTACTTTCCACCTCAAATTCAAAAGCCAACCCAAATTCTGATTAATCTAAGAAAACCAAGTATCCAGATACTAAAAGCCTTCATTTAAAAAAAGCCAACGCACCTACTGTGAGCACCATATGTGCAGTCCTGGGCAAGGCCAGGTGTTGCCTTCAGAACCTGACAATTTATTGGGTGGACATAAATAAATGGACTATGAGTATAATGCCTATGACTTAAAATAAATTATAAAATGTAGAAATTACATTCAGCTGAGAGATCCAGAAGGGCTTTTTAAAGGTAGCATGTGTATGAAGTTGTAAAAAGTGAGCAGAATTTTGATTGGTACAAATAACTGAGCATCTGGACCAAGAGGCTAGTATGAGAAAAGACCCACAAGAGATGAAAGATCCTAAAGGATGATCCCTCTATCTTGTGGCAGCAAATGTCAGAAGAGCTGGGCTTTCTGAAATCTCATTCAGCTTGTAGGCAAGATTATCTTCCAGACTGTATTGGATGTTTGTTTGATGATAATAATGACAGCTGAACAATATAGGGTCACTCTTCTGGCTCAATATTTGAGTGGCATTGGCAGTATCAAGACAGGGTATCTCTTCCTCAAAGTGAACGACAGAGAAAAATTGTATTAACACAGGTGGAAAGCATTCTTCAAAAATAACGTGAAGCCAGGCATGGCATGGGAGGTGTTACGTGGGGCTGGGAAATGACAACAGGAGTCAGACTGCGTTCCAGAGTTTCAAGCATGATAACAAAGAGATGGCTTATTTGAGCCAAAGGAGAAAACTAACTCTTGACAGCATGACACGGCTATACACACTGAAAGAAAAAAGATGCAGTTGGGTGTTCTTATCATTCTCTTCGTAATGCTTTTCAAGCTAGTACATACAGAGCACACTATGGGAGACTCAGGATATGTACAAACATTCTCAGTGCTAAGCAAGGTGGGAAAGAAGCAAAGTGAGTGTTGGCTTTCCCCCATTTTCTCTACGAGAGCCCTTCTGTCCTTTCAGGAACTCCTTCCTCAGTCTCCTTGCTGCCACTTTTACCCATATCCTCCCCCAATTATATTTCTAGTTGTAAACAGAAATAGAAGTACAGTCAGCCCTCTGTATCTATGGGTCCTATATCCATGGATTCAACCAACCACAGGCAGAAAATATTTCTTAAAATAAAAAATAACAATACAACAATAAAAAATACCATAAACTTTAAAATACAGAATAAAGTTATTTACATAGCATTTACATTACTATTAAGTATCATCAGTAGTATAGAGATGATTAAAATTACACAGGAGAATTGCACAGGTTGTATGAAAATGCCATGCCATTTTTTGTAAGAGACTTGAGCATCTGCAGATTTTGGTATCCACAAGGGTCCTGAACCAATTCCCTGCTGATACGAAAGAACAGCTGTACTCATTTTGAGTTCAATGTCTTTCCACAGAGCATGCCAAAATGGTGACATGTTAACCCTACCTATTTCTAGTCTTGGCCCTGAAAATTACACCTAGCAATTATAAAAGAAAGATTTTTTAATTAAAAAAGTAAAAAAAAGAGAAAGACACAAGGAAAAGTAGCTGTATGTTTTCACAGGAGGCTATGGAAGGGTCCACAGTATTTCTAAGGCATTTGAGTACTGTGATGTGAGTCATGGCTCCATGAGTTAAGCTCCTTACTGCCATAATTTCTCCCATGACTTTTACTGTAGTATGTTGTCACACAATAAAGCATGGTTCTTTTAATGGGAAATGTTCCATTCAGGACCATGTTTTCAGGTGGCATTACCTAATAAAGTGGGTGGGTGACGTTGTATTGACTTTAGGGCAAAGTTTCTCAGCCTGGTCTGGGGTAGGATGGGGTCTACAGATGAACTTCAGAACGACTGTGAACCAACTGAAATTGTACATAAATTATGGGCATGAGATTTTTCTGCTAAGAGCCTCTATTCTTATTTTTTTCTTTTTAAATATTTTCAAAAGGATACGTAACCTCCAAAATTATAAAGATTACTGCTCCAGAGAAAGTATATTAGTTTTTTAAGGGTATCATAACAAAGTACCCCAAACTGGGTAGGTTAACCAATACAAATCTATTCTGCAGTTTTGGAGGCTAGAAGTCCAAAATAAAGGCATTGACAGAGTTGGTTCCCTCTGAGGACTATGAGGGCAGGATCTGTTCCAGGCCTGCCTCCTTGGCTTGCAGATGGCTTATAGATGACTGTCTTCACGTTCTCATGGCATTCCCTCCATATGCGCATCTATGTACACAAAGGAAACCAGACATACTGGTTTCTATATATACTATCTCTATATGACCGTACCTTAACTGATTGCATCCACAAGAACCCTGTTTCCAAATAAAACCATGTTCTGGTGTACTGGAGGTTAAAACTTCAACATGTGAATGGCAGGGGTTGAAGGGTATGAGGGACACAAATCAGCCTGCAGCAGGAAGCACAGGAGTGAGGGTAAGATATCTGTACTCCCATCCTAAGCACACACCCACCCCCACCCACCCCTGGAAAGGCAGCGTGTACATAGGCCTAGGAGAATAGCATAACTTCTATATCCTGATGTGAATATCTTTATATAAACATTATTCCTAATAGGGTAGATGATTTAATACATGTAAAACTCATAGAAATGCCTGCCTGGTACACAGTGTATGTTAGAAAAATTTTTTTTTTAATTTGTATTTATTTACTTATTTTTGAGACCAGGTTACGAGACTGGCTAATTTTTGTATTTTTGATAAAGAAGGGGAGTCGCCATGTTGCCCAGGCTGGTCTTGAACTCTTGGGCTCAAGGGATCCACCTGCCCTGGCCTCCCAAAGTGCTGGGATTACAGACGTCAGCCACCACACCTGGCCTAGATAAATATTTATCATCATTTATACAGATAAGCTGGTGACCTCCTGTTTCACTGTCAACCCCTTTTCACTCACATATGAACCAGATGTGTTCTGAATTTCCCTGTGCTTTTATCTTACTCACAACTATCTGTTGCAGCCTTCTCAGGAGCTGGAAGCATCTAGTATCCCATATATATCATGTTGCTCAAAATTCAATAGGCACGTTTTACCTCGGTATAACCCCTTTATAGTCACGGTGTTACAGGTTCATGACACAAACCTGAGCTGCTAAAGAAGAGGTCAACAGGAGGCTGTAAACCCCTTTTTGTGGGAGAGCTTTCTCTGCCATGCCCATTGCCCAGTACACATCTTGATGCTTAAGCAAGCAAATGCTACTTTTCTTTGTTCTTTGTACCTGACTCAGAAAGAGGTGAAATGGATTCCATTTGACAAAAATTATTTTCACTATTCCTTCAGAGGACTTTTCACATCTAAATACAGTTCAGATTCTTTTTAAGTTTCTAGATGTTCTTGTAAATTTCTGTGGCTATTACACAGTGAACATTTGTATTCTTTCCTTGAAAATGTATTTATCATTTTCAACATGTTGTCCTAGCTCAAGGGTGAACTATCAATGATAAAATAGCTTTTTTGCTTTCTAAGAAAAATTATGTTCCTATCTAAATTTTTATATCTTTAATTTACATTTTTCTAGATTTATGATTACATCAGAAACTTTATATTAGTCCCAGTAAATAATAACAAGCTTATCTATTTAATTTCATTCAATAATTATTTAATTTTCACCATATCCTGAGAAATGTACTTGTCACCAAAGATACAAAGAAAAACAAAGCAAGACCGCAGTTTCAGGGACTAAGAACTATTGGTTGTCATTGTGCCACACATTTTATAAAGATTTGTGCTTGTTACATTACCTAATATCAGCATATGAGAAAATGTGTAAAGGACAAAAGAGACTTATAAAGATTACACATCTGGCAAAATGGCAAAGTCTAACTGTCCAACTACAGCCCTTGTTGTTTTATTACATTACCTTATTTATTATATAAATATTATTAAGAATCTACTATTAATGTCCAGGCAGAGTGCTAAGCACTGCAAATAAAGTGGTAGTTAAAACACAGCCATAGTCACTACCCACATAAAGCTTAGAATCTAATGAAAGAGATATAATAAACAAATAATCAGTCCAATTCATTTAAAATTTTTATTTTAAAATACACTCTAGAAAGGATAGAAATACATGCTTCTATAGAGAGCCTTTAGTATTCAGTTGACTTAGGTCCTAAGAGAAGTCAGAGAAGGGTTCTCAGTAGAAGTGACATGGAACTCAATCTAACTACATTGACTAACTATTCAATAAAGGATAGATGGTCTTTTCAACAAATAGTGGTAGAGCAGTAAGACATTCACAGGCAATAAGATAACTCTCATAGCTAACACAAAATTAATTCAGAACAGACTACAAACTTAAAAGTAAAACATAAAACTATAAAACTTTTAGAAAAATCATAGAAGACAATCTTCAGGCCGTAAGGTTAGGTGGAGAGTTTTAGACCTAACATCAAAAACATGATCCATAAAAGGAAAAGTTGATAAATTGGACTTTATCAAAATTAAAATTTTTTATGCTGAACAAAACTTTGTTAAGAAGATGAAAACAGGCCAGTCGCAGTGGCTCACACCTGTAATCCCAGCACTTTGGGAGGCCGAGGTGGGTGGATCGCAAGGTCAGGAGTTCAAGACCAGCCTGACCAACATGGTGAAACCTTGTCTCTACTAAAAATGCAAAAATTAGCTGGGTGTGGTGGCGGGCGCCTGTAATCCCAGCTCCTTGAGGAGGCTGAGGCAGAGAATTGCTTGAACCCGGGAGGTGGAGGTTGCAGAGAGCAAGACTCCATCTCAAAAAAAAAAAAAAAAAAAAAAAAAAAAAAAAAAAAGATGAAAACAAAGACTACAGGGTGAGAGACTCAAACCACATAGTCAATAAGCCATCTAGAATATACAAAAAGAGCTTTCAAAACTCACCAGGAAAAAAATCAGACAATTTAATTAGAGCATGAGCAAAAGACATGAAGAAATATTTTACAGAAGACATACAAATGGCAAATAAGCACACAAAAGGATATTAAGCATCACTAGCCATTAAGAAAATGCAAATTAAAATCATAAGATATAACTATACACCTAACAGAATGGCTATAATGAAAACTAGTGACAGGATCAAATGCTGCTGAGGATGCAGAGAAACTGGATCACCCACACCTTGCTGGTGCTGATGAGGAACAGCACAGTCACTCTGGAAAACAGTTTGGCAGGTATTTTAAATCTCTAACATGCAACTCTCATACCAACAAGCAGCTGTACTTCTGGGCATTTGTCACAGAGAAATAAAGATTTCTGTTTACACTGTAACATTATGTGAATGTTTATAGCAGGTTTATGAATGATAGTTCACAACTAGAAACATCTATATGTCCTTCAGTGGTTAATGGCTAAACAAACAGTGGTACATCCACAATAAAAAATACCTAACTACTGATGCACGTAACAACTCAGATGAATCTCCAGAGAATTAAGCTAACTGAAAAAAAGCCAGTCCCTATAGGTTATGTATTCCATGATTCCATTTATATAACATTCTTAAAATGACAATTTTTAGAAATGGAGAACAAATTAGTGGTTGCCAGAGGTTAGTTGGGAGTGCAAGTGCTGAAGGACAACGTGGTGATAAAATATTCTGCATCTTTTTTTCTAACTTCCTTTACTTAATTTTCTTAGTTTTTAAAAATTGACATGTAATAATTGTACAGATGAAGTGTAACAGTGTTTTGACACGTATCACATATAGCAATCAGACCAGGGTTCTAGTTGTAATATTAAACCATTATTTTGCAAGATGTACCATTAGGGAACCGGATAAGGAAAATATGGGATCTGTCTGTATCACTTCTTATAATTGCATGTGAAACAAAAATTAAACTTTTTATTGTACCTCAGAAAAGGCAAAAGGCAGGGTGTAGAAACAAATTATTCCAAACAGAGGAAATGGCTTATGACAAGGTTCTGGCAGGAGCAAATATTGCATACCTGATGAACTACAGAAGGCCAGTTTGGCTACAATGCTGAGAGCAAGGAGTGTGTATGTAGATCAAGGGGGCGGAAATTGAAACAGATTTTTCAGGGGACAAGGTATAAGATGAATATGGAGATGTGGGTATACTGTGCAAAGCCACGTGGACCACCTTAAAGACTACGGTCTTGATCTAAAAGCATGAGGAGTTGTTGCAATGTGGTAAACAGAAAAGTGGCTTGATTAGAACTGCGTTGTTTTTTAAATAACCAACTACAACTACAACGGGCAAAAGTAGATAACTCCCCAATATGCTGCTCACAGTTCAATTATGCTGCTCTAGTTAAAGAGGTTCATTCCCTAATAGAGAAGCTGCCTAGAGAATCATATGATTGATTAATCAGTTGCCTTGAGCTAAATTCTCCTCTGATGTGTCTATGGGAAAATTCCCATAGAGTTAAAAGGAATAAAACATCTGTAAATTGGTTTGATGTGTTAACTATTTTAATTCGTCAACCAGGTATGCATGATCAAAAGCAGCTTAAGCATCCTCTGTGACCTCTACTAAAAGAAAAAATTCTTATTTCAGCTTCTAAAATAAATTATTTCATAGACATTACAAATATTGATGGTAACAGGTTTCTCTGTAGTGTTTGCTGGAGATTTAATGCATTCAGACACAGTAAAAGAGTTGTTCATGAAAACTAATAGAACACGAAAAATGATGCCATGCCACAATTTATTTTGTCCCAATAGGTCGTCTTTTTTTCTGAAACCACAATATTAGTGCCATTAAAGCATAGTTTTATGCACTTGTTTATTGCCGATATTTTACGTAAGGATGTAATCCATGTCAATGATTTTAAATTATGATTTGTCTATAGTAAGCAACCAATTGTTTTTTATTTTCCATCTTTGTAAAAAAAGTCAAGCTAAAAGTTTTTCCTCACTGGTTTGTATAAATTACTTCTTATTTTACCATCAGGAAGACAATGCCTAGGTGGGCAACTACCAGTTTCTCATATTAAATAATACTTTGTTGAACATCATTTATTTTCATGTACATTACTTCATTTAATCATTACAATGATGCAATGAGGTATACAGAGCAGTCTATTAGTTTATTGAAGATTATAAAGGCTATAAAGCCAAGCATTAGAGTCAGGATCTGCACTCAGTTCCTCTGAATATTTAGCCATTAGCCATATTTGACAATAGAGCTCTTGAAATGCACTAGTCCAAATTGAAATATATTGTAAGTATAAATTACACTCTGAATTTCAAAGATTATAAAATATCTTACTAATATTTTTAAGTATTGATTACATGTTGAAATGATAATAATTTGGGTTTATTGGGTTACATTAAATATATTGTTAAAATTAATCTCACTTCTTTTTTCTTTAAATATAAAATTACACACGTGGTTCACATTATATCGCTTCCCCAAATCTTGTTAACTGTATTTCCTACCTTTGTCTGAAATCCATGCTCTTCTCTCCATCCCCACTGCCAACACCCCAATCCAGGCCGCTCATCTTTCTCTAGGAGGATGATCACACTCTTCTCAAATCAGCTTCTCTTGCCACTGCCCACCTGCACTTTGCCCTTTACTGCAGTCAAAATGGAGTTTTTAAAATTGCAATCTAGCCGAGGCGGGAGAATCGCTTACACATCGGACTTGGAGACCAGACTAGGCGGCAAAGTGAGATTCCCCCCTCTACAAAAGTTTTTTAAAAATATCCAGGCATAGTGGTGCGTTGCTGTAGTCCCAGTTACTTGGGAGGCTGAGGTGGGAGGATTGCTTGAGCCCAGCAGGTCAAGGCTGCAGTGAGCTGTAATCACACCACTGTACTCCAGCCTGGGTGACAGAGCAAGACCCTGTCTCAAAAACAAAAAAACAAAACCAAAACTTGTAGTCTGTTTATACCACTTCATAAGGTCAGTTTTTCCAGGGAACTCTCAATCCCTTAAGGGTTAAACGCAATATTCTTACCGTGATCTATGATTCAGTTTCATCTATATTCAGCCTCATATCTCCCACTCCCAACATGCTAATGGTCTCTCAGTCTTTCAGTGAGTCTCCACTTCAGGGTCCCTTCCACCTAGGGAGGGCCTTTGGTATATTTAGTTTACTTTAAAACTCTTCTGCCATCTTGGCCTACTGACCTCAACTCATTCTTTAGACTTCAGCTTTAACATCACTTCCTCATGATTCCCCACAGCAGGATGCACTCCCTATTATAGTACCTTACATTCATCATCACACTCATTGTTTAATAGTTATCTTCCCAATAGACTGTAAACTCCATTAAAGCAGGACTGTTAACCTCATCCACCACTGTGTTTCTAGCACACGGCTAGAACTGTGTTCACAAAATAGGGACTGTTTACTAAAAATCTGATGCCTGACTGACAAGCCATTATATGTGGCCAACATTCAGAGTAAAAAAGTTTTCATCACACGCAAAAATATCATAAGTATGAATGAATTTGTTAATTAACTTGATTTAATCATTCCATAATGATTTCAAATATATCAAAACATCACATTATACCCCATAAGTATATATAATTATTTGTCAATTTAAATTATTTTTAAAACTATGATTAATTTGAAATAAAAAATAAGAGGAAAAAAAGACAAACCTCACAGATAGTTTATCAGTCATGTTATGAAATTTGCATTTTGGTCATATGCAAAAACTGGGTGGTATAAAATCTATTAGTACACATTGAAAAGTTTCAGGTCTCATTTATTTATTTTGTTCACTCTCATCTCTGGCAAAGTAAAAAAGAAAAGAAAATAGATAATTTAAGATCTAAAGATTAAATGGTGTATCCCTGCAATTTTGGAGCAAAAAGCCAAACTCACAAATGAAAAGTTATTTTTTAATAAGGAAAGTGCTTAATTCATAAATGCATGTGAACTTTTTATTCTAACAAAATAGTTAACTGAATTTAGTAAATAATTGACATCTGAAAAGACATGAGAGGCACATATATAATATATTCTGGATCTGTCGCCCAGGCTGGAGTTCAGTGGCGCGATCTCTGCTCACTGCAACCTCTGCCTCCCAGGCTTAAGCCATCCTCTCACCACAGCCTTCCGAGTAGCTGAGACCACAGGCGTGTGCCACCACACCTGGTGAACTTTTGTATTTTTAAAGAGACCAGGTTTTGCTATGTTGCCCAGGTTGGTCTTTAACTCCTGGGCTCAAGCAGTCCGCCTGCCTCAGCCTACCAAAGTGCTGGAATTAAAGGTGTGAGCCACCGCACCCAGCCAAAGAGGACTTTTTAATTGATCTCCTGTCACTTCAATTCTTTCACTTCTAGGACTGTATCCTAGCATCATCTAACATAAGTTCTTAAATGTCCTTCATTTAAAAAAATAATCTTTATTGAGCCCTGCTTTCTATGCCAGGTCTCATTCTATTGGGCACTCTTCATTTGTCAACAACTTTGATACTTAAAAGTATACAGGGCTTGTGGGGTACAGAGTGTCTCTGCTATCTGCATGAAGTCCCTCCAACTCTTCTCAGTGCATAGCTTTCATTTCACATCTAGGACTGTTCACACCCTATCTGAAAGTCACCAGTGACTTTCTCCTTGGCCAATTTGCTCCCCTTACTCGCTGCAGGATTTGATATATTCAGCAAACAAGTGTCTACAATTTTTTATGTTTTTCTGATTTTAAAACAGTGCATAATTTTTTTGAGAAACTTAGCTAAATACTGTGAAGTCTGAACACATGGAATAGTGGTCCATAATCTCATCACCTCATATCTGTGTGAACTTCTGATATCATTCTTCTTTGTCTTCTTCTGTGATTCTTTAGCACCTTCTTTTTAATTTAAAAATATCTTACTAAATATAGGCATATACATTTTTCTGTAGTCATTAAGACCATTTTAAAACATACTTTTCATGTTATGTATGATATTTCTCTTAACTATTTCCTATTATTGGACATTTATATTATTTTAAAATTTTCTATATCATAAATTAAGCTGTTATACACATTTTAGGCATGATTTTTGTTATTTAAAATTAATAACATGGAATCATTTCTTTGAAGTGGAATTAATAGATCAAATAGAATAATATTTTTGTCTCTTTATACAAGGTATTAATTTCACCAATATACATCCATTAGCAATGTATGAATGGGGCCATTTCTCTACATACATTAAAGCATTAAAGCATTAAAAAGTATATATTTTTGAGTACTGATTTTGAAGCCGAAATATTTATCTTAATCAACATAATACTAACATTGTTAAAATATTAATATTAACCATTGTTTTTCCTTGTTTTAAATCAGCAGTTCATATCCTTTATGTAATTATTTATGGGTACCTCAATATTTTTCTTATTAATTTGTACAGGCTATTTATAGTTTAGACTAATTATTTTTTGTCGTATTTACTGCAGTTATTCCATCTCCCTTTCCATGACTTTTGACATTGTACCACCGTCGACCTCTTTTGTGTTCACCTCTGAAATATCTCATGTGTTCATCCATTTAAAACAATTATTTCATTAACTTAGTTCAGCCCATCACTGTCATTAGCTGAAGTAATAGTCTCTGAACTGGTATTCCTATCTCAGATTATTCAGACCTGTCAATCCATTACTCACATTGTTTCCAGTTTTCTTAAAGTTCAATTCTGAGCATGCTCAAAACATGCTTAAATAATTCAAACTTTTCATTTAGGTATTTAGACTTCTTCATAGTTTGACGCCTAAATATACTGTTTCAACTATCAGAAGCATGTGACTGAAACTCTAGCCCCTTCAGTCTATTTACTATGTGCTAGGTTGGCATGTAATTTTTTTCAAAAGTTCTATATGATCTTCAATAACTAGTTTATAATCCATGTTATCCACTAAGCCCTCAAAGATTCTCCATCTCTATAATTACATAGTACTTCATATGTCCCTCATATTGGTATAACTTTGCTTATGTGATAGAAACTTACATATAAATATACACATATATAAATTTATATATATATATGTGTATATATATATATGTATAGAGAGAGAGAGAGAGAGCTTCCTATTCTTAGGATACTATATTCTGTGTTTGTAAAAAAGAGATTTTTTTTTTGTCTCAGCCCATAGTAATTGTTTACTAAATGCTTATTAATTGAAGTGAGATGAAATAACTAAAGCAATTGGAGTTATTAGTTCTGAAGAAGAGATTGTGATGGGTTATCCAATAGTCCTAAATAAATGAAAGAATTTTAAGCAGATGGCAATGAACAGCTGCTTTCCATTTTCACCAAGGACCAAACGAGAAGTAATTGAATGAAATTGGAGAGATGAGAAATTTAAATTAAACACATTAAAAGCTTTGTTATCCAGAACTTTGCCAACTAGGATACTCTAGAAGCCAATATTTCTATTATCTCACAATAGAAATATCCAGCCTAAATGAAGGCAAACTAGAATCAAATTATATAAGTAAAATGGAGGTAGCATACTGCTGCCAAACTCCCTTGCTCACTGACACTGATTCGGAGTAACAAATTCATTTCGATCTCGGGCTCATAACATTTTTTCTTTGTGATTTATACAAAATAATTGGCACCTTTTAGTTTCTTATCTGCTTTTTATAAGATGTAATACAGAGCTAATGAAACCTGACACCACCTGAACAAATCAGAATTGGTTATGAATATTTTAGTCTTTAAATGAATCATAAAGTTTTTGCTGTTTAAAAATATCTAATTAAACTTTGTGAACAGGTAAAAAAAGAATTAGGGATAAGGTAAGGGATTAGTACACATTAACTTAAGATCTTTAATGAAAAGATGGCTTTCATTTTCATTTTTTTCATGTAACAAATATTGCATGTTAACTATGTGCCCTATGCCAGCTGCTAGAGGGAGACACTGTCCCTTGCCTCATTGCATTATCTTTTAGTGTAATTGCACCTCCTAACATAAAGACCCAAATATCACTGGAAAGTACACACTATTAAATAAAACACAAAGTAAAATGTTATTATATCAGTATTTTCTAAAGGGCTTTCTGTAGAAAAGTACTTCTGTGGAATGTGAATAGATATTATTTGGGAAAAAAAGTGTTCTCAGGGACTCATGTCTGAATTATATAAGAAAGGGATGACAAACAAGAACAGCGAGGAAAGTGACACCCTCCACTTCAGCAAAGCAGCTTCTCTCAGTGTGGCCCAGTCCTTTGTAATTTTAAGGGAGCATGAACAAGAAGGAAGCCCAGAGGTGGGAGTTGAGACTGGTAAAAGTGACAGAGGTGAAACATCATCGAATGTCATTGTGGCTAAAATCCTTGTGGTAGGCAGAACAATGGTTCCCCAAAGATGTCCACATCCTAAATCCTGGAACCTGTAAATATGCTGCCTTGTGGGGCAAAAGGGACTTTGCCAATATGACTAAGTTTAAAAAGTTGATGTGGGAAACTCCTTGATTATCCGAGTAGGCCTATTGTAATTGCAGGGGTCCTGAGTTGTGTAAGAGGGAGGCTCACTAGAGGGAGGCGAGATTATGAAGAATGGTCAAAGACATGCCATATATCTGGCTTTAAAGACGGAGGAAGGGAATCATAAAATAAGTAGTGCAGGCGGCCTCTAGAAACTGAAAAGCCAGGGAAATGGATTCTTTTCTGGACTTTTCAGAAACACCACAGCCCTGGCCGGGCATCGTGGCTCATGCCTGTAATCCCAGCATTTTGGGAGGCCAAGGCAGGCAGATCACGAGGTCAGGAGTTAGAGAACAACCTGGCCAACATGATGAAACCCCGTCTCTACTAAACATACAAGAAAATTAGCTGGGCGTGGTAGTGCGTGCCTGTAGTCCCAGCTACTCAGGAGGCTGAGGCAAGAGAATGGCTTGAACCTGGAGGCAGAGGTTGCAGTGAGCCGAGATTGCACCATTGCTCTCCAGCCTGGGTGACAGGGCAAGACTCCATCTCAAACAAACAAACAAACAAAAAAGAAAACACCACAGCCCTGCTCACAAGTTGGTTTCAGCCCAGTGAAATCTGTGTTGGACTTCTTGGTTACAGAACTAAAAGACAATAGCTTCATAGTTTGTAATAATACAATTTTTGAGATAAAATTTGTGTCAAAACATTAAATTTGGGATAATTTGTTACAACAGCAAGAGCAAACTAACACAATCCCCTAAAGGAGCTCAGGCCACAGGAGAAAAATAATAGTTGATTCTATTTGGTGACATTTCTACAGACAAACAAATTGTACAATAGAAAGTTTCAGGGGGCAAGAATTCTACTTGATATCAAGTAGAGTGGACCAGAATAAAAAATGAGTTACAGACACCTGAAATGTATTTCTTGGCCACAAAGATATTTCAACTGCTCACTTGGTGGGCAAATTATTTTTAGTAAATATGATAACAGGAAAATGTAACAAAACCAAGGACTTTATAACACATAATAAATCACATCAAAGGAGAAAACATAGATTTGAGGACCACTAGAAAACTTTTCTGTATTCCAACCTGAAACTTTGTTACAGGATTTAACAAATACCACAGTCTTTATACAAGTGTTTGAAGTTAATTAATCAACTCAGATAGAAATACCCAATATTGCACTATTCCTTCCCCCATAGTAATTTTATATTCTTCCTAAAATACTTTCAGAATCCCTTAAAATTCTTCTCAGGGATAAACCTTGAAATCACTACCTCAACAGGATGACTTTTGAACATCTATAATGTGTTAAAAAAAAAAAAATTAGCCTAATTCTGCAGTGAGTTCACTTTAAAAGTGTCTCTTAAACACCCGACCAAATGCTGTTTGTTTCTTATGAAACATCGCGTGGTCTCAGGTTCCTGATCCAGGTGTACCTTTCTTTTTCATCTTGTTAGGAATCAGAACAGTTCTAAAAACTGATTGGGAAACCAGGGGACTATTTCCAGACTGGTCACTGATAGTGTAACCTTGATAACTACTTTATCCATTCAAGATCTTTATTTTCCTTTTAGAATAATTATTTTCATTTGCTATTAAGAACTCAAAGGCTGCTCTGCCTATGGAAGAGCCATTCTTTTATTCCTTTACTTTCTTAATAAGCTTGCTTTCACTCTACTGTGAAAAAAAAAAAAGAACTCAAACAAAGGTTTTTGCACATTCAGCAGCAGGCACTGTGGTGAAATAGAGAAATGCATGATTTCAATACAGTTTTCTCAATTATTGCTTCAAACTAACCCTGCAGGATGTATATTAAAGCAATTTGAAGTATGTTTGTCCTTATGAAACAGAAACTCAGAGCAAAGCTTCAGGATAAGTTTTGAAGTGAGTGGTAAGGTTTATTTATCTTGCAAATATGTATATGCCTGTTACCAAAAATCCATGTTCTTATACATAATTTTAAACAAAGAACAAAGACCGAGTCTCCTTAGCAAGTAGAATGTATTGGCCACAATAATAAACACTGAGCAAGGTAATAGCATATTAAATTATAAATTGCAGTAGTAAAGTTAAGAAAAGTAAAGTAAATCTTGAGAGAAAGCATGATTAACAACAGGTTGCTTCAGCATTACTTTCCCTCACATAAAATAGATACAAAAAGTTTCCTTTTTGTTCCCAAAAGGCATCTCTCTGTCTGTAATAATATTATAATCACCCTTTCCAAATAAGCTTCTAATTTCAAATCGAAGCTGAAAACATGATGTTTTTCTTTTACCTTAAGGAAACCTACATTTTATTTTCTTTGCTATGTGTTATTTTTTATCGTAAGATTTTTCTAGAATATAACATAATTTTCTACCATAAAATTCCCCTAACACGTATGCCAGGTATATCTCAAGTGAATAAAAAAATGTATAAAGGAAAAGAAAAAATAGAAAAATTGTTCATGTTTTTGAATCAATGAGACCTATACTGTTAATCTGAGCAGTGGAAGAGTTGGTAAGGAAAATAAAAGTTGAATAAAATCAGTTTCCCTAATTCTCTTAATCTCTAATGCTAATGGGCATGGACCATCTAAACATTTAACATATGCATACCTTTGTCATACACTGTCTTGTCTTGTTAAAAACTGTTGTGCATTAAACCCCTGCTCAATTTCAAGTTACATAATGTCAGCCCCATGTCTTATTAGTTTTTTATTTCACCTGTACCAGGAAAATGTTGCATGCCTCCACAGCACAAACTATCATGAAATTTGAACCCAAAGGCTGTGGCCAATTACGTGAGATCTCACATATTTTGGACTTTACACGTTGTTAATGTTGTTAGTGTCCTATCTTTAAATACTGAGGTGACTAGAATGCAAGGCTTCGGCCTCAAAGACATCTAATGCAAAATTATAGACAGAGTGTGGCAGGTGCCTTCATTGTCTACTCAGTATCTGCTTTCTTCTTCATTCTAACTTGTAGTAACCCTCCCCCCACCATTTTCTGGGTTGGCATTGTGTCCAAGTAAAATGCTACATTTCCTGTTCTCACTTTCAACTAGGGGAGCCATGTGATCGTGGCCAATGAGATAGGAACAACACCTGCTTGGGATTTTTAGACGTGTTTGCTTTTATTACAAAGGAAACCACATTTTTTCCTACTAATCACTTTCTTTTTCTACCAACTAGAAACGCTGAGATGAGGCTAATAGTAGCGCAGCCATATTTCAACGATGAGGCAAGCCTTGATTCTGAGAGCTATGTGATAAGGATCACCAAGCACGAAGACTAGAGACTGGGATATTAATGACAGGGAAGCTGCTGACTCTGCCTTGCACTGCCTCCCTACTTTCCATTGTGTTCGGAAATTAATTGCTATTTGGTTAGACCACCATGCAGTCTATTCATTCCAGGCACTCAAAATCAGTCTTCAATGTCACATATTTGGCCACAGCCTTCGGGTTCAAGTTTCATGATAGATTGTGCCATGGAAGTATGCAACATTTTCTTAGCCGAAATCAGAAGTGTGTGCTCTCGAATGCAGCCAGATTCAGTGAATTTAGACCAATGTTCAATTGAGTCTGCAATTTTCATAGTATCCTGCTCCTCTCCCCTCCCAAAGCAAACAATAAAATTGGCTGCTTGAGTAATATTCTCACATTTAGCCGGTAGTGCTGATATCATGGGTACACTTCCTCAGCATGGTGATATGAGACACCAGAGATCTATATATGCCCTTTAGTCTGGGTGAAAGCTGCAGCTTTCAGTTCCATAATGTAATCTATGGCCTTCCTCAGTGTGAAAAATCCCATTCTGAACATCCATCAAAAGCCACCACAGGAGTGAACATCACACAAAGCAATCCAAACATAGTAAAAATAATAAGTTCAAAAGCTGATATTATACCAGTATAATGGTTTGGATCTCTGCGTCCATGTACCAGCTGTGTGAACTTGAGCAAGTCCATGATCTCTCTGTAACTGGCATCTGTCCTCACAGGGTTGTTTTGAGGTTTTTATTACATGCAGAATGCCCCTTAGAGTTCAGGTTTGGAAACTTAAATATCACACAATTGTTTGGGTTTTAGTGAAAAAAAAAAAAAACCTAAACCTTGATACTTTAGGAAAAAATAGGCTAGAAGAACATATTACTTTATAGTCATGATAATACATTTGCAAGTTTATGTTCTCATTCACTTACTACCTATGGTCATTCAAAAAGCATCTATTGAATGCCTGTGCTGCTCCAGGAGTGGCAATGAGTCATCCTAAAAGTAGATTATTCTACCTGGAGACACAGAGGAAAAGAACATTTTTGAACGCGGTCAAATTTTTGAAACTTAGTTTGCATCAAAGAGATCTAGAAACTTTAGCAAAATTATCCATAAAGAATGCAAACCATTAAAACAAGTTGGAAACAACTAAAACTCTAAACGATTTGACCTGGATATAATCACAGGAAGACAGTTTCTGAAATGTGTTTGCAAATAGTAAGTATAAAAAGAAACTGCATTTCAGCCTATCTGCAAGAAATATTGAACAGAAAGAGGGATAGCTAGCTTGGAGCACTGAAAAAGGGAAGCTGAAAGATACAGAAGTTGGCAATTCTTACCCAATGCTTTGCAGAGGAAAGAGGTGATGAATAGTTGCTTACTGTTGTGAAGATGGAGAGGATTCACCAGGTTCTTCTCATGACTTGGATAAAATATCTCTTACAAGCACCTCATTCTGCTCTAATATATTTGTAATGTAACAAAGAGACTCTTCCTCTTTACAAAGTTCCTTTGTCTATATCCTGCCTGACACCAGGAAGGTAATATGCTGGAGAGAAAATGTGAGCATGTTACTCATTAAAATTTAGAAATTTTCTTCCTGGCTTATAGAACGGTATGTTATAAATCTAGTTATTGTGAGTCAATGCACTTGAGTTCAATCCATCTGGGTTTCTGACTGTACGAAGGCTGAGAACCAAATCCTAGACCATGGTGAATTCACCCATTTTCTGCCACCTGAAGGTTCTAAGAACCTGGCCTACTGGCTTAATCTGGATACATTTCTACTTACCCCTGTACCTTTTTTCTTGTCTCTCAATATCATCATTGAATTATATATTATAATTTAGAAAGTAATTTCCAATAGGTCATCTCCTTTGAAATTCATAATTCTGTCAAAAAAATAGAACATATATGATCCCCGTTCCACAGACCTATAAACTGAGATGCAGAGATGCTAGGTTAGCTAACTTAGTTGCATGAAATTTAAATTCAAGTCTTTTAAGTCACCATTTGTTTATTTTATTTGATAAGACATTTTTATCATTCTCCATAATTTATGTTTAAAAAGATGAATCAAAAGCCATTAAGATATTACAACAAAAAAGGCTTAAATTGTACCTACGATATTATTGTAGTAGAATATGCATTTTTAAGACTAAAAGATAAATATCTGCTGAACTATGAATTAGAAAATGTTTATAAATATGTTTCTAGAATACTGGCTTTACAAACTTTAACTTGACTAGGGAAGCATGTTTTGTATTTCTTACCTTTCTGGAGCTCACACTCCAGAAGGCTTGGGTATCATAGCTTACTCTGTCTCTTACCAACTGAGTTACTTGTGGACAAGCAAATTTACCTTCTACCTGCTTAGTCTACAAATTATTAACATTAAAAGATTGAATTAGATAAATGTATGTTTTTTTAATCAGGTATAATATTCTCAGACTAATGAATGCCTGTGCTGCTCCAGGAGTGGAAATGAGTCATCCTAAAAGTAGATTATTCTACCTGGAGACACAGAGAAAAAGAACATTTTTGAACCCGGTCAAATTTTTGAAATTTAGTTTGCATCAAAGAGATCTAGAAACTTCAGCAAAATTATCCATAAAGAATGCAAACCATTAAAACAAGTTGGAAACAACTAAAACTCTAAACAATTTGACCTGGATATAATTGCAAGAAGACAGGTAATCTTTTCAATGAAAAGAAGACGTAATCTTTTCAATGAAAAGAAGACATAACCTTTTCAACTCTGATTCTGATCCTTTTTGATAATCTGGGGTTTTCACTTTAATGATAACAAGAAAATGTATTAAATCACATAATGGTATAGTGTGCCAACATTCTAGACACATCAGAAAATAATTATTAAAAAGCTAAATGGAAAAAGAAAATTGTGGAGACAGAAATACAAACCCAATTTGGCCTGCAATTTAGGAAAATTAGCAAAAAGAAACTTTCAAGTAATATAATTTAGAAGGTTAAATTTGTCTCTAAAAATCTATTTGGTTCATTACTATCTATTGAAAATAATAAATTATTTAAAATAACTGGAAGAAAAGAAATTTCCAGGCCATTGTCTCCACACAGAACTTACTTTTTACTTCATTAAAATTATGTGGCCTCCAAGAGATGCCCTTAATAGAAATTTTATAGTTTCTTCTTGAAAAGCTAAAACTAGCACATGAACTAATCTGCCAGGAAACTGTGAGAGAATATAAGAACCAATCTAGAGAAAAAAACAATGTTAAGAAATCTGAAATCTTTTTATAATTCTTTGGCATCATAATATTAGCTCGCAAAACACCCACTCGGGCATATTGTCTGCAGCGTTTTATATGAAAGCATTCTTTGCAATGAAAGAACATTAAACCTATTTCTCAAGTTACTAAGCACACTTCTGCTTTAAAACCACAGCTATTCCCAAAGTATGTGAGGACATTTTGTTGTACTTTTATTAAAAAAAAAAAAAAATCTACTGTTAATCCCTTTGCCAATGTTTTATCCTAGAGAAGAAAGAAGTGATATAGATATCATAATTTCTAATAAAGAAAAGGATGGCTGGAGGGTAGAGTCGTCTTCCTTACTGTCTTCATAATCTTCTTCATCTTTTAGCCAATGCTAGTTATGTGTCAGACACTTTTTAATACATTAATTTTATGTATCCCTATTTAGTCCTCACAATCATCCCAAGAGCTGACCATAATTGTTATCCCCATTTTATATTTAATATACAGGAGAGAGAAAGGATACATGACGGTGTTATGGTTCTGAGGAGGTGAAAGGAGAGAAGATCAGGAGTTAGTTGCCACAGGAGGAGAGAAGCCAGTAACAAGAAGAAAGAGAAGACGATGGGTGTTAATGTGGTGAGTCACAGAGGTGTAATAATAGCCTTTAAAGAAGTTCCACCCTGATTACTTCAATTATTTTTGAAGTAAGGGGCAATTTCATCTGCTTAGGGTAGAAAGGCAGGAAGGAGGGCGAGAAGTTTGAGAGTGAAGGGTTGGCTGAGTGAGTTGAATAGAGAAATGTGATAAGATTGGCAGGTGTTGCTAAAAGAAACATTTGCATTTGGTGATCCAGTTGTCTGACATTATCAAGCAAGATTCAGCTGTTTGGGTAGGTGAGTGAAGTTGATTCAACACTGAGGTATCAAAGACTTTGTCATTTGCTAATTATAAGGTCCTGGGCAAGATCTTATGTACCATCTACGAATCTTGGTTTCCTCATTTGTAAAATTGGGAAAATTAATTCTACACTTATAAGATTATTTTGAGGATTAAATGAGATTTCATATTTAAAAAACATTTAAGATCCCTGGCATGTACTGAGGCCTGATAATAATAATATAATAATAATATTGTTATTATCACTATTTTATCTAGGCTTGAGACTAAGTGATATCTGGCATCTAGTAGGTGTCTTAAAATACTGTTCTACTGAAAGTCACTTGGAATAAATGATGACTAAGGCACAATTTATTATTACAGAAATATCTCTCGGGAATGGTCAGATGAATCATAGCTGTGACTCATGAAAGTGAAGTTTTAAAAAGAAAGCCAATTCCTATCAGTGTCAATCTCAAGAAACCAAGAAAGCGCATGCACCCAAACTCTAATAAAAATAGATCTACTTTATATATTTTCTCTTTGATTTCCAAAATAGTTATTGGGATGGATTTGTTGAATATTTGAACATACATCTCTTCAAAGAGGTAGCTTCAAAGAGAAAAAGTCTGACAGTATTTCATATAGGTGTATTTGATTTCATATATTCATAATTAATTAATGTTATCATTTCCTTTTTGTTGTTGAACAGTGAAGATGAGTTTGGCATGTACAAACATGAAAGTCTTTACCCTGGGGACATGCAATGTAAGCCGACCCCCTACAATCCTGAGTACTATCCACTGCATAGACATCCTTTCAGTATTCCTCTTTGCTTCTATGTCCAAGTCATATATCTTGCAACACTTTCCACCACAGCCAAATATGTCCCCTTTCCTCTCAACAAAGCAGAGTACTGAATTTCAATGAGATAACATTTATCATTCAATTAATTCTTCCATTGTCCCAACTATTACTACATAAAACATTTCAGAGTACCACAGTTAATAGCCATCTGGAAAGGAAAAGAACAACTAGTACATTTTTACATTATCCTCAGTTTAAATGTCATATAAATACATTAAGTCTTTACTTGGGTAGCAAATTATGCCTTAAAGAGAAATAAAAACATAAAAGTATGTTTTAACTTCACAAGCATATTTGCATTTTGTGGTGTTGCACTTCACTCTCTGAGAATCATATTTGGCCAACTTGAAAATAGCTGAGTTAATAATATTATGAAATGTAATTTTTAAAAATTAGCATTCATTCATTGGAATTGAAATATGTTCATATTTGTACACTTCCCTTTGCCTTTCACAAAATTATGAAATCCATGTTGCAGAAAAAGGTATCAGTGTTCTTTACTTAGAGAACTTTTTCTATTATCTCCATCCTGTCATAAAGAGTACAACAGAGATTTTATAAGAGAAAAAAAATCCAGTATTCAAATCTTACCTAAAATATCTTTTATTGTTTTTTTGTTTAAACTACAGCTTACTCCTAATTCAAGCAGAGAATCTCTAAAACATAGCCAACAGCTATAACACTAAAGAAAAATTTCCTAAAGATGCTGAAGACAGTTTTAAGTCCTGAAAAAGTAAGCACTCCTATTGAAGCGGTAGGGTTCCACCATACGCCAAAGATTTTGCAAGCCGTGTGTGCTGTCTCCTGCCTCCTTCCTCGTACATTTCAATTCTCCAGGAGAAGTGGCCATGCCTCTCCCTGGAAGGCTCAGACTCATCCTATAACCTGGAGCAACCTTGTCTGAAGCAAGAGATAACCATGGAATTTTCTCTTTCCACCCTTTTCTTAAAAACATATACATCATAGGCCGGGTGCGGTGGCTCACGCTTGTAATCCCAGCACTTTGGGAGGCCGAGGCGGGCGGATCACGAGGTCAGGAGATCGAGACCACAGTGAAACCCCATCTCTACTAAAAATACAAAAAAAAAATTAGCCGGGTGTGGTGGCGGGCGCCTGTAGTCCCAGCTACTCGGAGAGGCTGAGGCAGGAGAATGGCGTGAACCCAGGAGGCAGAGCTTGCAGTGAGCCGAGATTGTGCCACTGCACTCCAGCCTGGGCGACAGAGCTAGACTCCGTCTCAAAAAAAAAAAAAAAAAAATACATTATAAACAGTATATATAATTACCAAACAAAAGAGTCATTTTCACTTTATCAGGCACAACCATGATTATAATTAACATAATTATAATTAACCAGGCCAGTTTTATTTGTTGCCAGCCTTACACACTGTATTAAGCCATGGCTCCGACTGTGAATCTCAATCCCCCTCCTTAAACTCCTGCCCCAAATCCAGCCTAAGGCTTTCTTTTCGGAGGTCTAGAACTGGTATCAACAACGTATACAGATCTTAAGGATGGTGGTGTGCTTGCTGACTCTTGAGCATCAACCATAATTTTGCTCCTTCTGAATGAAGGCAGTAACTGAACATATGTGGAGGCCTGACCACCAAGGCAGTACTTCTACAGCTGATCTCTGCTGCTGGGTCAGTTCCACCAACTTTAGTCTTCATGCCTTGCCCCAGGCATCTCATATGACCCTTTTTTCCTGCTTCATAAGTCTTGCCTTAGCTACAGCACAAGTGAAACAGCTATGTAAAGTATTCCATGGGGCCTGAAAGAAAACCTTCATTCCGTCTCTATTATAAATTATCAAAAGATTCCCTTAAAATTGACCAGAGAATGAGATTATTACATACGTACAGAAATTATATAAATTTGAGATGTAGAAAACATTTTCTTCATTAGGATTAAATTTTTTAACCCCTGAAAGTTATGAGAATAAGCAGAAAGCTTTCTAATCATAATTTATAACCAACTACCATGGTAAAACTAATAAGGACTACTATTGTTATCATGATTATCTTCACCACCAACATGTGTATACTATCTGAAATTGAATTGGAAAGGATTATTTCTCTCATGCTTCCAAAAAGATGGAGGAACACACAAAAATAAAAGGGTAGACTCAATTACCAAAATTGAACATTTTAAACCTCAATTTCTGGGAAGCTTGAATAAAAAGGCTCTGTTTTCTTCAACCATATTCTGATGTGCAAATTATAGTTTTGGCATTCTGGATGATATCAAGGGAAATTTTCTTTTCATATCTTTTTCAACTAGAAGGTCATCATTTTAAGAGGCTCCCTATAGCGGCGTAAGATTATCATTCTTATTCTGTTTTTGAATAATTATACAGAGATGTTGCAATACATTTCCCTACACTTTTCAAACTGTAGTTTTAAAAAGCCTGCTCAAAATACAGTCTTTTCTCCCCATTTTCCCGGTGTTTACTGATTTCTTCCTCAATGCCCCTTTATTAATTTTTGCCCTAGTAAAAGCCTTTTGAACATTCTTTGTAACAGTTAAAAGGCAAGGATTAATTATCCACTCCAACACCTTACTGGATCAATTTGCATCCAATAAGGAATCTGCCAACAGGATGTCAGCAATATTTACAGAAAAATCCTGACATTTCTGACGGCTGGGGAAGGAAGATAATTTGGACTAATATAATCTTGTTGGAGCCTGATATTATTTGGATGCATATATTTGATGGAGTGTTGTGAGAGCTGATGTTGTTTTTCTACAGCCAGCCATAGCCAGGGCCTGTTTTAGAAGACTTTTTCTGTATGTGCAAAATGAGTTGTTCTCTCCAGTTCCATACTTAGGGGACAGATATCAAGACTTAAAAATTGCCATTTAATTTGTTGCAATTAAATCTTAGCCCGTAGGGGTTAAGAAAGTAGAAAACATGTTAAAAGTTTACGGGTCCACAGTGTCTGACCTCCTTCATAAAACCAGGGAATGGTTTTCTAAAACTGGGTGATATGGAAGTTCAACCAGTCTTTACACTTAAGAAAAAGGGCTTTTCTCTTATTATTTAAAGTGGTCAGTATGTAGAAAATGAAAGTATTGAGATGATATGGTCTGAATGTTTGTATCCCCTTAAAATGTATATGTTGAAATCTTAACACTCAAGCTGATGATATTAGTAGGTGGGGTCTTTGGGAGGAAATAGTCTTAAGGGTGCAGCCTCCCCATGAATGGGATTAGCGTCCCTGTGAAAGATATCCCAAAGAGCTGCCTTGCCCCTTCCACCATATGAGGACATGGTGAGAAGGTGCCATTTCTATGAGCCAGAAAATGGGCCATCACCAGACATACAGTCTGCCAGCACCTTGATCTTGGACTTCCCAGTCTCCAGAACTGTGAGAAATAAATTGCTGTTGCTTATAAGCTACTCAATATATGTTATTTTGTTATAGTAGCTCAAAAAGACTAAGGCATGAGATAACATGCCCAATGCTTAGTATAGTATTTAGTACAAATGGACACCGTATAAATGCTAATAATCTTGTCCCACCCTAAGTTATTTTTAATGGTGCTAAATAGAAGATATTAATCTTCTATTAATTTAACAGTGCTAAACAGAAGATATTAATGGTGAATCCACCTCCATACTCTCCTTTTTTACAGACTCCAATCTATAAGCTAATGGAATGATATTATTCCAAACAGGAATTAACATCAGAGCACTGTATCATTAACAGAGTCAATAAATGGACCCAAGAATTTCAGACATCAGAGTCTAAACCTTTTCTTAAAGAAAAGATGGATAACCAATCTCTTTGAACAGAATAGGAAAAAACTAGATATCTTCATATAAAGGAACAAGGAGTTTGATAACACTACATTCAAGAAAGGAAAATGAACTTTTTCCCATGATTAAAAAAAAATGTAAATTGCTATCAGGTAAGTCCATTGTTGTTTTAACTGCTCACCTTGGGGGCTGATGATGTGATGTATGACTTTAGAAGTAAAAAATTGCAGGCAATAATGAATGACCTCAGTGGGAGAAAACAATTTTTTCCTCAGCCATTCTTTGTGAATACGGCTGTCCTGGGAGATGACAGGATGACTTCTCATTGCTCACATATACAGTGCTAAATAGAAGATATTAAAGTCAGATAGACACAAGCATCCCTAATGCCTTTGATACTTTATCTCTTAATGGGAAATTCAACACCTTTACAGCTAACCGATAAATCCTAGGGAAGGATTAAATTATTAAAGGGGTTTTTTTCTCCCCCTAGTGTTTTTTGTTTTTTTGTTTTTTTGAGACGGAGTCGCCCTCTGTCGCCCAGGCTGGAGTGCAGTGGCGCGACCTCGGCTCACTGCAGGCTCCAACCTCCCGGGTTCACGCCATTCTCTTGCCTCAGCCTCCGGAGTAGCTGGGACTACAGGTGCCGGCCACCACGCCCGGCTAATTATTTTTTTCTTTTCTTTTTTTTTTTTTTTTTTTTTTGTATTTCTAGTAGAGACGGGATTTCACCGTGTTCGCCAGCATGGTCGCGATCTCCTGACCTTGTGATCTGCCTGCCTCAGCCTCCCAAAGTGCTGGGATTACAGGCATGAGCCACCGCGCCAGGCCTTTTCCCCCTAGTGTTTTTAAAGGAGGCTTTACTTGGTGAGTAGAATGAACTGGGAGTTATATTCACTGCAACTAATTTTATTCTTTCAATTATGAAAACTATTGGCTTCCATTCCATCTACTATGTAAAAATGTCCAAGAGTTTTATTCATAGGACTCTTTATTTAAAGTAGGAATTTTGAAGTTCAATGTAAAATATACATGTAAATATTAGGGCCAAAATGTCCAATGGTCTCAAATGAACTTTGTATGTTTGGTTTTGAACCTGCCACACTGATAACTAAAATTACAAGTGTTAATTTTAGACAAATCTAACTAATTGCTCAGCACAGTAAAATAACAAGTAATAGTTTGGTACCTTCATTTTTACAAAAAAAAAAAATTGCTTGTTCAACAAGAATGCACACCATGGTTGTTGGCTTATAAGTTATCTTGCTACCCAGAAAGAAACAATATCTATGAAACAAAAAACTAGATGTTGAATTACAATCCAACTGATGTCTTCATGTCTAAGGGGAAATAATGTTATGATATGTAAGAATTATTGAAACATTATCATGTTCCTGGCACTGTTCTATGCTCTTTAGATGTATAAACTTACTTTATCCTCACAAAACCTTACTATATCAAATGTTAAGTGTAAGGAAAATAAGGCACAGAGAAATAAAGTAACTTGTTCAGGAAGTTTCCAATCCAAGATTTAAATCTAGTCTTTCTCAATCTGGTGGCTATACTTTTCATCCAGTCATTCATTGGATGAAATGTATCTATGCATGTATATAGGTCTTTATGTTGCATTATAATTTGTGTACAGTTGAAATGCACAGGTATTAAGTGTACAGTTCAATGAATATTGAAAAATGTGTACACCTGGACAATAGCCAGGTGAAATATTTTCATCACCCCAGAAAGTTCTTTGTATTCATTTCTGATTAATTCTTTCACACTATCGCACCACTAGAGGCAATTATTGCTCTAATTTCTGACAACATAGATTAATCTTGCATGTTTGTAATCTTTATACAATAGAATATTATAGCATGAGCTGTTTTGTTTCTGGCTTTTGTTACTGAACATAATATGTATGAGATCTCATGTCTGTTGTTCCTTTTTCTTTTTGTTGCTGAGTAGTATTCTATTGTATGCTTATACTTCAGTTTACTTGCCCAGTCTCTTGGTTGATGGACATTTGTGTTGTTTCAGTTTTTGATTGTTATAAATAACATGGCTATAAACATTCTCGCACAATTCTTTTTGTGGACATATTTTCTTGTATGTTGAGTGAATTCCCAGGAGTAGGCTTGCTAGGTGGTACATGTTTAACTTTATGAGAAACTGTCAAGCTGTTTTCTAAAGTGGCAGTACCGTTTAATGCTCCCACCAGTAATTATACGAGTTCTAGTTGCTTCATATCCTCACTAATGTTTGATGTGGCAGAGTCTGCACTCTTCCAAATTGATGGTACTGAAGACATGAAATGGAATTATATATAAATATATAAAGATTAAGTCAGGGGAATAATTAGCTGGTGAAAATAGCTATTGCCATCTAAAGCTTTACTAAACATCAAGATTTCAAACCTTTGTTTTACATCTATTGCTTAGTCATCCACAAATTAATTTCTTATCCCCATCTGTCTTGAAAACCCTGAGACAAAGAACAGAAAAAGGAGGCAAATAGTGGAGACAAGTTATGGAGAGCAATTTAGGAGTTATTTCAAGGCTACTTACTTGAAGCTCTACAAAGGTCACATTTCTACCTCCACACATTTTGCATAACAAAATAAAGCTCCAATCAACCAAGGATTAAAGAACTTATCTTATAAATTATCGAGTAGATAATCAACCAATATAAAGATATAAAGAATCAAAATACACATCTGAAAATTCTAGTCTCACAGGGAAACAATATGAATACTGATTACTCTAGGTTTGTATTTTGACTAATAATATGCTTGACATACGAACAAAACTACATGGATGTTCAGATTCCCATGAGACTTTTGATTACAGGTAATAAATATAATTGTCTCAAACTACTATTTTCTTTGAATTGGCAAAAATAAATTTGGCTAAAACATACATTTATGCAATTATTCCATAAAGGAAATTACTATTATATAAAGGTTTTTTCTAAAGTCAGCCAATTCTATCCTGTAAGAATTACACACAGATTGATATAAATGGTATTCTAATTATGTCAGAAAACCTTTAGAAAACCACAATGATTCTTTGCTCTAAGACTCAAAAGAACATAATTCAACCCGGCAGCTAAAATTTTGAAGTCAATTTGCAAAAGACATTTAACTATTAGATAATAATCAATGACAGGTCCTTTTAATCTTCATAATATCAGTAATAAAAGTTTTTCTCTTAATTGACCACAATATAATACCTTCCTTTTTATAGAAAATAGTAACATTTTACTGATTTTGTTTAAAATAATGTTTTTATGTTCACACATACACTAAGAAACTTCCATAAAAATCACTAAGTTTGGATGCATTATATATACTTTTCCTGTGGTTTGATGCAAGTTCTTGATAACCAAGAGGATTAAAAAAAAATACAATTTCCTATGACTTTTGATTTTCTAGACTGTGTCAATCTACACAGCTATGCAAATAAGTTTTGGTGTTTACTAATGGTATTTTAACAATCAACAGAGTTTAATTAGCAAAATAGTGTTTCTAACCAATAAGACAAGTAAGCCTATTTTAAATACCCAACTTGCCATTTAAATTAGAAAAACTTATTACATTTTCAATATCCTAGAGCATTCACTGGTATCAGCCTCACTCCACAGACCTTGCTAATTAGCCCCCAAAGGTTACAGTGATTGAATCTACAATTACTTACTCGGATGGAACTCCCATTCATCATCTTTCTCATTTTCTTTCAACTATTCGTATGCTACTGTGGGCTCACTGACATTTGTGCTTTCTTTGCAGCCCATGTTTAGCATATATCATGGCATATGAATATGAAAAAGTTTTTTTAAAAAATAATTACTATCTCTATCCTACAGGGTTTATTTATGTGAATGAACTATTATGAAAAGATGATGGCATAGATATTAACCTACCTTGGCATTATGTTTCTGTTAGATCAGCTGTTCGCATAGCTGCTGAATGTTTGTGTTATATTTTTATTTTATTGTTGAACAGCCTTTAAGGATACCCCACTTTGATCATTTATGGAGAGTTAAAAAAAGAAAAAAGCATAAGGCCTACACGATTTTCACTTATTTTTCCCATACTAAAAATTCTAGATTTTTTTTTAAGACTGAAACAGATGGGGATTTCTTTGGTTTGCTTGCTTGCTTGTTTTTCTAGAGGCAAGGAAGAATGAACGGCAGGGAACTGCTTTAGCAATGTTTGACAATAGATTGAATGAGCATGAGTGATAAGCAGTGGTTCTGTGTTCAAATTAACCACACGGAGGTCTTGTGTAATGGTGAGTTGCTGAAGGCCATCCCAGTGATTCTGATTGTGAATGACTGAAGTGAGACTCAGGAATCTGCATTTTAACCAGCTGATTTCCCCCAGATGATTCTCATCTGAGTAGTTAGAAACGACATTTGAAACCACTGATTTTATCTGCAGTATTTGTCCCTTTAAAAAGGTAGAGTAACCACATGAGCTAACTGGCCACAGGCTGATACAAGGAGCCGACTTGAAAAGGATACTATTATGCCCAAGGCACCATTTTGGATTCTTCTGTCCTCTTTATTTCTGATTTACCTGAAATTCACCCTTCTCTTTTGATACGGGAGGGGAGCAGGGAAGTGCTGGGTAGAGAAGTGTGGGTCCCTGGCGAGAGCTCTATCCTTGGGCCTGTGCCCACAGACCTAAGTGAAAACAGGCACTCCTGTTTTTGCACCCAAATGTTGCATTTTCCAAGACCACTCTGGCCCGCCATGCTCCCATCTTATGCCCATATAACCTTGAGACCTTTTCAGGCACAGACACAAGTGGCTGAACATCAAGAGGAGGAGAGGAACAGAACAGCAGACTGGCAGACCAGCCACAGTGGAACAACACGGCAGAGAAAGAGAGAAGAGGAAGGACGTCTGTACCCCAAGGGGAGTTCGGCTGAGGGCAGTCAGAGAAGAGTCTGCTAGCTGGGCGGCCAGGCTCCAAGGGAAGACCCCCTTCCCACTCTATCCTCTCCTTCTGGCTCCCCATCCTTCTTGCTAAGAGCCAGCCACCTCCATCACTCAAAACCTTGCACACATCCTTCTAGCCCATGTGTGATCTGATTCTTCCAGTACACTGGGCAAGAACTCAGGCTGTCACACTGCCTTGCGATAAAGCAGAGGATCTATTGAACTGATTAACACAAGCCGTCTACAGACAACAAAGCTGGAAGAGCACAGTGTAACACACACCTTCTTGGGCTTCACGAGTCGTAGACACCCACCCCCAGATGCTGCTGTGGGGCCGGAGCCCAAAAGCACTCCCCATGGCCTCTGCACCTGCCCATTTGCATGATCCCCCTAGGGGTTTGAGCAGAGGGGCGACCTAAGGAGTGAAGGAGCAAGCCACACTACTGTCACATGTCCGGCAGCGAGATCAGGGAACTTTCCCATTTCACTTGTATCCTAAGTAGGGGAGGGTAACAGATGTCTCAAGGTATCAGATGTCTCAAGACGGGTGCTAAGTAGGAAACAAGCAAAAAGAAGCACCCATTTTGTGATAAGGGTTATGACTATTAGCAGACACTTGGATATATATGTAGGTTTCAGGAGACGTGCTAAAGACTGGAAGGGAGGAAGCAAACACCCCAACCTGGACAGGTCTGATTGGAATAGGGAGATGGCAGAGCAAGGGGAGTACAGTACAGCTGATCATTGAACAAAACTGGTTTGAACTTCATACGTCCACTCACATGTGGATTTTTCATCAGTAAAAGTTATACCCAGTGTGCCTGCCTCTCCTGCCTCCCTTTCCACCTCCTCCACCTCTGCTACCCCTGAGACAGCAAGATCAGCCCCTTCTCTTCCTCTTCCTCCTCAGGCTACTCAACATGAAGATGGTGAGGATGGAGACCTTTATAATGATCCACTTCTTAATGAATAGTAAATACATTTTCTCTTCTTTATGATTTTCTTTATAATATTTTCTTTTCTCTAGCTTACTTTATTGTAAGAATACAATATATAATACGTATAACAAACAAAAGATGTGTTATTAGACTTTTTATATTATTGGTATGGTTTCTGGTCAACAGTAGACTGTTAATAGTTAATTTTAGGAAGTCAAAAGTCATATTGGGATTTTTTACTATGTAGGGGTTGGCACTCCTAACCCCCACATTATTCAACGGTCAACTGTACTTGTGACTCCTCAAATTGGGCTGCTGCTCTGCACAAGTAGATAGAAAATACAGTACACAAGGAATGAGTTATTTTTCTACGTCTTATTGCAGTTAGCATTTGATCAGTTTGACTTCTCCCAGACCTCATTTAAATTTCAGGTCCCAAGGCTGCAAATATATATATATATATCAAACCTTTTAAAAAATGGAGTGATAAATTCTTCAAATGACTCTGGCCTTCTAGCTGAGTCTGTAACCACCATCCCCTTCGTTTTCTTAAGCCCAAGTTAATGCATCTGCCATCCAATTAACACCTCATTTAACTATACACCTGAGGCTTTTGCTTCAGAACTCTATTTTGAAACAATTAGCCCTCTACTGAATAGAGTAGTGTGATTATAATTAGGAGGGAGACACAAAGAACAGTGTGACTAAGCCTTTATGAAACTTCCTTAATGGAAGTGGGGGTCACAGTGAAGAGAAACTAATGAAGTTAGGATAAAGACAACTTTCTTTAAAACTGCAAGATGCTTTGGTACACAGTAATACATTACTCATATTACCGATATCAATGCACAGCAGAATGGATTTCCTGATGTATCACCTTCTCCCAAGCGTGAGATCATTTAATGTTTTGTTTGAAATTATTATCACATATTTTGGTCAAATAAAAACCTATAAATAGCCCTACCTCTGAATTTCAATTTTATCTGGAAACTCTTGGGATCATCTGTAATAGAAATACTGTTTTTATACATTTGAGTGATTTTTACATATAAATATAATCTAATTTTCACTCTAAGTTTTTTAATCTGCCAATAAAAACCACTTATTTATATTTTCACATCTATAAGGATTTTTAATTTCTAGTCTTTTTCATATTAACTCCCTCTAGAGTAGTGTTTTTCAAGCTTTAAAGTGCATTAAAATTGGAGATGTTTTTTAAAAGCACAATCTGATTTAGGAGGTTTGGAATAAAGAATTGAATTCTACATTTCTAACAAGCTCCCAAATGATGCCCATGTTGCTGATTCAAGGACCACACTTTGCATAGCAAGGCTCTGTCTGGAATACAACTCTTAAGTTGCCATGCTAGGTTTCACTAAAGAGGAATAGTCATTTCTAGTTCAAATTTTATATTTAGGAATTATTATTGGAATAGAGTTGAGACTAGATTAACATAGCAGAAACAAATAAATTCTAGTCCTTTGAAAGCTCCTACACTTTACAGCACAAAATATCTTCAACTAACCTCAATTTTTTTCCAATACTACATACGAAATGGTTGATTACTCTTGCTATTTCAAATGAGATGTTTAGATTGGTATTTATTAAGAAAACGTAAATAACTTGGCCCCTCATGCTGTTATTCCCAACCTGGAACCATTTCAACAACAAAAACCCATAATGATCACTGAAGTGTAGAGATGAGTGAGGACAGGCCCTTTTAATATCCTTGAATATGCGAGTCAGCGCACAATTGTATCTTCTCTAGAGAAGCAGCAGCTCAAATGTGCTAATTTATAAAGGGTAAGACACATGATTTTGATTGCTGGCTAATACAGATGGATAGAAAATGAATAGCAAGAGAGAAGAGAGAAATGACCCACACATAGACATTAAAAAACAAAACAACAAAAAAGGAAGAATGAATAAGAGAAGCTAAAAGTGAGAACCAGTGGAACAGAAAACACTGGGGCCACACATAGATGTGCACACAGGAGATGTAGAGATTTCAGAATTTATTCCACTTTATGTCCCCTGGAAAAATGAAGAATCAGGAGGAAAAATCTGGTTTATTTGGTGGCCAGAAAAGCTTAGGAGCAGAAGCTTAAATTTAGTTTGGAAGTGAACCAGAGAGGATCAGAGAAAACCAAGAAAACATACAGCTTCAGATGGGAAGAGGCAGGACTTCAGTGACTTGGCAGAGGATTCCCAAACCCTGGGAACCTAAGCAGGAATGGCTCTGTGCTGGCCATTCCCTGAACCATGTTGACCTTGAGTTAGTGTGCCATCACATAATAAATGCCTGGAAAAGCATATCACTGATAAAGTGTGGAGCCTTTGTGTGAGAAGAGACACTCAGTATCACCCAGTCCAGTTCTTGCAGTTTGTAACTTAGTAAACTTGTTCCCCAAGATGCTAAGTGACTGGCCCAAGGTCATATTTAAAGCCGAGCTGATTCTGAGACCCAATTCTTTAGACTGTAAGTCACTGCTTGTGCCACAACATCAAAAACCATTGAGATGAGAGTAAGTCAGAGAAGGATTTAGGAGAGAAAATCACATTTGCAGGAAACCCCCAAACCTCCCCTTATGTCTTAGAAGTAGACTAGACAATTGGTTTAACATGTCATCTTAGTGTGCCCTTCAGCACTTGTAAGGAAATGCTAATTAAAGAAACAGAAATATAACAAGAAAGATAAGCTTCTATCATCTTCTATCATCCTCTATTTCACCAAGATCCCAGTCAAGTTTTAAACTATTTTATGTAATTGCAAGACAAATTGCAAGCAGTATGATCAACATTTTCCAGAACATCCTTATTTTCAGAATATATTTTAATATGCATGCAAATTATGAGAGTTCTAATCAACAATTTAAAATGCAAAGGCTTGCTCAGATGTGCTATAAGACATTGTGTATTAACGAGGGGATATATTTGTTGGTTCTAATATTTACTCCCCCAAAACAATAAAAAGCAGCCTCTGTTTCGAACATAATTGTAATAGAAAGCCTAAATTACAAATAAGAAAAAAATGGAGGCAATTTTTTCCCAAAAGACAAAAATATTCCACCAACAGCAATTAATTAAAGGCATATGAATTCAGATATTGACGTTTAAAATACATTATAGGCTGCATTTTCTAGTCAACTGATCATTTAAATACCTAGGCTTAAAGAAACTGGAAACTCCAGAATTGCAATTCTTTAACATGTTCAGGGTTTACCAGTCAAATTATAGTTAGGTATCTTTTCATATAGGTGTTTAGTATGTGTACCTGTTATTTTGTATGATGATTTCACCTATTTTTCCCTCCATTAAATCTTCTGAACAGTCAAACCCTCTGAAACAGAAACTATTCATCAATATGTAGCCTCAGACACTTAAAGTGACCTAAAAACAAAGAAGCATCATGGGTCTTTTCTCATTATACTCATTTGTAATAAGATAAATGTATTAGGATATTCAGTTTCTAGACAAAGAACTATTAAAAAAAATGTCAAATTTCCTTTCCTATAATATCAGGCATAAATTTATCACGTATTTTTCAAGAAATAGCCAAATTTTTGGAAAGATAAAAGAAAGATACCAATATTAACAGCTAGGAGGACATTTATTAAAAAAACATAGAAAAGAATAAACCACACACCTGTTAGAATGGCTAGTATATTTTTAAAAAGATAAGTGTTGGTGAGTATGTGAAGAAATTGAAACTTTTGTTTGTACACTGCTGATTGGAATATAAAATGGTGTAGCAGCTATGGGAAACCAGAGATTCTTCAAAAAATAAAAAATAGAATTACCACATTATTCAGCAATCGCACTTCTAGGTATATGTCTTTAAAAATGAGAATCATGATCTCAAAGAGATGGCTGCACTCCGTGTTCATTGAAGCATTATTCACAGTAGCCAAGATATGGAAACAACCCAAGTGTCCATCAACAAATGAATAGACAAAGAAAATTATATATGTGTATATACATATATATGCACTACATATGTAATCTGTTTTTATATATGTATATATACACATATATAATGTTTTAAATATGTATATATGTGTATATATGTGTGTGTGTATATATATATATATCTCCAGTTTTTTTAAAAAAAGGAATGCTGCCATTTGCAACGACATGAATGAATCTGGACGCCATTATGCTAAATAACATAAACCTAGCACAAAAGGACAAATACTACATGATTCTATTTACATGAGGTATCTATAATAGTCGAATTTATAGAAACATAGAATACAATGGTGGTTGCGAGGTTTTGTGCAGTTGGGGAAATGGAGTTGTTTAATGGGTGCAAAGTTTCAGTTACGCTAGACGAATAAATTTTAGAGATTTTAAACCACAAGCATAAAAGGAGCCAAACATACTGAGCTTCATCCACAAGCATACAGGAAAATCATTCATGAACTCTTAATATACGTTCATGCTTGATATATTAAACATATTGTAATGAAGAGTTCAATAAGGTCAGTGCCAATGGAAAAGAAATAATCACACATTTGTAAAAATCTAGGGGACCCTAGAGATTGAAGATGAGCTCTCTGGAATCAGAGCTCTGGGTTTAAATCCCAGTGCTGTCACTGCCTATGTGACTGACCTTAAACAAGTTACTACACTGAAAATAATAGTGAATACCTACAGTAGACAGAATAATGGTCCCATGACGATGTCCACATCCCAATCCCTGGTACCTGTGAATATGTTACCTTACATGAAAAAAGGGACTTTAGAGATGTGATTAAGTTAAGGATTTCGATATGGGAAGATTATCTTGGATTAGCTGGGTGGTTCCAAGGTAATCACAAGGGCTCTTATAGGAGGGAGGCAGGAGTGTCAGAATCAGAGAAGGAGATACGAGGATAGATGGAGCCATCAGAGTGATGCTGGTCCATGAGCCAAGGAATGTGGGCAGCTTCCAGAAATAGAAGTAGGCAAGAAAATGAATTATCCCCTGGAGCCTCCAGAAGGAACACAGCCCTGTTGACATCTTGATTTTAGCCCAGTGAAAGTGATTTCTGACCCCTAGAACCAGAAAATAAGAAACTGTATTGTTTTAAGCCACTAAATTTATGGTAACATATTACAGCAGCAATAGGAAAATGCTGTACTACCTCATAAGATGATGGATGCAGTAAATATTTGTAAAGCTCTTAAAAGGATGCCTAGAATTTAAGTGCTATGTAGCATCAGCTATTATTAACATAAATCAGATTATCTCACTTCTCTGCTTAAAAATCTGCTGTCTTCCCTTTGCCCTGAGAATGAAATTATTTTCTGAATTATGCCCTATCAAGAGTGGGTATGCTTCAGCTCCTGCTGACCTCTGTCAACCTTTTACTGCCACCTTCCCTGTCACTGGCTTCTGTCCAGTCACACTGGCCTCTTTCAGTTTCTGGAAAATCAAGTGCCTTTGAACCTCAGGAGCTTTATAACAGCTGTTCTCTCAGAATGGAGAGTTCTTTCCCTCATGTTTATCCTAGCTAGATTCTATCTACATTTCATATTTGTGAAAGTGGCTTGTTTTCAAAAAGACCTTCCCTGAAAATAGAAATTCTGTCTTAAAATATCCTATGCTTAATGGCCAGTGAACAGAAGAAAAGATGCTCAAGATTATTATTCATCAGGGAAATGCAAACCAAAACCACAATAAGATACCACTATATATCCACTAGCAGGGCTAAAATGAAAAAGACAGACAATAACTCTGTTAGTGAGGATGTGGAGGTATTGGAATCCTCACATACTGCTGGTAAGATTGGAAATGGTCCAGCCACTGTAGAAAACAAACCTTTTGGAAGCTTTTCAAAATGATAAACAGAATTGCCATTACCATACGATCCAAACTGCCTATCACGAACTGGGTGCTTTCTGACCCATCTAGCCATAAAATGGGTTGTGCACAGCAGCATTCCATCATTAAATGGAAGTGGTATATACGAAATCAGGCTCAACAGGTCTTGAAGGCACAAGTAAGTTACATGAGGAAGTGGCTCAAATGCCCATGGTCTCCACTGCTGTCACCCTGCCTTATCTCTCCCAGCCTGCACCAGTGGCCTCATGGGGAGTTTCCTATGGTCAGTTGATAGAGGAAGAGAAAAACTAGGGCCTGGTTTACATATGGTTTTACACGATATACAGGCACCACTCAGAAGTGGACAGCTGCAGCAGTATAGCCCCTTTCTAGGACATCCGCGAAGGAAAGCAGTGAAGGGAAATCTTCCCAGAACTTTGAGCAGTGCACCTGGTGTGTACTTTGCTTAGAATGAGAAAAGGCTAGACGTACTATTATATCTGATTCATGGGCTGTAGCCAATAGTTTGCTGGGATGGTCAGGGACTTGGAAAAAGCATGATTGGAAAATTAGTGACAAAGGAATTTGGGGAGGAGATATGTGGATGGACCTCTCTGAGTGGTAAAATACTGTGAAGATATTTGTGTCCTATGTGAATGTTCATCAAAGGGTGACCTCAGCAGAGGATTGTAATAATCAAGTGGATTGGATTATTCATTATATAGACCCCCTCAGCCTCTTTCCCCAGCCACCCCGTCAACACCCAATGGATTCATGAACAAAATGACCATGGTGGCAGGGATGGAGGTTACGCATGGGCTCAGCAACATTAACTTCCACTCACCAAGGCTGACTTGGCCACAGATACCACTGAGTGCCTAATTTTCCAGCAACAGAGACCAACACTGAGACCTTGATATGGTGCTGTTCCTCGGCATGATGAGCCAACTACTTGGTGGCAGATTGATTATATCGGACCTTTTTCATCATGAAAAGGGCGGATGCTTGTCCTCACCAGAATAGACATTTACTCCAGATATGGGTTTGCCTATCCTGCATGCAATGCTTCTGCCAAGACTAACATTTGTGGACTCATGGAATGCCTCATCCACCATCATGGTATTCCACAAATCATTGCCTCTGACCAAGGCACTCACTTTACACTAAAGAAGTGAGGCAGTGGCCTTTTGAAGTCACAATTACAATGCCAACTAGGTGACAATACTTTGAGGCAAAGTTCTCCTCAAGACTGTGTATGCTCTGAATCCGTGACCAATATATGGTACTGTTTCTCCCATAGCCAGGATTCACAGGTCCAGAAATCAAGAGGTGAAAGTGGAAGTGGTACCACTCACCATTACCCTTAGTGACCCACTAGCAAACATTTTTCTTCCTGTTCCCATGGCCTTATGTTCTGCTGGCCTGGAGGTCTTAAGTCCAGAGGAAGGAATGCTGCCACCAGAAGACACAACAATTCCATTAAACTGAAAGTTAAGATTGCCACCTTTGGGCTCCTCCTGCCTCTAAGTCAACAGGCTAAGGAGAGAGTCACATTGTTGATGGGGGAAGTTGACCCAGACTATCAAGATGAAATCAGACTACTACTCCACAATGGAGGTAAGGAAGAGTATTCATGGAATACAGGAGACCCTTTAGGGCGTCTCTTAGTATTACCATGCCCTGTGATTAAGTTCAATGGGAAACTACACCAACCCAATCCAGGCAGGATGACAAATGGCCCAGAACTTTCAGGAATGAAGGCTTGGTCACTCCACCGTGTAGGAAACCACAACCAGCTGAAGTGCTTACTGAAAGCAAAGGGAATTCAGATTGGGTAGTAGAAGAAGGTAGTCATCAATACAACACACGACCAGCTGCAGAAATGAGGACTGTATTCATCGTGAGTTTTCCCTCTTATTTTGTTAAGAACATTTTTGTGCATGTATACACTTGTATTAAGAAAATATCTTCATTTTATTTCCTTTTGTTTTCCTTTATCATGTGACATAAGATTTACTGACTTCATATCAGCATTTAAGTGTTGTTAACTTTATGTAATAGTATTTAGATTAAGGATTAGTGTGCTTCCAGTTGTACAAAGGATTATGTTAAGTATAATAATGCCCTTATTGTCTTTCTTTGGAGATTAAGTGTGATTTCAAGAGAGGTGTATGGATTCAGTTGACAAGGGGTGGATTTGTGATGGTTAACATTAGGTGTCAACTTGATTGGATTGAAGGATGCCTACACAGCTGGTAAAGTATTATTTCTGGATGTGTCTGTGAGGGTGTTGCCAGAAGAGATTAACATTTGAGTCAGTGGACTGGGAGAGGAAGACTCACCCTCAATGTGGGTGGCCACCATCCAACCAGCCACCATCATGGCTAAAACAAAGCAGGTGGAAGAAGGTGGGATAAGCCAACTTGCTGAGTCTTCTGGCTTTCCTCTTTCTCCTGCTCTGGATGCTTCCTGCCCTAGGACATCCGACTCCAGGTTCTTCACCCTTTATACTCTGGGACTTACACCAGTGGTTTGCTGGGGGCTCTTGGGCCTTCAGCCACAGACTGAAGGCTGCACTGTTGGTTTTCCTACTTTTGAGGCTTCTGGACTCGGATTGAGCCACTACTGGCTTCATTCCTCCTCAGCTTCAAGATGGCCATCATGGACTTCACTTTGTGATTGTGTGAGTCAATTCTCCTTAATAAACATCCTTTCATATGTACACATATCCTATTAGTTCTGTCCCTCTGGAGAACTCTAACTAATACATTTTAGGTATATGCACAATTCAAATGAAGATGACCTGTGCATAATTAAAAACCTATACATAAATGTCCATAACAGCATTATTCATGAGAGCCAAAAAGTAATAACACAAGTGTCCATCAACTGATGAATAGATAAACAAAATATGGTTTCCCTTTACAATGTAATATTATTCAGCAACAAAAAGGTATGAAGTACTAGTACCTGCTACAACATGGATGAACCTTGAAATCATTATACTCAGTGAGAAAAGCCAGTCAAAAAGGTAACATATAGTACCATTACAATTATATAAAATGGCCAGAATAGACAAATCTATGTATCTAGAGGTACAAGCTAGTTAGTGGTTGCCAGTGGCCTGGGGCAGGGGTGGGGTTGCAGGTGGGGGAATTAAGGATTGGAGAGTGACTGCCAATAAACACTGGAGTTTCTTTTTGGGATGTCAAAAATGTTACAAAATTCTGATGATATTTGTGTAACTCTGTGAATAGACTAAAAACACTGAATTGCACCTTTTAAAAGGGCAAAGCTCATAGTTTGGGAATTATATCTCAATAAAGCTGCTATATTTTGAAAAGATTTTAAAAATACTCCATTCTCAGTAAATCTTCTATTTTTAAAAAAAGATTTTTAAAATACTTTATTCTCAACAAAGCTGCTATTTTTATCTCAATAAAACTGCTATTTTTTAAAAAGGATTTTAAAAATTTTAACAGCAACGGCAAAAGCACCCGGGGACACATGCCTTCATCCTGTTTCATGGTAGAAATTATCACAATTTGTAATCACTGTAAAGTCTAAAAGGACAGGACTAAGTCTGATTTTTTTTAATTGCTGTTTTTTATTGCTTGTGCCTCATGTCATGTCATGTATGTGGTCAACGCTCAATATTTGCTGAAGAGATGAAAGATTATGATTAGTATATGTAAATGACAATGAGGATGACATTGAGAAAGCAGCCATCGGTTTATGCCTAAATGATTAAACTAAAGGCAACTTTGAAAATCAGCCCTCTTGACTGGGCATGGTGGCTCACACCTATAATCCCAGTACTTTGGGAGGCCAAGGCAGACAGATCACCTGAGGTCGGGAGTTCAAGACCAGCCTGGCCGACATGGCAAAACCCTGTCTCTACCAAAAATACAAAAATTAGCTGGGCATAGTGATGGGCAACTGTAGTCCCAGCTACTCAGCTACTCCCATTAAGGTGGGAGAATTGCTTAAACCGAGATCACATCACTGCACTCAAGCCTGGGTGACAGAGCGAGACTGTCTCAAAAAAAAAAAATTAGTTTTCCTAAGTCTTTTAAAATCAAATTAATTTCGGGTTATCTGACTTATATAGCAACCAAGGTTATCCACAATGATCATTTCTAAACTAGCTTCAGAGAAGCATAGAATGTCCTTTATGGTCAGAGAGTAATTTGGAGCATCACCATCCCCATGACATTATTGAAGAGTACATGACAGCCTCAATCTTCTGGCAGAGCAGAACATTCAAATGATGGGGTCTTTAAAATCCATCAAGGTACTTTTATTATTCCACATATTTGCTCATTCAACATTCATTGCCTACACCCATTTTCCAGATGATAAAAATATAGAAATAAAAAGCATCGTATCTTCCCTCAAGAAACCAACAATGTCATAGGAAAGATACAACAGGTTGAGATCAGTCTTGTAACAGTGTCCTGTTGGAGTGTGGAGGCAGATGCCTTAGTAGTTTTACAATATCTGCAGGTAATTCCCACCAAGCATAGCCTCCAATACCTTTCATTTACAATTTATGACATTTCATTGAAGGTTTACTATGTGCCAGGAACTTTCTGCTACTGGAGATATGGTAACAGAGGAAAATGACAACGTTCCCTGCCTCACTGAGGTTACACTGCAGTGTGGAAAGCAAGTAAAAAATAAAATATATAACATTCCAGACATTGATAATGCTGAGGAGAAAATTAAGCAGGAGAGGCAAGTAGACAGAATGTGAATGCAAATTTAAAGGCTGGTCAGGGAAGACCTTAATGAGATATTTGATCAAAGACCTGAAGAAAGTGAGCTCAAAATCCTGGGGAACTCCCTGGAGAAACAGTACTTCAGGCAGGGGAAAGACAGCAGCAAAGGCAAAAGCCTTGAGGTACAAGTGTCCTGAAATGTTCTGAAATGGTGTGGAGGCTCAGATGAGAACGGTAAAGTGAGCAAGGGGGAAATTAGATGGAGAAATTGGTTAAAAGGGTAATGGAGAAGAATTAAGGAGGGAGACCCAATTTCATGGGCCTTCCTATGGACTGACTTTTACTTTGAAAAAGATGGGAAGCCCTGGAACATTTTAAACAGTGGGTAGCATGATCTACTTACTTTTTAACAGATCATGTTGCTGTGCCAAAAATAATTGAGGTATGAGGCATAATGAGGGTTGAAGTAGGGAGGCATGTTGAAAGGCTATGGCAATGATCCCGGTGGGTTATAATCCTGGTGACTTTGGCTAGGGTGATAGCAATAGGGGTGATATAAAGTAATGAGGTTTTAGATACAATGTGAAGATGGAGCCAACAGATTTTCTAATTGAGTGGATGGGGAAGTCATTGGTGTCTTTAACAAGAGGAATTTGGGTGGCATGGAAGCAGCAAACACCTTTTTATAGTGGGTTTAAGACAGATGAGGAAGAAAGGAATTGAACATGGATTATAGACAACATGTCTTAAATGTTTTGCTTTAAAGGGACAGTAGTTAAAGAGGAAGTGGGGTCAAGAGAAGATTGTTTTTATTTTAACAAGGAGAAACAACAGCAGTTTTATATTGATGTTAATTATAGAGCAGATAGTAGAAGTTGATAGGAGAGAGAGGAAATGACAGCCAAGCAATACAGTAGGTGAGAGAGAATGGGAGCTTGTGTACAGCAGAAATGGTTGTTCAGTTAGAAGCATGGACAATGAATTAATACTAATGAAGGGGAAAGACAGGATCGAGGCTGTGATGTAATAGGTGAGTAGACTGTGTGGTGTTGGAAAGTTGTTTTTGATCCTGTTAACTCATGAAATAGGAAGCAAGATTTTCAGTGGAGAGTGAGAATAACGATGGCACAGGCAGCGTTGGCCGTGTGAGGAAGGAGGTGACAGCGAGAAGTAGTTGAAGACAAAGAACAAAAGCGAGACACAGAGAGAGAACTCCATATTTAGGTGAAGGTGTAGGAATAAGTGACAGAGGTTGCGCAAAGAGCATTATTGCTGGAGAGACAGTCAGGGCCAGAATATCATGTATCTATACATTGAAATCAACAAGAATCATAATAGTAAGCATATTGCAGAAGACAAATGTTAGAAGCTGAAATAAGTTTTAGTGAACAGTTTGGTTTGAGTTTAAACGTCTGTTTTCATTTTTATTGAACACACAAACATAATTTCAAAAATGTTTATATTTTTCAAATTATTGCCTTATTTTCTTTCATCTTTCTTTAAACAATTAAGAATTTATGACTACCCTGTGATAAGTGGGTTATATGAAGTTTTTAAATTATAAAGCATGCCCCATAATGAATCCAAATTTGAAATAGTCACTCAATGATTTACACCTAGAAAGTAACAATTTACACTGGGTAGAAATGAAAAAAAATACTAATTTCGTTTATTTTATCCATACTTTCAGAGAAAATAAAGTTTTGAAAAGATATGGCTAGCAAATATGTGCAAACCTAAAATGTTACATGTATTGAGTTTAATAACTTTGGTGAATGTCCAGCTAGCAAAGAGACTTAAGCAAAATACTTAAGAAACAGTCACAAGTGAAATCCATCACAAACCCAGCATTTCACATTGGGCCATCAATCATGAACAAGATGCCAACTGTGAATTACATGAATATTTGGATGTGAGAGGGCATCATCAATAATACCTAGTGTTAATAGAAAACCGTCAGACCTATGTTCAATTGCCCACTGGAAATGGTCATTGATCTGCTCTTATGGCATGACAAAGACTTACGAATTCTGGACACTATTTTGAAGCAGGTCTCTACATGCTGCCTTTTCAAGCACCTACAAGATTAATAAAACTTCAGCTACTTTTAGTTTCATATGGTTTAGCCCTTTCCAAGTTGGATACTGGGGAAAGGATATATAAGATTAAAGACGGATCTAAGTTGATACTGAAGTGCTGAGAACTAAACAGTAGGATAGGAATCCAACTAGTGTGAGCCATTATTTTGGTCCATTTTGCACTGCTATAGCAAAATACCTGAGGCTGGGTAATTTATAAATGAGAGAGGTTTATTTGGCTTATGATTCTGGAGGCTGGGAAATCCTATAAGCATGATCATGATTCTGGCATCCACTTGACTTCTGGTGAGGGCCTTATGCTGCATCACAACATGACAAGGAAACAAAAGGGAAAGCCAGTGTGTACAGAGAGTCGTGCAAGAGAGGCTAGGCTCATTTATAACAACCTGCTCTCTTGAAAACTAATTCATTCCAGAGAGACAGAAAAAACTCACTCATTCCCATGAAAGGGCATTAATCAATCTGTTCATGGGGCAGTGCCTCATAATTCAAATACCTGTCACTAGGCCCCACCTCCCAGTACTGCCATATTGAAAATAAAATTTCAACATGAGTTTTGTCAGGGGCAAACTAGATCCAAATCATAGCAACCATATCTCAAGTTGTAAGTCTGATTCCTAAAATGAAAAACACAAACTGAATACAGCAATATTTATTAACATTTGAAGACTCCAAGATATTTGAATTCTGACCAACTCAAATTTTAAGGGATCTCAGTTTAAGGCATGGGAAATTCCACATACCATAAAGTGTTTAGATTTAATCTTTAGTTTGTACATAGTAATGACTCTAGTAAGCATTTTCATTTGCTACTTCTTTTTATTTTATATTTTTTTGCGATGGAGTCTCACTGCGACACCAGGCTGGAATGCTATTGCACTCACTCCACTGAGTGCAGTGATTTCAGCTCACTGCAATCTCCACCTCCCAGGTTCAAGCGATTCTCCTACCTCAGCCTCCCAAGCTGCTGGGATTACAGGCACCTGCCACCACACCTGGCTAATTTTTGTGTGTGCGTGCGTATCTTTTTTTTGAGACAGAGTCTCGCTCTGTTGCCCAGACTGGAGTGCAGTGGCGTGATCTCTGCTCACTGCAAGCTCCGCCTTCCGGGTTCACGCCATTCTCCTGCCTCAGCCTCCTGAGTAGCTGGGACTACAGGTGCCTGCCACCAGGCCTGGCTAATTTTTTGTATTTTTAGTAGAGACGGGGTTTCACCATGTTAGCCAAGATGGTCTCGATCTCCTGACCTCGTGATCTGCCCGCCTCGGTCTCCCAAAGTGCTGGGATTACAGATGTGAGTCACCGCGCCCGGTCTTGTGTGTGTATTTTTAGTAGAGATGGGGTTTCACCTTATTGGCCAGGTTGGTCTTAAACTCCTGACCTCAAGTGATCTGCTGTCTTGGCCTTTGCTATGAAAGAAAAGAAAGAAAAGAAAGGAAAGAGAGAAGAGAAAGAGAGAAAGAGAGAAAGACGGAGAGAGAGAGAGAGAAAGAAAGAAAGAGAGAAAAGAAAGAAAGAAAGACAAAGGCATGAAGGAAGGAAGAAGGAGAAAGGAAGGAAGGAAGGAACAAAGAAAGAAACAAAGAAAGAAAGAAAAGGGAAAGAAAGAAAGCAAGAAAAAGAGAAAGGAAGGACGGAAGGTAGGAAGGAAGGAAGGAAGGAAGGAAGGAAGGAAGGAAGGAAGGAAGGAAAGAAGGAAGGAAAAGAGGAAGGGGAAGGAAGGAATTTAATTTGCAAGTACTATTTTAGAATGTGTATACACTAAGAGAACAAAAATAAATTCATCAAATTAGCAAAAATAAAGATGATTTGAGGAAAAGGAGGAAGTTTGATGAACACTATAAATATGTGTGAAGTAGTAGGGATAGGCATGGATTGATTTACAAACTTTGGAACACGTAACCTATCATCCTTTATTTCTATCTGCATCATAGCAAAAACTTTGAAAGAAAATCATCTGTTGGTCTAACAAAATCTCAGTAAGATTCTTGCAGTAAATAAACATGACCATTATGAAGAACACTTCTCCCCAGTTGTACAAGAGGAGACTGACATTATATTATGAATATTATATGATGTTATACATTTGTGATGAGACAGCTATTGACGCATGAAAGAAACAAGGACAAAGATGTATTCAAACCCAGAGAAAATCAGAGTTAAAAATGTGAAGTAGAACAAAGCTACTGGAGCAAGAATTCTGATATTTATGCTTGATATAGAGAATAAGGAAGGACTGAGTCAACCAAAAAGAAACTGCTAGAGAATGGCTTTTGAAATTTGATGCTGGGCTGATGAAAAAGCTGATTCAGAATGCTCATCATGTATAATCCAGAGGGAGGGGAAACTAGTTCAGGTTTTTTATTTATGTTTTATTTGCCTTTCTTCAAAGCTGTGTTTGTAGATTTAGAGAGAACAGTGTTGTTTTACATTGGTTGTCACACTGAGAACCAAGTTAGAAAAGGCCCTAGTTTTCTCCCTGGCAGCTAAGGGAAATATCTTAGTCAGACATATAACAAAATATGCAATGACCAAGAATTCAGAAATCTAGTTGGTCTTTGCAACAAAAGCACCAACCTAAACATTTGTCTGCCTATGCATATTTTGAAATCCAACATTTTTTCTCATAAGTTTCTCCTTCTACTGAGGCCAACCATATGATCTTCTGAAAGCACTCCTGAAGGGCTGGTGAGAGGAGGTTGAGAAAATACAAGGAAAACTACTATTGAGCCAGCCCATCGTCCAATAGTTCTGTGCTGCCCCTCAAACTTTCCTGCTGTCTTCATTCTGGATACATGGGGTAATTGCACTTCCTTCCCTCCTTAAGGTAAGGAATGATGACGTGATTTTCTTTAGAAAATAGAATGTGAGTGGAGGTGATATATCACCTCTAGGTAGAAGCACTGAATCATCATTGTGAGACTTTCATAACATTCTTTTTTCGCTGCCATAATCATGGAATCAGGTGTTGATGTGGAAAGGTAAAGCTGAGCCATCACACAGAGGACAGCTGCCTGGAGGGTCACCAGACATGCAGTGCACCTTGCATGAACAAAACTTAACTCTTGTTTTTCTGCCACTGGTATTTGGGGGTTGTTTATTACTGTGCCATACCTTGCCTATCCTGACTATTACAAGTTCCAACTTCCCCAGAGACTCAGAAAAAAACAAGTGAAATATTTTAGTTCTTTGGTGTCAGAAACGGTGGACAATAATGGAAGTTTTACGTTAGCCAGCTCAATTGCAAGTTTACCACCAAAGTTTACAAGACCACATTTTACTGGTTTTTATTAAAGTATAACACTTAATGAAACTATTTACTGAAAACTACATATCTAATGAAGTTAGTTATGAAGAGCTATGCTACTGACTCTCATTTCATACTCACTCACCTCTACTTTCTAGAATTTCTTTGAATTACAAGCCCTTTAAAGGAATGACAATTTAGCCTAAGTCTCCTAGAAGATTTCTTCCCCACCTTTTAATTTAGATGTCAAATAGGGTTGCATTTTCATCTTCTTCCTGTATTCATTTTATAGGACTCATTTCTGAACACTTATACGCTATATATCTGGGGTCAGGAAGATAAACAGGCCAGACAGTAAATATTTTCAGCTTTGCAGACCATGCAATCTCTGCTGAAATTTCTCCACTCTGTTATTGTGGCATGAAGGCTGCCATAGACGGTAATCAATAAGTGAGTATGTTAATTTATAGAAACAGGTAGAAGGTTATTTTTGGCCATGGGCCAAATCTAGCTGTAGATATTACTTCCAGTTTAAATCACATCCATATAATCTCATGTTATCAGCTATCATTATCGCATATTTTGAAACTATGTTAATCAAAATCACCATTCCATCTGGCAACTTATCTGATGTTCTCCACAGCCATGAAATAGAACACATATCTTATTTATGCTGGGAACTCTAGATTTAATATCCTTTAAAAAATGATTTCTCACAATACAAGCTACATAGGACTAGATATAAAAAAGAAGAAACTAATATAAGTTTTATATCTTTCTAGGATATTCAGAAGTCCATTTTTTCCTGATATTATATTTTAAATGGATTTCTTTATGTAAACATAATTTTTTGTTCCATACTAAAACCAAGAGATAAAAATCTTAGTGGGATAAAGGAAAGAAACATATTATAGCCGAAGCAGAACAGAGATACATCTTTAAAATGTTTTTAGAAAATGAAATTGTGACTGACACGACCTAACATCTCTCCATCAGGAAAAAGCTAATCCATATCAAATTAGTTCTGTGTTTGTTTGTTCAAAATAAAATGTCTCTGAAATAGTCACATATAAAGGAGACAGTTGAAGAGTAAAGGAAGAAAAAGAAAAAAAAGGGTATGCATGCATATCTGAAACTGCTAGGAGGAAAACAAAACAATTTTACTCTTTTTAATTTTAATCTCAAATTAATTTATTTTTATGCAACATATTTTGAATTACTGGGACAAAGAAGCAAATAAGGAAGCCAGCCATGACAAATGTAGTTATGTGGAGCATGTAGTTATGTGAAGAAATGAATTATAATAAGACACAAGGCTATTTTTGTTTCCTGCTTCAAATAGCATATATTTGGAGGAAGAAGATATGTGTATCATATAACAGTGCAGTGTCTCAGAAGCACATCCAGGACTCTAATTAAAATCCATTTTATTGGCTTAGAAAATACATATATGAACTTTGTCTTTTAAGGTATGTAGTTTTTTCTTGCATAGACTGCTGAATACACTGGTCAGTTAGTTTCTAAATGAACAGGGATGAGTTCTCATCTGACTGTTTCCATCCTCACTCAGAATATAATAAGGACAAGATATTCAAGGAGAGGAACGTAGATCGAGGCAGGTTGGAATGGTTCGGGCATGAAGTGATCATAATCTGTTGCTGTGTTCCACCAAAATGAGGAAGTGCTTCTAAGTTCAGGCTGCTTTGACTGCAGCGTAACTGCCACAGAGCTGGAGATGTCACTGAGACAATGAACAGGACTGAACACTGATAGTGGAGTGGCTGACAGATTTGCACATAGACAGACTGGATTGAAGCTTGCTCTCCTACTACCAACTCTGTTGGCTTGTGCAAATTATTTAATCATTCAGAGTTTTGGCTTTCTCAGCTGTTAGGCTGAGCTATCTGAAACTGCAAATTAGACTATATTTTTGAATTTTTTTTTTAAGTTCTGGGGTATATGTGCAGGATGTGCACGTTTGTTACATAGGTAAACGTGTGCCGTGGTGGTTTGCTGCACCTAACAACCCATCACCTAGGTATTACGCCCAGCATGCATTAGCTGTTTTCCCTAATGCTCTCTCCACTCCCACCCTCCCCTGACAGGCCCCAGTAAGTGTCGTTCCCTTTCCTGTGTCCGTGTGTTGTCATTGTTCAGCTCCCACTTATAAGTGAGAACATGTGGTGTTTGGTTATCTGTTCCTGTGTTAGTTTGCTGAGGATAATAGCTTCCAGCTTCATCCATGTCCCTGCAAAGGACATGATCTCTTTCCTTTTTATGGCTGCATAGTATTCCATAGTGTATATGTACCACATTTTCCTTATCCAATCTACCATTGATGGACATTTGGGTTGATTCCATGTCTTTGCTATTGTGAATAGTGCTGCAATGAACATAACTTGTGCATGTATCTTTATAATAGAATTCCTTTGGTTATATACCCAGTGATATGGTTTGGCTGTGTCTCCACCCAGATCTCATCTTGAATTTTACCCCCGTAATTCCCACGTGTTGTGGGAGGGATCTGATGGGAGATAATTGAATCATGAGGGCAGTTTTCCCCATACTGTTCTCATGGTAGTGAATAACTCTCAGAAGATCTGATGGTCTTATAAGGGGTTCCTGCTTTGGCTTCTCTCTCATGCTTTCTTGCCACCACCACGTAAGAAGTGCTTTTCACCTTCCGCCATGATTGTGAGGTCTTCCCAGCCATGTGGAACTGTGAGTCCAATAAACCTATTTTTCTACCCAGTTTCAGGTATGTCTTGGTCAACAGTGTAAAAATAGACTAATACACCCACTAATGGGATTGCTGAGTCAAATGGTATTTTCAGTTCTAGATTTTTGAGGAATTGCTACACTGTCTTTCACAATGGTTGAACTAATTTACATTCCCACCAACAGTGAAAAAGCATTCCTCTTTCTCCACAACCTCAATATTATATGGTTCAAACTATATAGAACAGAACTAATAGTTTATATATGATTGGTGGCTGCCATTAAATAGAATGTTTCTATAAACTTATGAGTATGCATAAATGTACATATAATTTCTTTGAATTCCTCAAAGAATACTATTAATTAGAAGGTATTATGTAATAATGGTTGCAATTTGTCACTTTTAACTAATTTATTTCTATAGACCAATTAATAATTGATCAGTTAATGTTTATTATTAAAGAAATACAAATTGCACACTAGAATCATTTATTCAATCATGAGTATACTCTGCAGTCCTAAAGTTTGCTTTATGACTGGTGGAGCATTTGCCAAGTCATGACATGTTCTGTCCAACAATGTGCTTCCCTGATATCATATTAATACACGTTTGAAACCTGTTTTATTCTAAGTTAGCTTAGGTTTTATAACCTGATACTGACAAGTTCTGCTCAGATGTTCCAATGACGATCTCACTTGTGGCCACTGTCTCCATAAACAAGCCTGCAGGTGTAGATAGAAGATCTATTACTAATTGAAATGGTATCTGTATCTTACACAGGCATTCAGCTCCAGTGAAGCTCAGTAATACAGAAAAGAAACACTCAGAAGATATTTGCTGAGAAAAAAATTTAAAAAATATACCCATTGAGAGTTATTTATTTACCTCTTTACCTGAGTGCATATTTTTACAATATAAGCTGCTATAATGCTAAAGTAAAATCCGAGGCATTTTGGCCAATTATTTATCGGAGATCTTAAAATTGAATAAGCCCAAGGTGAGAGGGGGTGTTTATACGGTGAGAAAATAAAAGCATTTCAGCAGAAAGTGGTCACTATTTCTAGGTTTATAAAGGAACCTCTAGTGAGTAGTTTGAGAGCGAAGAAACAGAGCACAAGCCATAATTGATAATGAGATGTGATAGAATGGCTCATAAGATTTATAATTACTATTAAACCATTTAAGACAGTTGGCTTGCATTGGGTTGCAGCAAATGGTAGGTGTTGCAACGTACCTCCTATGCAAATTTCATAGAATCTTTTTTAGATTATTAAAATTTGTAGCACTTTAGGAAAACATTTAAAGTCAGAAGGAATCTTCGTTCTTCTTAGTTTTTATATGTGGAGTTTACTGAAGGTGACATCAGTGGGAGATGCTATAAACCTCAACAGTTTTAATCATATACTGCAAACTAGAGGCTACTAAATATTTTATGGCTCTTTCATTCTTATTTATTTCACAAGTTTCAGACTGTTCTCCTAGAAATAACTGGCAATATAACCTGAACCTTGGTAAATTCTGTAAAGCTTCCTGCTCCCTTAGAAACTCTGTTGAGATCAAATATCTTGATCAAATTTTAAGAGAAAACTAATGGTCCCTTTCAACAGCCACCTTTTGCCTCCTAGTGAGCTTCATCTACTTCCTGGAGAACCAGAGTCCTTCTCATGCCTTCGGGATCCATCATCTAGAAAGAGTTTCTTTGGCATCTATCTTTAATTTTACAGAATATTTTATAATTATTTTATAACTTACAATAATAGTAGTTAACAGAATAATGCACAATTTTCTTGGTGATAGCTGAAAGCCCGTAAGAGTGGCCAGTGATGTAAATTTTAAGCACTTTAATAAGTTTATATAAGGCCACCTGTCATAAATCAATCAAGAAGCATATACTCTGTGCCTAGTAGCACACTAGGTGTTGTGGAGCATTGCAACATAAGATGAAAGTTCTGCCACAAAATGACATCTGATTTAATAATGCCCAGCTGCTAGAGGAAAATTGCCCAAAGGCCAAAACTTGCAAAAGCCAACTGAGTACAATGTGAGCCTATGGTGTTTGCCAACAAATAATAATCCAGCAGAGGTCTCATTCAGGAGGCAAAAATACTCCATAATAGCTTTGTATAGAGAAGCAGAGGAAGGGAGGAAGAGAGGAAAGGAAGAAGGGAGGGAGGAAGGGAGGGATTTACAACAGAAAACCCTGGACATAACAATGACACTTAGTGATAATTCCACAAGTATTTTGTAGAGTGAACATTTGAAAAGATGTTTGAAGAGTAATCTTGTTTTTCTCCTTCTGCCAAGAACTACGTGTAGCTATCCTGTTCAGGCTGCTTTTATGGAGGTTGGTTAGCTTGATAGTCTTGGGCCTGGGAAATAAGTACAGCAGTCTGAGTCATTATCTGGAAAAAAATACTTCTCAATTCTACTCTTAACTTCTCACCCACACCTCTCAAATTAAATTTATGCCAAAATGAACAGCAATGAATGGTAGCATGAATCAGAAAACAATGTCGACAATAGCAGCAAGCTCTGGAGTACAGAAGTAGGAATAAAGTGAACTTGCTTACTGACAATGAAGTTGTAGGATGATGGCCTCTTGGAGCTGGGATGGTAAACAGATTGCCCATGGGACAGATTTAACCAACAAATGAGTTTTATTTGGCCTGCACAGTGTTAGATCACCAAGTAGTTTTTAAACTTTTTAAATTCACTCCCGACTAACTCACCTAAAACTATGATGTCTAGTTTTTCTCAACATTAAGTGATCTGACAACACTGGTTCTGTATTTCCCGTCCCTACCACACTGGCTGGAATGGAGTGGCAGATGCCCTCTTTAGATCAAGCATGCCCTCTCCATTTCAAACCCATTATTTCTGTTGGCTCCGTGATCATTTACCCTTTCCTGACACCTATAGTTGTTTGAAATGGAGCTCTGAATTAGACTATCACGTGACTTTGAGCATCATCCAGTCAACAGGCTACTGTCCTGCTTGGGTGTCTCAAGCTCATCCTAGTTTAGGCATGGGCTTAGGAAGGAATAAGAGAGACAGACAATCGTTGGTGTTTCTGCATTTCCAGTGCTCAGCTGGTTGACTTCCTGCCTGACAACAATGAGTGTGCAAGAATTTAAGTGTCAGCCTCTTTTGTGGTAAATCTTTATCTCAAATAATAAAAAACTGATTAATGATTATTGATTTTTTTATTTGTGTAAATGTAGGGGGCACATGTGATTTTTTTTTTTCTGGAGACATGGTTTTCCTTCATTTCCCAGGATTGAACGCAGCGGCACAATCATAGCTCACTGCAGCCTCAACCTTCTAGGCTCAAGCGATTCTCTTGCCTCAGCCTCTGGAGTAGCTGGGACTACAGGCACATGCCACTACACTTGGCTAATTTTTATCTTTGAATTTTTTTTTTTTTTTGCAGAGATGGGATCCCACTGTGTTGCCCAGGCTAGTCTCAACCTCCTGGGCTCAAGCAATCATCCCACCTCAGCCTCGCAAAATGCTGGAATTACGGGTGTGAGCCACCAGGCCCAGCCAGGTGAAATTTTGTTATATGTATATAATATGCAGCGATCAAGTCAGGTTATTTAGGTTTTTTTTTTCCTAGAAACATGGTTATTTAGGGTGTCCATCACCTGAGTACAATACATTTTTATTGTATAGTCATTCCACTCTGCTATCAAACATTGAGCTTATTTCTTCTATCATTCTGTGTGTTTGTACCCTTTTACCCACTTCTCTTTATCCTCCCCCACCTCCCCACTCACTTTTCCAAGTCTCTATTGTCTATCTTTCCACTCTCTACCTCCATGTGATCAAATTCTGTAGCTCCACATATAAGTGAGAACATGTGATATTTGTCTTTTTGTGTCTGGCTTGTTTCACTTAAGATCATGTCCTCTAGTTCCATCCATGTTTCTGCAAATGACATAATTTTATTTTTTATAGCTGAATAGTATTCCTCCTTGTATATATACCACATTTTCTTTTTCCATTCATCTGTAGATGAACACTTAGGTTGATCCCATGTCTTTGCGATTGTGAATAGTGGCATGATAAACATGCAAATGCAGGTACCCTTTGATATATTGACTTCCTTTCCCTTGAGAAGATACCTAGTAGTAGGATTGCTGGATTGAATGGTAATTCTATAGTTAGCTTTTTGAGAAATCCCCATACCATTTTTGCATAGCTGTGCTAGTTTACGTTCTCATCAACGGTGTTTAAAAGTTCCCTTTGCTCCACATCTTTGTCAGCATCTATTATTTTCTGTCTTTTTAGTAATAGCCATTCTGATTGGAGTAAGATGATATCTCATTGTGGTTTCATATTTCTCTGATGATTAGTGATACAGAGCATTTACAGAAGTTTTTTAGTTTAATTAAGTCCCATCTGTCTATTTTTGTTTTTGCTGCCTGTGCTTTCAAAGTCTTAACTATAAATTTTTTGCCTAGACCAACATCCAGGAGAGACTTCCCTAGGTTTTCCTTTAGTATTTATGCAGTTTTGGGTCTTATGTTTAAGTCTAATCTATTCTGAGTGATTTTTGTCTAGAGTGAGAGGGGTTCAAGATCACTCTTCTGCATATGGTTATCTAATTTTCCCAGCACCATTTACTGAAGACAGTGTCCTTTGCCCTAAGGAAGTTCTTGTTGGCTTAGTTTAAGATTACTTGGCTGTAATTGGGTGGCTTTATTTCTAGGTTCTCTATTATATTTCATTGGTCTATGTGTCTATTTTTATACCAGAATCATGCTGTTTTGGTTACTATAGCCTTTAATATATTTTAAAGTCATGGTATGTGATGCCTCCAGCTTGGTTCTTTATACTCAGGATTGTTTTGGCTATCCAGGCTCTTTTTTGATACCATATAAATTTTAGGATTGTTGTTTCTAATTTTATGAAGAATTGTAATGGTATTTTGATGAGGATTGCACTGCATCTGTAGATTGCTTTGAGCAACATGGTCATTTTAACAATATTAATTTTTCTGATCCATGAGCATAGGATGCTTTTCCATTTGTTTCTGTCTCTTCAATTTCTTTCATTATAATTTTGTTGTTTTTCTTATAGAGATCCTTCACCTCCTTGGTTAAAAATTCTTCTTGGTTTATTCCTAGGTTTGTTTGTTTTTGTAGCGATTGTAAATGTGATTGCCTCTTTGATTTCCTCCTTGGCTAGATCATTATTAGTGTACAGAAATATTGCTGATCTTTGCATTTTGCTTTTGTATCCTGCAACTTTACTGAATTCATTTACCAAATCTAAGAGATTTTTTTGTGGAGTTTTAACTTCCTCTAAATATAGGATCATGTCATCTGCAAAGAGAGATGATTTGACTTACTCTTTTCTAATTTGGGTGCTTTTTATTTCTTTCTCTTGTCTGATTGCTCTGGTTGCCAGTATTTCCAGTAATGTGCTGAATAGAATTGGTGAAAGTGAGTGTTCTTGTCTTGTTCCACTTTCTTAGAGGAAAGGCTTTCAATTTCTTCCCATTCACCATGATATCAGCTATGAGCCTGTCATATTTGGCCTTTATTATTTTGAGTACATTTCCTCTCTATTTTGTTGAGAGTTTTTATCATGAAGGGATTTGAATTTTATCAGATGCTTTTTTCATCTATCAAGGTAATCATATGATTTTTGTTTTTCATTCTGCTGATGTGATGTATTATATTTATTGATTTGGGTATGTTGAACCATCCTTGCATCCATGGGATAAATCCCACTTAATGGTTTGCATTACATTTTTGATATTGGATTTGGTTTGCTGATATTTTGTTGAGAATTTTTGTGTCTATTTCAACAGGAATATTGGCCTATTTTTTTTTAATGTGTCCTTGTCTGGTTTTAGTATCAGAGTTATGCTGGCCTCATAAAATGAGGTAGGGAGAATTCTCTTCTCTTTGATTTTTCAGTTTCAGAAGGATTGCTATTAGTTCTTTTTTGTATGTTTGGTTAAATTCAACTGTGAATCCATCAAGTCCTAGGTCTTTCTTTGTTGAGAGCCTTTTTATTGTTGATTTAATCTTGTTACTTTTTATTAGTCTGTTCAGATTTTCTTTTCCTTCCTGATTCAGTCTTGCTACGTTGTATGCTTCCAGGCTATAAACTTTCCTCTTATAACTGCTTTTGCTATATCCACAGATTTTGGTATGTTATGTTTCCATTTTCATTTGTTTCAAGAATTGTTTTATTTCCATCATAATTTCCTCATTTACCCAGTGGTCATTCAGGAGCATGTTGTTTAATTTCCATGTTTGTGTAGTGTCCAGGGTTCCTCTTGGTATCACTTTCTATTTTTATTTCATTGTGATCTTAGAAGATACTTGATATGATTTTGATCTTTAACAAATTTTTGAAATTTGTTTTGTGGCCAAACATATGGTCTATCCTGGAGAATAGTACATGTGCTGATGAAAACAAGGTATATTCTGGAGTTGTCAGATAGAATGTTCAGTAAATGTCTGTTAGGTTCATTTCATCTAAAGTCCAGTTTCAATCCAATCTTTGTTGACTTTCTGTCTAGATGATCAGTCTAACACGCAGAGTGGGGTGCTCATAAGTTCCCCAGTATTATTGTATTGAAGGCTATTTCTCTCTTTAGAGCTAGTAATACCTGCTTTAGGAATCTGGGTGCTCCAGTACTGGGTACATATAAATTTTAAATTGCTATATTGTCTTGCTGGATTGATCCCTTTATTATTATTACATAATTATGTTTCTTGTCTTTTTTTTTTTTTTTTTTTACTGTTTTTGACTCAAAGTCTATTTTATCTTAGATAGGCATAGCTACTTCCACTTGCTTTTGGTTTCCATTTGCATGAAATTTCTTTTTCCAATTCTTTAGTTTCAGTCTATAAATGTCTTTACTGCTAAGGTAAGTTTCTTGTAACTGGCATATAGTAGGACTTTTTTTTTTTAAATCCATTCATCTATTCTATATCTTTTAAGTTGAGAATTTAATCCATTTATATTCAAGATGATTATTGATATTTGAGACTTTATTTTTGTCATATTGTTAATTGTTTACTGGTTATTTCATATATTCTTTGCTAATTTCTTTTTCTCTTTTGTTTGACATTGTGGTCTGGTGGATTTCTGCAGTGGTTCCATTTGGGTACTTTCTCTTCCTACTTTGTGTGATTGCTTCACCAATGCATTTTATACTTTCATGTATTTTCATAATAATAAATGTTGTCCTTTTGCTGCCATGTTTAGGACTCCCTTTAGCATTTCTCATAGGAACAGTACATTGGTGATGAATTCCCTCAACATTTGTTTGTCCGGGAAAGACTTTATTTCTCCTTTATTTGTGAAGGATAATTTTGCGGTTATAGTATTCTTGTCAGGTTTTTTCCTTTCAGTACTTTGAAATTATCCCATTTTCCTCTGGCCTATAACATTTTTATTGAGAAATTAATTGTTAGTCTGATGAGGTTTCTTTTGTTGGTGACTAGAAGCTTTTCACCTGTTTTTAGGATTTGCTCTGTATCTTTTATTTTGTACAGTCTGACTGAATATATTTTGCGATTGATAAGACTTTTTTGCATTGTATCTGCCTATGGATTGTTCAGCCTCCTGTATCTGAATATGTAAATCTCTTGCTACATTTCCGAAGGTCTTATCTATTGATTCATTAAACAGGTTTTCTGATTCTTTCTTCCTCTCTTTGCCCTCAAAGATATCAATAATTCAAATATTTGGTCACTTTATGTTGTTCCAGCAGTCACAAAGGCTTTGCTTTCATTATTTTTTATTGTTTGTTCTTTATTTTTCTGACTAGATTACAAGTTCTGAGATTTTTTTTTATTCTGTTTGATCTACCCTACTGCTGAAACTTTCAAATGTGTTTTGTATTTCCTTTAATAGATTATTCAGTTCCAGAATTTCCATTTGGTTCTTTAAAAAATATCTTTGGTAAACTTCTCATTCATATCCTGAATTGGTTTTTTATTTCTGATTTCTTTGCATTGTTTTTCATAATTCTCTTGTGTTTCACTGAGGTTTTTAAAATCAATATTTTGAAGTCTTTATATGGGATTTTGAAAATTTCTTCTTGATTAAGACATATTGCTGGAGAATTATTGTGTTCTTTTGGAAGTGTCATATTTTCTGGCTTTTTCATGTTTTCTATGTCCTTATGTTAATATTTGCACATCTGGTGTAACCATCATTTCGTCCTATTTTTGGATTTACTTTCATAAGGGAGAACTTTTTCCTGAAGATTCATCTGTAGTGTTGGTTGGGTGGGGAACTTTGGCTTTGATTCTGAGTGTTGCCTCTGAATTTTTTTTTTTTTGGCTATAAATGGTGTTATTGGCTTTTTGTGATTTCATCAAGTGGATTAGGGTGTGATTATTAGTGGGGTTTGTGGTAAAGTTGTGCTGATAACCAGGATGCCAGTTGGACCAGTCTGTAGGCTTCAGAGTTGGCAGCAGTGGGCTGAATGTGCCTATTTTTGTGCCCCAGGGCAATGTATGCTGGCATTTATTTTGGTGATTACTGGCAGGCTAATTCTTGGGCCTCCAGGTGTCTTGTTCAGATGCTGGTAGTGGCAGTGATGAACAGGGCAAGTTGATGATTATTTAGTTCCTGGGCATTTCACATGACATAGGCATTGGCAGTAGCAGTGGTGAGATGATTCTCTAGGTCCCAAGTGGTGTGTGATGTTGGCAGTGGCTGAAATGAGCTGGGCAGGTCAGTTTCCAGGCCCACAGGTGACACTTGTAGCTGAGGTGGTAGCAGATGGGAGTTTAGTCTCAACCTCATGCCCCAGTGAAGTGTGCCCAGGTGCCCAAATGGTGGATTGGTTTGGGCAATTCCTAGGACCCCAGAGTATGTGCTCTGTCTTTGGAGAGAGGAAGGAAGAAAGACTGGGTGAGTTTGGACTTAAGCCTCCCAATGGTGAGAGCAGTCACAAGCCATGGTGAGAAGGGGTGGGGTGATTCCCAGGTCCCATGTGGTAATAGTCACTTTGAGGCCCCACTACTGAAAAAGATAGGACCACCCTCAGTGGCCACAGCCTGGGCAAGCTAGTGGGAATTGTGCATCCCTCTCATTCCTCAGTCCTGGGGGAGCTTGGCCCCAACCCTTGAAAATGGTCACTCAAGCCTAGCTTGTACCCTAGCCCTGACTGCAGGAGCCTCTGCCCAGCTCATGAACCAGTACCAGTAGCAACAGGTATCCTGCTTGCATCCTAGTCTCCATACTGGCAGTGCTCACTTCCTGGCACTGGCAGCTGCAGTCCATGCCTCACTTGGTTCTTAGCCTCAGCTGTGGGAGTGCTCCAAGCTCACATCACAGTTTCTGCAGCAACAGCCCGAGTTTCCGTAACACTACAGTCCTAACACTGTTGGACCCTAGTCTGCCAAAACAGCAAGGGCTAGGTTTAAAAATGCACCTTGCTAGAACCATTTAGGTCTCACAAAGTGTGTGGGACCAGCAAGAGCTTTCTCTCTGGAGCAGTTCTGTCCCAAGGTCTTCTGGAAGCTCCCTATGTTAGTTTCAGGGTTTGGGGGATTGAGGGGATCTCCCACAGCCAAGTTTGCATGATCCCACGGTGAAGATGTGGGCTGTTGGAAGTCTCACTCACCCTTTCCCCATGTTGGAAAATCACTCCTGAGTCTCAGCCAATCTCAGCCAAGCTGGCTGCCTCTCTTCCTTTTCCTTCTCCACTTTTGGTGTTTCTTGTCACTTCTCTGTTGAATTCCAGCATTCTCTCTTGGATAATATATGATAATGTATTTGAAGTATGACTGTCTATACACTATTTTGGTTCTTCTAAGTAGAGGAGGTGAGCATGAATTACTTCTAATAAGCCATCTTGAAGCCCCATCTGTTATTGATTTTTCTCAGGTTATATGTTTGATATGTCAGGCACTGACTCTTGGGTTTTACGTAAGTGAAGGTGATAATAACAATACAAACTACTTCTACTTTTGAGCACAATGTTCCAGCCACACTGGAACATACTTCTTATCACACTTCCTATCTCATTTAGTTTCTCCAACATCCATAGAAGATGCTATAGTGGAAGTCTGTTGTTTTTAGCTGCCCAGGGTTCTTTCTGCCTCCTATTGGCAATCATATCCTTACTTTGCTTTAGAGAATTATCTACCACCTCCTAAATCTTGGCAACTTTTTCAGGGCTATCAATCACAGTACTGCCCCATAAGCCACTAAAGGTGGGTATACGAGCCAACTAAGCCCAAGAAAACCCTATTGCAAATTTGAGTTTCAAGCAGAACGATGCTAGTATGGAAAAAGATTTGGTCAGATTCAGCTCCATGGTGCTGGCCAGAAAAGATCTTGTATGAGTTTTTAATCCAGATGCCAGAACTACCATTGTTCCTATATTTCCAGATGTAAGCTACCCCCTATCCTTTCAATAAATTTATTTTTTTGCTTAAGTTAGCTGGAAAAAGCATTTATTGATATAACCCAATGTGCTATTATGAGATAATTAACTTTTAAAAAATCAATTGCACCTTTAGAAGGGAATGTTTATGACATAGCACAAAAAACATACAATATGGAATCCTACTATTAATAGTTGAATCTCAGGTTCAGCTGTTTTGACCCTGAACAAGTTGCTTCATTTTTCTACTGCTCAGTTTTGTTAGTTATGAAATGGGAATAATAATACTGTAATACTAATCTTTCAAAGTTGTTGTAAGAATTTATATAATGCCTGCATAATAGGTATAAAACGTCTAAAGTATTAGTTGTGGTTGTTTTAGTTTATGTTATTATTGTTACTTTTCTTATTCAAAGATTCATTCAAATAGGCTAAGCCCTGGCAAACTTTTCAAAAGGACTTCTACAACCTGAATGTTATTTGGGGCAAGCTATTACAAAATATGTTTGGTAGCTTTGCCTCATGGTGTATAATGTCTATTGAAAACTAATCCTACAACTCCATTTTTATTGTATATTTTCCTCCTTGAATGAGAGAAAAGTGAGATTTTTTGTTCTTTTCTCATTTCTAATTTTTATGGTTATAGGCAGAGGAAGTTTTATATTTGCCACGGATATAGAACTGATTCAGTAAGAATATGACCTGAGAGAATGGTTTATTGAGAGTAGAACAGTAGGTGTTATAATTTCATAAAGAAATCAATATGCTTAATTCGCATAAATTCTGTTCTAAATTTGATATGAAGAACATTTAGAGGAGAAAATGATGCTTGTTCACATTATAAACTCAGGGCAACTTTTTCTTCCAATTCTATGTAACAAGGCAGCTATTGTGCATATTATATATATTATAAACAAATATATTTTCACTATAAAACATGACATATGATAATTTCCTTGAAACTAGAATTTATATTTCCTTCACCTTTGTCTCCTCATAGTGCAGACCCTTTCAGAGAAGAGATGTATGATGAACATTTATTCCAAGTATGAAAAAAGGTTGAATATATGAGTATGGACATTCTTTCTCCAGTTAGCTCAGGAAATACATATACTACCAACAGTCTATGACTGATCATAAAGGTCTGATTTTAAATGGAGTTGGAAAAAGAAATGGAAAGAAACATTTGCTGATTCTAATGATCAATGAATTGATAACAAAGCTATCTCTAAAACTTGTTGCTAGATAATGCGATTCGTAAGTCCTCCATGTTTGAGAAGTTGTTTCATGAGCTGACTGCCAAAATCCAGCTAATTCACAGATCAAAAGAAGTTTAAAAATTAGAACTATGTTATGTAGCCTAATCAGGATTCCAAAACCTCTCCAACAAGCTGGGAAAAAAATAGGCCATATTTAACAATATACAATTAGATACGGGTAAATATAAAGTTTTTTTCACTTAGAACAAGAAAAGAAAAAAGAAGAGACAGAAAGATGAAAAAGAATGAAAGAAAGAGAGAAAATAAAGGAAAAAAGAAAAAAGGAAGGAGAGAAAGAGAGGATATAATAGTGAAGTAAAGAAATCATCCAAGCTAGAATTTTCACAACAGAAGGAAATACCAGTTAGCAATGTAGCCAATTTAAATAATAAGGTGACATTCCTAAGACAACCAGTTACTTTAGGCTATATCATCTAAGATATACTTCCTGAACAAGCAGGCTCACAGCTTATTTTACTCTTTACTAAAGCCTCACCTGAAATGTTGGAATATTGTGTTCACTTTGGGATTATCACATTTTAAAGACATTGATAAGTGAGAGTGTATTCATAGGGTTTTTAAGAGGAAATTGAAATATTTAAATAAAGAAAAGAAGGCTTCAAAGTGACAATACTTGAGTAAAGAGCTGTCATGCAATACACTATTTATACTGCTCTTATGTAGCCCCAAAGAGTAGGACTAAACTTAATGGGTACCTGTTATAATACAGATTTAGACTTTCTATGATAAAGTGAGTTAGTAATTAGAACTGTCTTATAGCAAGATGTGAAGGATTATATTTTCCAAAATGACCACAGTAATATTTCTGGTCTCACATACTCCCCAAAACCTTGTCACTCTCCATTAGGAGGTGACGTCTATTTCCCTAATCCTTGAATTTGGGCAGGCTTGTATCTGCTTCAACCTAGGGTGAAAGTTATGCTGTGTAATTTTTAAGTCCAGGTTATAAAAAATATATAGCTTCTATCTGGTCTCAGGACACTGGCCCTCAAAACCCAGCCTCCCTGTTGTAAAGAAACTCAGGTAGCATGAATGGTGTAGCCCACAGCCTAGCTAACATCTAAGACTGCAATTAGCATAAACCACCAGACATGTGAGTTGTGATCCTTGAAATGATTTCAGCCTTTAAGTCTTCCAACTGACGTTCTAGACATCCTAGGACAAAGACAAGCAATGCTTAAAGAATACAGAGAAATGAATTTCAACATTAAGCCAAACTCTCATAGTAAGCCTTCAGAAGTATCACATTGCTTAGATTTGTAACTCATTTCTAGCTCTTCTGGTACCCGTTTTATACGAAAATTTATCCTGACTCACTCCATTGCTGCTGCCAGTAGAAATAATAGAAATGCTAAAAAGTCAGTAAAGAATTAGAAACCACTCACTAAAGATCATTGCCTCTATAAGCTCAGCATGAGCTTCTCACAGATATGAGCTTTTCTGCCAGTTGCTAGTCAAGAGCCAAGCAAAACTTTAGGGTGCCCATTAAAAGAAGTCCCCCTTTGGCTGCCTGACAAGAAGATTTCTAAGGAATTTGGATGAAATGGAATCTTTCACACATTTTTTTTACTTGAGCCTAGACTTTTAAGCTTACCCAAATTTAATAAAATTCTATGTAGAGATTGTGTTGATACAGCTCTATTTTTTTTTAAATCAACATGTTGAATTCCTATGAAAAAAATATTGTTTTTGTGTCTCTTCCAAGTTTTGGTATCAGGGTCATGCTGGCCTCATAGAATGAGTTAGGGAGGAGTCCTTCCTCCTCAATTTTTTGTAATAGTTTCAGTAGGAATGCTACCAGCTCTTCCTTCTACATCAGGTAGAATTTAGCTGTTAATCCGTCTAGCCCTGCATCTGTTTTGGTTGGTAGGCTATTTCTTAGTGACTCAATTTTGGAGCTCATTACTCTTCAGGGATTCAACTTCTTCCTGGTTCAGTCTTTGGAGGGTGTATGTGCCCAGGAATTTATCCATTTCTTCTAGATTTTCTAGTTTGCATGCATATAAGTGTACACAACATTCTCAGATGTTTATTTGTATTTCTATGGGGTCAGTGGTAATAACCATTTTGTCATTTCTAATTGTGTTTGTTTGGATTTTCTCTCTTTTCTTCTTTATTGTCTAGCTAGCGATCCATCTATTTTATTAATTAAAAAAAAACTCCTGGATTCATTGATCTTTTGAATGATTTTTTTGTGTCACAATCTCTTTCAGTTCAGCTCTGATTTTGGTTACTTCTTATCTTCTGCTAGCATTGAGGTTGGTTTGCTCTTTGTTCTCTAGTTCTTTTAGTTATGATGTTAGGTTGCTAAACTGAGATCTTTCTCTTTTTGATGTGGGTGTTCAGTGTCATAAATTTTCCTTTTAACACTGCCTTAGTTGCATCCCAGAGATTCTAGTATGTTGTATCTTTGTACTCTTTATTTACAAAGAATGTCTTGATTTCTACCTTAATTTCATTATTTACCCTAAAGTCATTCAGGAGCAGGTTATTTAATTTCCATATAATTGTATGGTTTTGAGCAATTTTCTTAGTCTAGATTTCTAATTTTATTGCTCTGTGGTCTAAGAGAGTGGTGTTATCAGTTCTTCTGCATTTCCTGAGGATTGTTTTAGATCCAATTTTGTGGTCAATTTTAGAATAAGTGCTATGTGGCAATGAGAAGAACGTATATTCAGCTGTTTTGGGGTGGAGAGTTCTGAAGATATGTATCAGGTCCATTTGATCCAATTCTGAATTCAGGCCCTGAATCTCTGATAATTTTTTACCTTGATAATCTGTCTCATACTGTCAGTGGAGTGTTGAAATCTCCCACTAGATGCAAAAATCCTCATCAAAATACTGGCAAATAAAATCTAGCAGCACATCAAAAAGCTTATCCACCATTATAAGTAGGCTTTATTCCTTGGATGCAAGGTTGGTTCAGCATAAACAGATCAATAAATGTGATTCATCACATAAACAAAACTAAAGACAAAAAACAAATGATTATCTCAATAGATAAAGAAAAGGCTTTTGATAAAATTGAATAACCTTCATGCTAAAAACTCTTAATAAAGTAGGTATTGAAGGAACATACCTCAAAATAATAAGAGCTATCTATGACAAAGCCACAGCCAACATCATATTGAATGGGCAAAAGCTTGAAGCATTCCTTTTGAAAACCGGCGCAAGACAAGAATGCCCACTCTCACCACTCCTGTTCAACATTGTATTGCAAGTCCTGGCCAAAGCAATCAGGGAAAAGAAAGAAACAAAGGCATCAAAACAAGAAAAAAATGAAATCAAACTATACCTGTTTGCAGACAACATGATTCTATATTTAGAAAACCTCATAGTTTCAGCCAAAAAGCTCCTTAAGCTGATAAACAACTTCAGCGAAGTCTCAGAATAAAATATCAATATACAAAAATCACTAGCATTCCTATACACTAACAACAGTCAAGCTGAGAGCCAATCAGGAACACAATCTCATTCACAATTATCACAAAAAGAATAAAATACCTAGGGACACAGCTAACCAGGGAGGAGAAAGAGCTCTACAATGAGAACTATAAAACATTCTTCAAATAAATCAGAGATGATGCAAACAAATGGAAAAACATTCCATGCTCATGGCTAGAAGATTCAATATAATTAAAATGGCCATACTGACCAAAGCAATTTATAGATGCAATGTTATTTCTATCAACCAAAATGACATTCTTCACAAAACTAGAAAAAACTATTTTGAAATTCATATGGAACCAAAAAGGGGTCCAAATAGGCAAGGAAATCCTAAACAAAAAGAACAAAGCTGGAGTCATCATGCTACCTGACTTCAGTCTATACTACAGGGCTACAGTAACCAAAACAGCATGGTACTGGAACAAAACAAACACATAGACTAATGGAATAGAATAGAGCCCAGAAATAAGACCACACAACTACAACCATCTGATCTTCAACAAAGCTGACAAAAACAAGCAGTGGGAAAGGATTCCTTAGTCAATAAATGGTGCTGGATAACTGGCTGGCCATATGCAGATTGATACTGGACCCCTTCCTTACACCATATACAGAAATCAACTCAAGATGGATTAAAGACTTAAATGTAAAACGCAAAACTACAAAAACTTGAGATGACAACCTAGGCAATACCATTCTGGACATAAGAACAAGCAAATATTTCATGATGAAGATGTGAAAAGCAATTGCAGCAAAAGCAAAAATTGACAAATGGGGCCGAATTAAACTAAGGAGCTTCTGCAAAGCAAAAGACACTATCAATAAACAGAAAGTATCAACTGACAGAATGAGAGAAAATTTTTACAAACTATGCATCTGACAAATGTCTAATATTCAGCATCTATAAGAAACCTAAATATACAAGAAAAAAAAAACTCCATTAAAAAGTAGGCAAAGGACATGAATGGACGCTTTTACAAAAAAGACACGTGTGTGGCCAAGAAGCATATGAAAAAAAGTTCAACATCACTGATCATTAAAGAAATGCAAATAAAAACCACAATGAGATACCATCTCACACCAGTCAGAATGACTATTATTAAAAAGTCAAAAAAAGTCCTGCCACAGTGGCTCACATCTGTAATCCCAGCACTTTGGGAGGCCAAGGAGGGCAGATTACTTGAGGTCAGGAGTTCAAGACCAGCCTGGCCAACATGGTGAAATCCCATCTCTACAAAAAACAAAACAAACAAACAAATTAGCCGAGTGTGGTGGTGGGCGCCTATAATCCCAGCTACTTGGGAGGCTGAGGCAGGAGAATCACTTGAACCTGGGAGGTGGAGGTTGCTGTAAGCCAAGATTGCACCACTACACTCCAGCCTGGGAGATAGAGTGAGACTCCATCTAAAAAAAAAAAAATGTCAAAAAATAATAGACTCTGGCTTGGTTATGAAGAAAAAGGAATGTTTATATACTATTGGTGGGAGTGTAATTAGTTCAACCATTGTAGAAAGCAGTGTGGCAATTCCTCAAAGGGCTCAGAACAGAACTACCATGTGACCCAGCAATCCCATTACTGGGTATATACCTAAAGGAATATAAATTCTTCTTCATACAGACACATACACATGTATGTTCATTGCACCACTATTCATAATAGCAAAGACATGAAGTCAGCCTAAATGCCCATCAACAGTACACTGGATAAAGAAAATGTGGTACCTATGCACTGTGGAATGCCATGCAGCCATAAAAAAAGGACACGATCATGTCCTTTGCAGGAACCTGGACGGAGCTGGAGGCCAACATCCTTAGCAAACTAACACAGGAACAGAAAACCAAATACTACATATTCTCACTTATAAGTGAAGGCTAAATGATGAAAACACATGGACACATAACACATAGAGGGGAACAATAGACACTGGGGCCTACCTGAAGGTGGCATGTGGGAGGAAGAAGAAAATCAGGAAAAACAACTAATAGGTACTAGGCTTAATATGTTAATGATGAAATCATCTGTACAACAGACCCCCATAACACAAATTTATCTGTACAATAAACCTGCACATGTACTCCTGAACTTAAAAATAAAAGTTAAAAATAAATAAATAAAAATAAAAATTTATTCCACTTGGGAGACTTGATATTATGTTTTCTATATAATTGATACTGAATTTAGTGGCAAGCTTTACTTTACTGTTGATAAATCAAAACAATACTGAATTTTTCTCATTTAACTAAAAGCAAACATCTTCTTCTAAGAGAATATTAAAAATACATCTTCCTGGGCAATAGATTCAAGGCTTAAATGTCTGCCTTTGCAATTCTTTTTTTTTTTTTTTTTTTTGTCTTGCAGTGGCATGATCGTGGCTCACTGCAAACCTCTGCCCCAAGTGATCCTCCCACCTCAACCTCCCAAGCAGCAGAGACTACAAATACATACCACCATGCCTGGCTAATTTTTTGTTATTATTATTAGTAGTAGTAGCAGAGATAGAGTTTCGCTATATTGCCCAGGCTGGTCTCGAACTCCTGAGCTCAAGTGATCCAGCTGCCTTGACCTCCCACGGTGCTGAAATTACAGGCATGAGCCACTGCGCCTGGCCTGCAATTCTTTCATTGATAATATTCATTTTAAGACCACCACATCTGAATCATGTGACTTATTTTTAAGAGGAAAAAAAGTATGAATTTTCAAATATTGAGGGTAAACACTCAGCTTAACCGTAAGCATTTATTAAAATAATTGATTAGGCTGAGGCTGCTCCAGCACTCCAGGTTTCTACCTAAAGCAAATCAAAACCCATCTCAGTGTAAACAGTAAAATGAAAACTAAGCTAAACCAACCAGGAACTGCCAAGTAACCCTCTAACTAGAAACTTTATACTGGAATGATCTAAATAAAACTACCGCCCCACTTTAACCAATCAAATATTTATCTTGCTCCTGTGTTGACCCTATGAAAGCCATCCTCTCATTCCTTCAGCAGAGCGCCCAACTGCTTGCAGTGTGGAGCTGCATAGTTCATGAATCAGTACTCAAATAAACTGTCAAATTGTAATGTGCCTAAGTTTATCTTTTAACATATTATATGACTTAAGGCTTTTGAAGATTTTATTTGAAACCTCCCAGCAGAACTCCTGATAACTTTTTAAAAATTCTCCTCAGCTAGCTTAGAAAGAAACAGTATTATAAGTAGTAAAAAAAATAGTTGTAAGTTTAAACTATGGTCAAGAGAAAATCATTGGGAAATATTTGGTGAAGAAACAATTTGCAAGAGGAAACAAAAACTACAGCAACTACTGGGATTATTTTGTGTTTTTTTGTTTTTTGTTTTGTTGGTTTTTTTTTTTTGGTTTGTTTTTGTTTTTGAGACAGAGTCTTGCTCTGTCGTCCAGGCTGGTGTGCAATGGCACGATCTCGGTTCACTGCAACCTCTGCCTCTTGGGTTCAAGTGATTCTCCTGACTCAGTCTCCAGAGTAGCTGGGATTACAGGTGCCCACCACCAGCCTGGCTAATTTTTGTATTTTTAGTAAAGACAGGGTTTCACCATGTTGGCCAGGCTGTCTCGAACTCTTGAACTAGGTGGTCTGCCTGCCTCCGCCTCCCAAAGTGCTGGGATTGCAGGCGTGAGCCACTGTCCCAGGCCTGGGATTGTTTTTTGCAATATTTTACTAGTGAGTTTTTTGAAATATGTTGGAGATGATTGTACACTTTTACTACTGAAGACTTTAAAAATATTTGCATTTCTACTCTTTAAAATATCTGATTACAGTTCTATTTTCTAGCTTGATTAAAAATCATTGAAAACCAGTGATCTCTGATGTTAATAATAATCCTTTTTACTCCTAAGTAATGTTTTCCTCTCATTATATCCTTACACTGTCTTGTTAATTATCAGCTTCTTATGGTTTACAAGTTTTTCCCTAGGGAAAATAAAATAATGAGGAGGAGGAATTTAGCTTGAAAATGTAGTACTTTGAATTTTTTTTCTAAACACTGTTGACCTAATTTTAGAATATTCACTTTGCATGTTGTGTCAAAACCTAATTCTCTGGTGACCTGAAATATCAGAAGGAAGCGTACTAATACTTCTCAGTCCATGCCAGTATATTCTTCATAGATCTATATACTCCGTTTATTTGATTGTTTTAATTAAATTAAACTTATTAAGCATGGCTGTGGGAGAAGAAACATAATTGTCTCTCTTAGAAAACTGTGTGCATCAGTGTATTTCATCTGATGTTCATTTTTTTTCTCTCTTGAATGTAGTGAGGACTTTCCTTGTTTTCTCATTCAATGAGTGAAAAGAATCTCCTCTACCTCTGAGGTTATATAGTACAACAGACACCACTGGTACTATTTAATCAACTCCCTCATTCCACCTGAGTTGATCAAGGCAGAATTTTGATTTAAACCATTTGTTTTGCCTTTTGTACCATTTCCCTGCATTTGGAAAGAAGTATCTCCTAATACATATATAAATCCAGGAATTCAATGTCTTTTTATTCTTTTATTTCTCCTCCTATCCAAATCTGTTTCTTAAAAAATATCTATAACCTTAAGTCCTGTATATTAATCTCTTCTGCAAGTATCTACAATTTAATATTTATAAAGATTTCAACGTTTTATAAATTTTCAAATTGCAGACAATAAAATGGGAGAAGCTAAAAAGGATGGTAGGTGTGACCAAATATTTTCACTAGAACTCCTTCATCTCATTCAAAAGCCAATTTTAAAATAACATTATTAGTCATGATTCACTACTATGTAAAGTTGATTATGTTACAGGAATAGACTGGGTGTCCCCACTTTAAAAAAAAAAGACAGTGATGTTTGAAATACAGAAGTGTGAACACTAAATGTGGCCCAAGAACAAATTTCAACCAATATGAAAAGCCCTGGTGAGTGTGTTAGTTGGATTTCTTAGACTCGGAGGTAACAAAATGCAGAGATTACCTGCAGGGATAGAATTGCGGATTGCATGCCCTATTCTGCAATAAGACACAGATAGTCTCATTGGCTTGGAATTTTTGTGGGTTCTGATATTTGCAAACCTTTTAAGATTAGGATCAATAGCAGACTTGTGCAATGATCTGAGCTCAAGTTACCCACCTTACATTTGTTTACACAGCAAGTGTATGACCCAAAAGGGAGGGTTTGATTGGGTCCAGGCTGCCCCTATTCAATCTAGGGGTGTTCCTCCTAGGAAAGTTTCTACTAAGCCAGTTCAGTGGTGATGTGCTTCTCTTGCAGCAGTGCCTTATTCTTTGGGTTTGCTTTGTGATGATCCTTAATTTGTTGCTAGATAGTTGAACTAACTTATTCTCTATGTGTTTCAAAATCGTTTATAACATACTAAAATAAAACACTTGGAGTATATAGGTGTTACGATTCTTCAGGTGCAAATAATTTAAAAATTCAAGTAAGGCTCATGTGGTGGCCCACACCTGTAATCCCAGCACTTTGGGAGGCTGAGGTGGGCAGATCACTTGAGCCCAGGAGTTCAAGACCAGCCTGGCCAACATGGTGAAACGCTGTCTCTACTAAAAATACAAGAATTAGCCAGTCGTGGAGGTGTGTGCCTATAATCCCAGCTCCTCGGGAGGCTGAGGTAGGAGAATCGCTTGAACCTGGGAGGTGGAGGCTGCAGTGAGCCGAGATGATGCCACTGCACTCCAGCCTGGGTGACAGAGCAATACTCCGTCTCAACAAAACAAAACAAAACAAAAAACTGTCCAGAAAAGTTAGTTTCTCTGCCAGTTGAACAAAAATCTGGGCATAATTGGTAGAATAAAGACCCCCCCTTAAATATGCTCATTTATCTTAATCCCTCAAGCTAATATTACAAAATATCATAGATTGGCTGGCTTATGCACACCAGGAATTTATTTCTCATGGCTCTAGATGCTGAGAAGTCCAAGATCGAAATGCTGTATGCTTTGGTGTCTGGTGAGAGCCTGTTTCCTGGTTAATAGACAGCTCTCCTTTCACTGTGTTCTCACGTGGTGAGAGAGACAAGGGAAAATTTGGGGGCCACTTTTATAGGGACAGGCACTAGTTGTATTCATGAGGGTTTCACTCTCATGATCTAATCACCTCTCAAAAACCCCACATCCTAATACATTGTCTTGAGGATTAGGGTTTCAATGTATGAATTTTGGAGAGGACATGAGCATTCAGAGCATGTTCTAACCTTTAGAAACTATGAATACATTCCCCTACATAGCAAAGAAACTTTGCAGATGTGATTAAGGTTAAGGATGTTGAAATGGAAAAACTATCCTGGATGATTCAAATGGGCCCTACCTAATTGCATGGGTCCTTAAGAGCAGAGAGTCTTTCCCAGCTATAATCAAAGGGAGATGTGACCAAAGAAAAATGGTCAAAGAGATGCAATATTTATGGCTTTGAAGATTGGTGAAAGGAATCACAAGCCAAGGAATGTAATCAGCCTTTAGAAGCTGAAAAAGGCAAGAAAACTGAACCTCCAGATAGAAATGCAGCCCTACAGACATCTTGATCTTGGTCCAGTGAGATGGGTGTCAGGCATCTGACCTACAGAACTACTGCAAGACAATAAAATTCATATTTGTAAGACATTAAATTATGGTAATCTGTTACAACAGCCGTAGAATACTAATATACTGAGTTTCACATAGCTTGGACAAGCTTAGACACACTGCTGAACAAGTCACATTAGCAAAGTAGATAGCATAAGCTGAATCATTTAGGCATGAATTATGTAACCAAACAAATTATTTTGGACAGTAAGGTGGGACAAGAATCAATAAGCCTACTTTGGGAGCTGGGGGAAGCAACACACATATTCTATGACTACCCCACAATGACTGCCCCACAATGCCCACAATAGAACATGAGTGGGCAGCCTGCAATATGTACCATAGTGCACTTACTTCAGAAGGGATGTGAAACTGGCAGGTACTTTAAGACTCCAGAGTTCATTCAGTTCAAAGCTTACTCAGAAAACTAGTTTCTTCTTTCCTTCCTAAGAAGGGTATGGATTAATTTTTCTTCTATGTCTTACAACTTCTCTTGATCAATGTATTTTTAATGTCAGGAGAGGCTGTAATTTGTCACAGGACATGTCTGAAATGAGGCGAATGATGTTTAGTGCTTGGAGACTGCTTGCTCAGTGCCTAACAGAGGAAGGAATGATTCAGTGGAAGAAAAATGAGACTAAGACATAAGTATAACCAAATGTTTATGGGAGTACAATGTTTTTATTACCTAGAAAGGACAATATAGGGTCATAAAGTCGTGAAGAATATTGCAGCAAACTGAATTTATTTTATAATGCTTGAGTCACTGGGGTCTTTCAAGATTTCTTTAAATGTTGGTACATAGCAAAGACTTATTTTCCAACTTTTATGTTTATTTTCACTTCTGGCATACAGTAAGTACTCTATAAATATTTGCTGTGAGTATTGCTATTTTAACTATATAATGGGTATCAGCAGTATGTGAGGTGACTGAGTTTCTTCCAGAGATAGGAGGACAATTTTTTCTCTGAAGGTAAAATCCCTATCGATCCCAAATAGAAAGCAACAAATCATTCCTTGCCATGTAGGAAGTAAACTTGGCTAGAAATAACATTCAATTTAATCAGTGAAATTAACACAGAAGTATAGAAGAGTAAATTCTTGAAGCTTATCTACTACTGTTCAAAGTAGAGAGACTTAGAATCTGGGAGACATGAGCATTTCAGTCATGAAAGAAAGACATTTGCCACGGGATCCTCGTGACCTAAATAGCCTAGCCCTCTAGACCTGCAATCTCCCTTCATTCACCAAGCAACCATGTGATTACTAATGCAACTCCTAAGGCTCTTTGATATTGTGACTCAGCACCTTGGATAGAGGATGTGAGCATGTACTTACCCCAAATATACACATTAATTGACATTCTTATCACATCTCAGTCAGTGAGTTTGTCAATCCCAGTCACAGGCCAAGGCCAAGACACAGATTTTGGACCTTGTCAAGTTCAACTCTGTGGTGAATCTTTCCTTGATGGTACCTCTGTTCAGCATTGGGCCTGTGACCTTTAAATTCAAAAAATGTCTACAATTTGTGAAATAAATATTAGTAATATGGACTAACCATTTCTATGGGAAAGTATGCATAAAGTTACAAATAACTAATTTTTAAACATTAAAACTCTTGGAATAATATTTTAAAACTAAGGAGTTATCTGTAATTATCATGTAATTTTAGGGTTGAATCTTTCTTTTCATATTTTAATCTTTATAAAATATGATAAACTATGGATTGTGGCTATGCTTTCATATTTTAAAAAATACTTTATTCCATAGGACCTTACCATTGTTTTCAATCTGCTTGGTCTGGTACCACTTAATAGCTTGTCAGAATCATTTGGAAATGTGGGAGATTGAGGTGAAAAGGAGGGGCAAACGTTGTCATAACAATGAGATGTTACAGGGGTCAGGTATACTAAACATGGTGCAACATTGAGAAGGTCACACGCAACAGAGAACAACAAAGAACTTTCTTGTCACAAATGCCAATTATATTTCTATTAAGAAACATTGTTCCTAGTTCCTTATAATGTAAGAACTGATTGTGATTTTCTGAGATTATGATGTAAAACAAAAAGACCCTGGAGATAAGTGTATTTCCTGCTGCTATATCAGGAAATAATATTATCTGTTTAACTTTCTACTTTCATATTATTGTTTACAGCAGCATGTATGTGTGTGCCTATGTATATGTATGTAGCTGGCTTTGCATGAGTTTCTTTAGTCTTTGAAAGTCTCTAATGATAAAAAATGTTTTCTCCCCTTTTTCAGTGGCTGAAGCCTGATGAAATAGTCCTTGGAAATTAAGTAAGGAGCTTGTAAACATTCTAGCTAATTTGATCAATCAAAGCAGTGAAGTAAGATAGCTCACCTTGGTAACAGGGAATTGCAGCACGAGAAACAAAGTCATGTCCCTAACTCCACTTGGTACGAATCAGTCATTCTGTGTTTTTAATTAATCACACAAAACTTCTTTCCACTAGACTTAATCATCCAAAGGTGACAGTATAGGGAGAACCTCTACACATTCATGCATTTTCTCAAACAGATTACAAAGCCCAGCATTATATGCCCACTCTACTGATGTAGAAATAGGTTGGGCTACAAATGGCGGATGATCAAATATCAGAGCTAGGCTGACCATTTACACAAAGGCATTCATTCCAGGGGCAGATGCAGCTGGGTCTCTCAGGGCTGCCCTAGACAAAGACTCTTCAGCTAAAATCCTTTATGAGTGAGGTTTAAACAATCACACAATCAATTGGCATTACAGCATCCAATCTTTTTAAACTCAGTGACCAAAGATCAGTCCCAACCAGTGAACTTTCTAATTGTTGCAAAATGCCATGTAAATGCCCAGTTTGTCCTGCTCAAAGGTTTTCAGAAGATAAAAGTTAATTCAGAAACAAAGTTTTATGAAAGTCAAGCCTTTTAAGAAACATTATTGAGGTTTTTTAATCTCTTGCCAAAACAAAAAGAAGAAAAAGTTAAATTTCTATCCAACAATCTCAAAATCAGCAAGACAAAGAAAAATAATTCAACCCCCAAAGCCAACAAAAGGCCCATTTACGATCTGACACCCTGGGTGGACTTTGAAGCCACACTTTTCTAACAATCATTGTATTATGGCCACAGAATAATGCCAACCTGTTAATGTGGGGTTTGTTCGGTCAATTTGGAATTCAAATCAGAATAAATCAGGATAGAATGCTGCACCCACAACAACTCACTGAGGCTAAGTCAACTATAGAGAAACAAAACAAAAACAGAATACGCTTCTTTCCAGGAGTCGTGAAAACAAGATTAAAACCTAATAGATCTAAACTCTGCCCACACTAGCCTAACTATATGATACCAGAGCACATTTTCAAAGTGAAGGAAAGCATGGCCCATGTGACATCAGTGACTTCAATGTGATTCATCATATTCATCCTGTCCACATGCTAATAATTCACAGAAGGACACACTTGTCTTCACAAACTGTTCTAAAATCTTTAGACTTAAAATGTAAAATATCAACATGATCAAAGTAAACTGTGGACAGTCTTAAAACAAAAACACGATGAGGTTTTAGAATGACTAAAGCACGTAATTATACATTCCAACATAGTTTCTCCGTTGCCAAAATCCTTTATGATTCAGATCACTCTCCCATTGCCTTGAAAGCACTGGTAATCAGAGCCCACTCTTCTTGATAAACAGAATTAGGAACAAGTTATTCCACAATATAAGAGGGTATAAGAAAAACATGATTATGTCATTTTTTAAAGCTCCTTTGCAAGTTTCCCAAACAACCATCGCCATCTCTTCACCCATTCTGGATACCTCAGATGTTTTCTTCTCTCCCTCCCTCTTTCTGTCTCTCACATGCACGTGTGTGTGTGTGTGTGTGTGTGTGTGTATACGCACAAATATATATGTATGCCTTTTTCCCTGGAGAAACTATTCACTTATACTTTCAAATTTTGTCTGAGATTTTCAAAATTTATCAAGTTCAGAATACTTTGGTTAGGGAAAAAAAAATCCTATTTGACCTAAATTTCTAGGCACATTATCAGTGCAAATGCAAATAAGAGGAATACAATTCCAAGAGTCTTTTTTCCCTAAAACTCAGAAAAATAAGTTGTGGTTAAACAGGAAATATTTCAATGTTTATGGTTATACTTAAATTTGGCATATATAAAGGAGTAAAATAAACTAATTATACACCTATCTATACAGGAAAGTATTTGACTCCAAAGGTTTTTACAGATTTTACAGACTGTATTATATATGAATTATTTATATCTCTTGAAAATTCAAGGAAAATATCTAATTCAATTTGTAGAATTGACAAAAATGGGGCTAATAGGAAATGAAAATGTCATTGAATAGCCATGTGATTGAAGTATTACTAGTCCAAGAGAATGATCACTTTGAGATGGATTAAATTGCACTTTGAAAAAATCGATCAAAATCTGAGTATTTGAGCCATAAAGATTTCTAATCCTCTAACAATCTATAGAATGTAATACAAAATTGATTTAGCACCAGAGATTTAGGAATCAAAGGTCTCATAACTACGATAGTAAATAAAAATTATCTTCTACTTACAACAATACAATCTCTTCAATTAATGAATCCTTATCATAATTCAGACTTCGATTATTTGAAGTAAAAGTGTGGCAAACACAGTTTAGTGAAATATAGTGAAAAATCAAGGACTGAGTATAGTGAGGCTGTGACATTCAAACATGTAGAAAGTTTGTTTCCTAATAATAATGATGAGTGGTCTCTGATGAACCACAGAAGCTCATTAATAAAGTGTTTATTCAATTAGCTGGGGGCGTGGTGGCATGCACCTGTAATCCCAGCTACTGGGGAAGCTGAGGTGGGAGGATCCATTGAGCGCGAGAGGTTGAGGCATCAGAGAGCCATGCTTGCACCACTGCACTCCAGCCTGGTCTACAGAGAGGGACTCTGCCTCAAAAAAAAAAAAAAATTTGTTTTAAATTAAAAAAATAGGCCGGTGCAGTGGCTGATGCCTATAATCCCAGCAATTTGGGAGGCTGAGGCAGACGGATTGCTTGAGTGATGGAGTTCAGTACCAGCCTGGGCAACATAGAAAATCCCATATCTACAAAAAATAACCAAAAAAAAAAAAAAAAAAAAAAAAGCCAGGCATGGTAGCAACTGCCTGTGGTCTCAGCTACTCAGGAGGCTGAGGTGAGAGGATCCTTTGAGGCCAAGAGGTGGAGGTTGCAGTGAGCTGTGATCACGCCACCGCATTCCAGCTTGGGCAACAGAGTGAGACCCAGTCTCAAAAAATTAAAATAAATAAAAAGTGTTTATTCAAATTACACATAACAGAAACCTACTGTAGTTGAGCAGTGGTTTGCTCCATATCAACTCTGGTCTCATGCTACTACTCTGTGCAACACTTTGCTTTTTATATGTCAGGATGTCTTGGCCTCTCTTGGTTCCTGAACTTACTTTGTTCCGTCTCCACACAGAGCCTTACTACAAATGCCTCCCTCCACCTGGGCTTCTCCTACTCCCCATCTCCAGCCCTTTCCCAGCACTTCCTCAAAGGAACTTTGTATGATACTACCAACATACATACATAGCTACTACATTTTCTTGAAGCATTTTTCTTTCTGATCACTAATCACATTTCTGCTAAATATTTCACTGAGTTTTTACTATCTGAGGATGTTGCCATAATGTAAATTCCAAGAGGGACTGATTTGTGTCTAATACACACACTGTTTTCACTTTAGGACTTACACTATGTCTAACATATAGCTGTTAAATGCATTCATTCAGTGATTAAGAGAAGGAAATAAATGGGCAAAGTCCTGCAGGATACTGAGACTTAATAACTCTGGGATAGAGAAGTTTAAAGATTCAATTGAAGCAGCCGGTTCGTCTAGAACATATACCATTTATATGGTCATGGATATGTACATCATTTGGTTAATGCTGAACTGCTAATTTTAGGATCTGAATGCTGTTCACACTGCTAATTTTATAGTCTAAACATAACTACTATGTGTTACCTGAGTCAAGACAGTATTTTACAGATTGCTGTGAATGTACTGGTTAAGTAGGAAAGAGTTATTTATAAGCTTCAGAAGGAGATATTCTATTCTTATAATTTTTATGCTAAATCAATATTCAACTAAAATCAAATTTTGTGACTTTGTGTTAACTTCTCAAAGAATCAATTCTATATATATAAAGGAAAAAGCCGGGTAACACTACGAGACCTTAAAATCACTTTGTGCTTTAAAGTAATATAATTCCAGTGTATTATATAGGCCCTAGGTTGAATGATTTTGAATTTCAAAACTGACAACATAAGTAGCAAAGCAAAACTGGGTTTCAGTAAATACTCTTCAGTTACCTCCACAGGACAAAGAAAATCTATACTTTTTCTACTCCCTAGAGAGAGGGAGGCAGCACTCATAAAACATGACTGTGAAATTGTAGAAACTTTGAATGTGTTTTTCTCTCCCTTTTTCTTAGGAGAAAGGTTATCTGTAATTAGATATAGTAAAAATTTACTGTCTAGATGGAGAATATAAAAAGTCAAGTGAACAGAAAACAATTGAAGAGTATATTAAAATGCAAGATATATGGAAATTATCAGGAAGAGACCATATTCTGTTATCTTAGAGAATCCTTGAAGACTGAAAAAAGTCCATCTATTTCAAAATAATGGAGAACGGTTAGAGAAAATGCCTTGAATAGAAGCATCCTAAATGTTTCTTGGAGGAATTTAGCTTCCTGCCAAACATTTTTCAGTTCAAGTCAGTACCAGATATAAATGTAGTGGGGAGGAAGTTGCTGTACCCTCTGCTAATGAACACATAATATGAGAGGGCAGGGAGTGGGAAGGGAAGAAAGGGCCTCTCATGTAAACACAGGGCGTTGAGAATGTCAAAGTCATCAGGCTAAATAACTGTTTATACACTGATGTTAACCTCCGGAATATGGACTAGTCTGCAAGAGTATCAGATTGTGTTTTGAACATCTGATGGTAAAGGCATTTTCAGTAGGGTCAAGTTATCTCCTAATCCAGTGATTCTTAAAAAGTGGAACATTGTGGTTCACATAAACAGACTTTGTAGTGCTAAGTAACTCTGAAGATGGGGAGAAATAAGGTGTGTGTGTGTGTTTTTTTTTTTTTTTGGAAGTTCATAGCGCCCTTAGGGATTGTGATACATGTCAGGCCTCTGAGCCCAAGCTAAGCCATCATATCCCCTGTGACCTGCAGGTACACATCCAGATGGTCAGTTCCTCCCTTAACTGATGACATTCCACCACAAAAGAAGTGAAAATGGCCTGTTCTTGCCTTAACTGATGACATTGTCTTGTGAAATTCCTTCTCCTGGCTCATCCTGGCTCAAAAGCTCCCCTACTGAGCACCTTGTGACCCCCACACCTGCCTGCCAGAGAACAACCCCCCTTTGACTGTAATTTTCCTTTACCTACCCAAATCTTATAAAATGGCCTCACCCCTATCTCTCTTCTCTGACTCTTTTCGGACTCAGCCCACCTGCACCCAGGTGAAATAAACAGCCATGTCGCTCACACAAAGCCTGTTTGGTGGTCTCTTCACACAGAAGCACATGAAATTTGGTGCCGTGACTCAGATCGGGGGATCTCCCTTGGGAGATCAATCCCTTGTCCTCCTGTTCTTTGCTCCGTGAAAAAGATCCACCTAAGACCTCAGGTCCTCAGACCCACCAGCCCAAGGAACATCTCCCCAATTTTAAATCGGGTAAGCGGCCCTTTTTACTCTCTTCTCCAACCTCCCTCACTATCCCTCAACCTCTTTCTCCTTTCAATTTTGGCGCCACACTTCAATCTCTCCCTTCTCTTAATTTCAATTCCTTTCATTTTCTGGTAGAGACAAAGGAGACAAGTTTTATCCGTGGACCCAAAACTCCAGCGCCGGTCACAGACTGGGAAGGCAGCCTTCCCTTGGTGTTTAATCATTGCAGGGATGCCTCTCTGATTATTCAACCAGGTTTCAGAGGTATCAGACCACGCAGAGACGCCTGCCTTGGTACTTCACCCTTAGCGGCAAGTCCCGCTTTTCTGGGGAAGGGGCAAGTACCCCAATCCCTTCTCTCTCTGTCTCTACCCCTTCTTCACCATTCTGGGGGGCAAGAAACCCCCAACCCCTTCTCCTTCACTCTTAGTGGCAAGTCCTGCTTTCTAGGGGAGGGGCAATTACCCCAACCCCTTATATCTGTACGCCCTGATCCCTTATTTCTGTGCCCCAACCTCATATCTCTGCACCCCGATCCCTTATTTCTGCACCCCAACCTCTTATATCTCTGCACCCAATCCCTTATTTCCGTGCCCTGACCTTGTATCTCTGTGTCCCGACCCCTTTCCAACTTTTCTGGAGGGTAAGAACCCCCGAACCCCTTCCCTCCGTGTCTCTACTCTCTCTTTTCTCTGGGCTTGCCTCCTTCACTATGGGCAACCTTCCACCTTCCATTCCTCCTCCTTCTCCCTTAGCCTGTGTTCTTAAAAACTTAAAACCTCTTCAACTCTCACCTGACCTAAAATCTAAGCATCTTATTTTCTTCTGCAATGCTGCTTGACCCCAATACAAACTCGACAGTAGTTCCAAATAGCCAAAAAATGGCACTTTCAATTTTTTCATCCTACAAGATCTAAATAATTCTTGTCATAAAATGGGCAAATGGTCTGAGGTGCCTGACGTCCAGGCATTCTTTTACACATCGGTCCCTCTCTAGTCTCTGTTTCCAATGCGATTCCTCCCAAATCCTCCTTCTTTCCCTCCCGCCTGTCCCCTCAGTCCCAACCCCAAGCATCGCTGAGTCTTTCTAATCTTCCTTTTCTACAGACCCATCTGACCCCTCCCCTCCTCCTCAGGCTGCTCGTCACCAGGCCGAGCTAAGTCCCAATTCTTCCTCAGCCTCTGCTCCTACATCCTATAATCTTTTTATCACCTCCCCTCCTCACACCTGGTCCGGTTTACAGTTTCATTCCGTGAGTAGCCCTCCCCCACCTGCCCAGCAATTTCCTCTTAAAAAGGTGGCTGAAGCTAAAGGCATAGTCAAGGTTCATGCTCCTTTTTTTTTTTTTTTTTTTTTTTTTGAGATGGAGTCTTGCTCTGTCACCCAGGCTGGAGTGCAGTGGCACGATCTCGGCTCTGCAAGCTCCACCTCCCAGGTTCACGCCATTCTCCTGCCTCAGCCTCTCCGAGTAGCTGGGACTACAGGTGCCCGCCACCACGCCTGGCTAATTTTTTGTATTTTTTTTAGTAGAGATGGGGTTTCACCGTGGTCTCAATCTCCTGACCTCGTGATCCGCCCGCCTCGGCCTTCCAAAGTGCTGGGATTACAAGCGAGCCACCGTGCCTGGCCCATGCTCCTTTTTCTTTATCTGACCTCTCCCAAATCTGTTAGCGTTTAGACTCTTTTTCATCAAATATAAAAAACCCAGCCCAGTTCATGGCTCATTCGGCAGCAACCCTGAGACGCCTTACAGCCCTAGGCCCTAAAAGGTCAAAAGGCCGTCTTATTCTCCATATACATTTTATTACCCAATCTGCTCCCGACATTAAATAAAACTCCAAAAATTAAATTCCGGCCCTCAAACCCCACAACAGGATTTAATTAACGTCGCCTTCAAGGTGTACAATAATAAAAAAAAGTTGCAATTCCTTGCCTGCACTGTGAGACAAACCCCAGCCACATCTCCAGCACACAAGAACTTCCAAACGCCTGAACGGCAGCGGCCAGGCATTCCTCCAGAACCTCCTCCCCCAGGAGCTTGCTACAAGTGCCAGAAATCTGGCCACCAGGCCAAGGAATGCCCACAGCCCAGGATTCCTCCTAAGCCGCGTCCCATATTTGCGGGACCCCACTGGAAATCGGACTGTTCAACTCACCTGGTAGCCACTCTCACAGCCCCTGGAACTCCGGCCCAAGGCTCTCTGACTCCTTCCCGGATCTTCTTGGCTTAGCAGCTGAAGACTGACGCTGCCCAATTGCCTCGGAAGCCCCCTAGACCATCACGGACGCCGAGCTTCAGTTAACACTCACAGTGGAGGGTAAGTCCGTCCCCTTCTTAATCAATACGGAGGCTGCCCACTCCGCATTACCTTCTTTTCAAAGGCCTGTTTCCCTTGCCTCCATAACTGTTGTGAGTATTGACAGCCAGGCTTCTAAACCTCTTAAAACTCCCCAACTCTGGTGCCAACTTAGACAATACTCTTTTAAGCACTCCTTTTAGTTATCCCCACATGCCCAGTTCTCTTATTAGGCCTAGACACTTTAACTAAATTATCTGCTTCCCTGACTATTCCTGGATTACAGCTGCATCTCATTGCTGCCCTTCTTCCCAATCCAAAGCCTCCTTTGCGTCCTCCTCTTGTATTCCCCCACCTGAACCCACAAGTATAAGATACCTCTACTCCCTCCTTGGCGACAGATCATGCACCCCTTACCATCTCATTAAAACCTAATCACCCTTACCCCGCTCAATGCCAATATCCCATCCCACAGCATGCTTTGAAAGGATTAACGCCTGTTATCACTTGCCTGCTACAGCATGGCCTTTTAAATCCTATAAACTCTCCTTACAATTCCCCCTTTCTACCTGTCCAAAAACTGGACAAGTCTCACAGATTAGTTCAGGATCTGCACCTTGTCAACCAAATTGTTTTGCCTACCCATCCTGTGGTGCCCAACCCGTACACTCTTTTGTCCTCAATACCTTCCTCCACAACTCACAATTCCATTCTCAATCTTAAAGATGCTGTTTTCACTATTCCCCTGCACCCCTCGTCCCAGCCTCTATTTGCTTTCACTTAGACTGACCCAGACACCCATTAGGCTCAGCAAATTACCTGGGCTGTATTGCCACAAGGCTTCACAGACAGCCCCCATTACTTCAGTCAAGCCCAAATTTCATCCTCATCTGTTATCTATCTCGGCATAATTCTCATAAAAACACACGTGCTTTCCCTGCTGCTCATGTCTGATTAATCTCCCAAACCTCAATCCCTTACAAAACAACAACTCCTTTCCTTCCTAGGCATGGTTAGCATGGTCAGAATTCTTACACAAGAGCCAGGACCACACCCTGTAGCCTTTCTGTCCAAACAACTTGACCTTACTGTTTTAGCCTAGCCCTCATGTCTGCGTGCAGCAGCTCCCACTGCTTTAATACTTTTAGAGGCCCTCAAAATCACAAACTATGCTCAACTCACTCTCTACATTTCTCATAACTTCCAAAATCTATTTTCTTCCTCATACCTGACGCATATACTTTCTGCTCCCTGGCTCCTTCAGCTGTACTCACTCTTTGTTAAGTCCCACAATTACCATTGTTCCTGGCCTGGACTTCAATCCGGCCTCCCACATTATTCCTGATACCACACCTGACCCCCATGACTGTATCTCTCTGATTCACCTGACATTCACCCATATTTCCTTCTTTCCTGTGCCTCACCCTGATCACGCTTGATTTATTGATGGCAGTTCCACCGGGCCTAATCACCACACACCAGCAAAGGCAGGCTATGCTATAGTACAAGCCACTAGCCCACCTCTTAGAACCTCTCATTTCCTTTCCATCGTGGAAATCTATCCTCAAGGAAATAACTTCTCAGTGTTCCATCTGCTATTCTCCTACTCCTCAGGGATTATTCAGGCCCCCTCCCTTCCCTACACATCAAGCTCGAGGATTTGCCCCCACCCAGGACTGGCAAATTAGCTTTACTCAACATGCCCTGAGTCAGAAAAACTAAAATACCTCTTAGTCTAGGTAGACACTTTCACTGGATAGGTAGAGGCCTTTCCTACAGGGTCTGAGAAGGCCACTGCAGTCATTTCTTCCCTTCTGTCAGACATAATTCCTCAGTTTAGCCTTCCCACCTCTATACAGTCTGATAACAGACCAGCCATTATTAGTCAAATCAGCCAAGCAGTTTTTCAGGCTCTTAGTATTCAGTGAAACCTTTATATCCCTTACGATCCTCCATTTTCAGGAAAAGTAGAACAGACTAAAGGTCTTTTAAAAACACACCTCACCAAGCTCAGCCACCAACTTAAAGAGGACTGGACAATACTTTTACCACTTTCCCTTCTCAGAAGTCAGACCTGTCCTCAAAATGCTACAAGATACATCCCATTTAAGCTCCTGTATAGACGCTCCTTTTTATTAGGCCCCAGTCTCATTCCAGACACCAGACCAACTTAGACTGTGCCCCAAAAAAACTTGTCATCCCTGCCATCTTCTGTCTAGTCATACTCCTATTCACCATTCTCAACTACTCATACATGCCCTGCTCTTGTTTACACTGCCAGTTTACACTGTTTCTCCAAGCCATCACAGCTGTTATCTCCGGGTGCTATCCCCAAACTACCACGCTTAACTCTTAAAGTAAATAAATAATCTTTGCTGGCAGGACTATGCTGAATCTCCTTAAGCACTCTCTAATCAGATGTCCTAAGTCGTCCCAATTCTTAGACCTTTTATACCTGTTTTTCTCCTTCTGTTATTCCATTTAGCTTTTCAATTCATACAAAACCACATCGAGGCCATCACCAATAATTCTACACGACACATGTTTCTTCTAACAACCCCACAATATCACCCCTTACCACAAAATCTTCCTTCAGCTTAATCTCTCCACTCTAGGTTCCCATGCTGCCCCTAATCCTGCTCAAAGCAGCCCTGAGAAACATCGCTCATTATCCCTCCATACCATCCCTCAAAATTTTTGCCGTCCCAACACTTTACCACTATTTCATTTTATTTTTCTTATTAATATAAGAAGACAAGAATGTCAGGCCTCTGAGCCCAAGCTAAGCCATCATATCCCCTGTGACCTGCAGGTACACATCCAGATGGCCAGTTCCTGCCTTAACTGATGACATTCCACCACAAAAGAAGTGAAAATGGCCTGTTCCTGCCTTAACTGATGACATTGTCTTGTGAAATTCCTTCTCCTGGCTCATTCTGGCTCAAAAGCTCCCTGACTGAGCACCTTGTGACCCCCCACTCCTGCCCGCCAGAGAACAACCCCCTTTGACTGTAATTTTCCTTTACCTACCCAAATCTTATAAAATGGCCCCACCCCTATCTCTCTTCACTGACTTTCTTTTTGGACTCAGCCCGCCTGCACCCAGGTGAAATAAACAGCCATGTCACTCACACAAAGCCTGTTTGGTGTTCTCTTCACACAGACGCGCATGAAAATACATAATAATAAAATTATTAATAATAAAATGTAGTAATAATGGCTAATACTCATCAGTGCTTATTCTATGAAGACACGATTTCTTGTATGCATTAATTCACTTAAATTCAATATTAATGGGTCCCCAGTACTATCAAACATGAGAGGATATCCATATAATTATAAAATAGTCACATGGTGTTAGAAGTTCTAAGGAATTATGAATGGCTAGAATGAATAAAGGATAGACTGGGGTTTTTTGTTGTTTTTTTTGTTTGTTTTTTTAGAACATATAGGGCAATGTTTCTCTAAGTCAAGTCAAGTCCCTAACAGAACAACCTGGGTGCTTGGTCCACCATAGACTTACTCAAAGTTTCATCCAATGCCTCAGAGTTAACCTTGAGAAGAGTTAGTCCTTCAAGAAGATAAATCATGGTCCCAAGATTTTTCACAAGAATGAGGGAATTTCTTGAGTGTTAAGCACTCACTAAATGTGAAAGAAATACCACTGTATGGAAAAGGTCTGCAAGATTTAGAGGTAAAAGATTAGAATATGATTATCTCCGTATCAGTAACTTAGACACAGAGATTACCATTATCATTAATATTATGCTTAAGACTTTCTAATCCCATTAAAGAAAACCAGACAGAATGCAAAGTGGGCCAGGCACAGTGGCTCATGCTGGTAACCCCGGCACTTTGGGAGGCCGAGGCGGGCGGATCACGAGGTCAGGAGATCAAGACCATCCTGGCCAACATGGTGAAACCCTGTCTCTACTAAAAAAGAAAAACAAAATTAGCCAGGTGTGGGGGCGGGCACCTGTAGTCACAGCTACTTGGGATGCTGAGGCGTGAGAATGGTGTGAACCTGGGAGGAGGAGCTTGCAGTGAGCCACGATTGTGCCACTGCACTCCAGCCTGGACGACAGAGCAAGACTCCGTCTCAAAAAAAAAACAAAACGAAAAAACAAAACAGCAATTAGCTCTGCGTGGTGGCACGTGCCTGTAGTCCCAGCTACTCGGGAGGCTGAGGCAGGAGAATCACTCGAAGTCGGAGGTTGCGGTGAGCCGAGATCACACCACTGCACTCCAGGCTGGTGACAGAGCAAGAATCTGTCTAAAAAAAAAAAAAGAGCAAAGTGACCATAACACATTATGACAAAATATCTGTTTCATAAAGCTCATCAAGTAATACTATAACCTAATATTCAGAGTTGTAATCAATATATATGTGAAGGAAATGTGAGGGCAAGAAATAGGCCACAAAATGTTTAATTCAGCATCTGCATTAGAAACTGTTAAATGATACAGTGTGCTAAACTATATAAACATGAGTTTATATTTCCAGATGCTTGTTAGCATCTCTATGTGCAATAGACATCTCAAATCCAAAAAGTGAGTACCTGGTCTTGCCCCCAAAACCTGTTTTCTCTGTTATCTTCCCCATAACTACTGAAAACAACTCCTCTCTTCCAGTCTTTTAAACTAAAACTTTGGGATCAGCCTGAACCTCTCTTTTTCTCATACCCTCAATACAATCTGATATCATTTGGATATTTGTCCCCTCCAAATCTCATGTTGAAATGTGATCCCCACTGTTGAAGGTGGGGCTTAGTGGAAGGTGTTTGGATCATGGAAGTGGATCCTCATGAATGTCTTGGTTCCCTCACTGAGGTAACGAGTGACTTCTTACTCTATTAGTTCACATGACAGCCAGTAGTTTAAAAGAGCCTGGCAGCTCTCTCTGCTCTCTTACCATAAGACACACTGGCTCTACTTTCCTTCCGCCATAAGTAAAAGTTTCCTGAGGCCTCACCAAAAGTTGAGCAGATGCTGGTGCCATATTTCTTCTACAGTCTGCAGAACGTTGAGCCAAGTAAACCTCTTTTCTTTATAAATTACCCAGCCTTGTGGATCACCTGAGGTTGGGAGTTCGAGACCAGTCTCACCAATGTGGTGAAACCCCATCTCTACTAAAAATACAAAACAATGAGACAGGTGTGGTGGCATGCACCTGCAATCCCAGCTATTCATGAGGCTAAGGCAGGAGAATCACTTGAACCCGGGAGGCAGAGGTTGCAGTGAGCTGAGATCGTGCCATTCATTGCACTCTAGCCTGGATGACAAGAGCAAAACTCCGCCTCAAAGAAAAACAAAAACAAACAAACAAACAAAAAATATATATATATATAAATATACATATATATATATATTACCCAGCCTCAAGTGTTCCCTTACAGCAGTGCAAAATGAACAAATACACAATCCATCAACAAATCCTGTCTGGGCATCAACAAATATGCCCAGAATCCAGAATCCATGTCTCCTCACCTCTGCTTTGCCATCCTAATTCACCTAATTCATCTCTTCTGGATCACAACAATAACCTCTAGCTGGTCTCTGCATTCATCCATGCCACCTGTAGTCTAAATCTCAACATGGCAGCCAGAATGATTCTGCAATAACAGGTTAAGCCAGACCACTTCTCTAACATTTTTTAAAGACTTAATTTTTTTTTTTGGCAATTTTAAGTTCACAGCAAATTTGAGAGGAAGGTACACAGATTTTTTATACATTTCCAACCCCCATGATGCTCATCTTTTCTTTCTATAAAGCCAAGTTTCTGACTTACATTATTTTTCTTCTCTTTAAATAATTTTTTACATTTCTTACAAGGCAGGTCTACTGTCAACAGATACCCTCAATTTTTATTTGTTTGAGAAAGTATTTATCCTTCACTTTTGAAAAAGAATTTCACAGGATACAGAATCCTAGGCTGTTTTTCTTTTCTTTCAATGCATCAAATATTTCACTTCACTCTCTTCTCGCTTGCATGATTTCTGAGATGTCAGATACAAATCTTATCTTTGTTCCTCTATATGGAAAGATTATTTTCCCCCTTCTGGCTTCTTTTAGGATTTTTTTTCTTTAACTTAGATTTTTTTTTTTTTTTTTTTTTTTTTTTTGTAGTTTGGAAAGGACATGTGTAGGTGCAGTTTTTGTTTGTTTTTAACATTTATTCTACTTGTTCTCTGAGCTACCTGGATCTGTAGTTTGGTGTCTGACTTTAATTTGAAGAAATTCTCAGTCATTACTGTTTCAAATATTTTTTGTTTTTCTTTTCCTTCTAGTATTCTAGTATTCCCGTTACTTGTATGTTACATTTTTTTGTAATTGTCCCACAGTTCTTGGATATTCTGTTCTGGGTTTTGTTTTGTTTGTCTTTGTTCTCTTTACTTTTCTCAATGGAAATTTCCATTGAGATATCCTCAAGCTCAGAGATTATATCCTCAGCTATGCCCAGTCTACTAGTAAGCCCATCAAAGTCATTCTTCCTTTCTGTTAAAGTGTTTTTGATCTCTAGCATTTCTTCTTAGTTCCTTGAATTTCCATCTCTTCATGTAAATTCCCCATCTGTTCTTGCATGCTGTCGATTACAGCCCTTAGCATATTAATCATAGTTGTTTTAAATTCATGGTCTGATAATTCCAAGATCCCTGCCATGTCTAGTTCTGATGCTTGCTCTCTTTTCAAATTGCAACTTTTGCCTTGTAACTTTTATTGAAAGCTAGACATGATGTATTAGGTGAAAGGAACTACTATAAATAGGGCTTTAGTAATGTTGTGATAAGATGGGAACAGGAAGCATTCTGAAGTTTTTATAATTATGTCTGTCTTTTAGGAAGCGTATGTCTCGGGACTGTGACATTCACAAGTGTTCCTTGTTTGTTTGATTGTTTTTCTCCTCCCTTGACTTGGAGGGGATGGCTACAGTAGACTTGAGTTGGGTATTTATCTTGTCTCATGTGGAAGAATAGAGCTGTTGCTTATTGCCTTTTTCCCAGGTCAGTTAGTCTGTGATAACAGCCCCCAGGCTAGCCTCTGGTTAACTAACTTCTCCGGAGGGCAGATCTTGTTAAGAAGAATGGAGTGCTCTGGTGTATCTCAAATGGTTACTTTTTCCCTCTTCCCGCTGGAAGCATAAAGAGATTTTTCTTCAGTATTTACTGTAAGAATCTGGGTAAGCTCCTGGAGGTAAATCTCACAAAATTGCCAAGTCCACCTAGTGACTGGATCCCCTTGGACTTTTTAACTCAGAGTTGTCCACACTGAGCCTCCAGCAGTTTGTCAATGACAGCTCAAGATTTCCTACTGGGATACAGGTTCCTGTGGTGGGTTCTGCTCATTTAGTCTCTGCTCTGGTATGTCGACTCCTTGGCTTCATTTGTCTCTCTAGTCTTCAGGGTAGCAGTTTGTCCTGTGTCCTCACTCTCTTCCAAATCCTGGAAGAGTTGTGAACATTTTTGTCTGTTGGAATTCTTACTTGTTGTTAGGATGAACTGGCAATATCTAAGCTCTTTACAAGGCTAAGAAAAAAAATAATAAGAATTAGAGTAAGAATCAATGAAATATAAAACAGTAAAACAACGGAAAAAATTTAAATCAATATTCCTTCTTTAGAAAGATTAACAAAATCGACAGATCTTTAACTGAGCTGACCAAAAGAAAGAGAGAGAAGAGACAGATTATTAAAATCAGGAATGAAACAAAGAACATCACTACCAACTTTGCAAAAATAAAAACAGTTGTAAAATCTGTTAGAGTTCTCCAGAGAAATAGAACCAATAGGACATATGGAGATATGCATCATAGGATTTATTATGGGAATTAGCCTGCATGATTATGGAGGCTGAGAAGTTCCACAATATGCTGTCTTCAAGCTGTAGAACCAGGAAAGCTGGTGATGTGATTGCTCTGATTCTGAAAACCTGAAAACAAGGAAAGCCTGTGGTATAATTTCCAGTTCAAGGAATTCAGTCTTCTGTTTAGACTGCCCTTAGAGAGCTGAATGGTCACTCAAAAAGGTATGTTGAAGCCCTAACCTTCAGTTCCTCAAAATTTGACCTTATTTGAAATAAGACATTGCAGATATATTAACGAAATATTAATTAATTATTTAAAATATTAGTTAAGTTAGATGAGGTCATATTGGAAAGGATGGACTATTAAGCTGCCATGACTGGTGTTTTTATGAGAAGAGTCACGCAGAGAGAAAATGGCCTTGTGAAAATGAGGGCAGATTTTGGCATTAGGAAGGATCTTCTCCTAGAGCAGAGATCCAGCCTTTTAGCTTCCCTGGGCCACATTGGAAGAAGAATTGTCTTGGGCCACACATAACACACACTAACACTAATGATAGCTGACGAGAAAAAAAAATGCAAAAAACATCTCATAACGTTTTAAGAAAGTTTACAAATTTGTGTTGGGCCGCATTTAAAGCCATCCTGGGCCACATGCAGCCTGTGGGCCATGGGTTGAACAAGCTGGTCCTAGAGGCTTAAGAGGGAGCACAGCCCTGCCAACACCTTGATTTTGGACTTCCAGTCTCCAGAACTGTCAGAGAATAAATTCTTATTGTTTTAAGCCACTCTGTTTGTAACAATTGCCCTAAGAAACGAGTATATCCTCTCTGATGGTTAATTGTACGTGGCAACTTGACTGTGTTAAGGGATGCCCAGATAACTGTAAAATATTACTTCTGATTGTGTCTGTGAGGGTGTTTCCAGAAGAGATTAGCATTTGAATCAGTAGACTGAGTAAAGAACATCTGCCCTCACCAAAGTGGGCTAGCATCATCCAGTCCATGTGGACGATGGGTGATTTTGCTCTCTTCCTAAGCTAAGAGACCACCTCTTGGCCTTGGACATCAGCACTCCATATTCTCAGGCCTTTGGATTCTGGACTTATATCAATGGTCCTCTTCCACTCCCCATGCAGGTTCTCAGGCCTTCAGACTCAGACTGAATTACACTACCAACTTCTCTGGTTTTTCAGCCTGCAGACAGCATAATATGGGACTTCTTATCCTCTACAATCATGCAACTTAATTTCCATAATAAATCCCATACTATATGCTTATATATGTGCTATTGGTTTTGCACTTCTGAAGGACCATAACATATCTTATAACTTTTCATTTCTGCAGGGTTGGTAGTAATGTTCCCTCTTTCATTCCTGATTTTGACAATCTGTGTCTTCTCTATTTTCCTTGTAAAAGTCTAGTAAAACATTTGCCAATTTTGTTCATCTTTTCAAAGAAGCAACACCAATTTTATTTTTTTTCCTCCTGTCTTATATTTTATTGATGTTTACTCTAATCTTTATTACTTTCTTTCTTAGCTTTGCTTTAGATTTAGCTTCCTCATCATTTTCTAGTTTCTTAAGGTATAATCTTACGTTATTGCTTTGAAAATTTTCTTCTCTTCACAGAGAGGTGCTTAATGTCTAAGTGCTACTTGATTGCTAATTGATTCTGGAAACATCCTCACAGACATACCCAGAAGTAATGTTTTTCTTGCTAGATGAATGTCAGGTATTCCTTGACCCAGGAAAGTTGACACTCAAAATTATCTATTACATAAGAGAATGTTATTAATAACTTTCTTCTAATAAATTAGATAACTTACATGAAATTGGCAAATTCATATAAAAGCACAAATAACAAAAACCAACTCATGAAAAAATTGAAGATGCAAGTAATACCTACAAGGGATAATAAAATTGAATTCATAATCTGAAATCTTTCTACAAATAAAATCCCCAACTGAAACGATTTTACTCATAAATTCTACTAAATATTTAAGAAGAAATAACAGCAACCCTTTAAAAATTCTTTCAGAAAATCAAGAAAGGACCATTTCTCAACTCACTCTATGAGGCCAGTGACACTATGACACCAGAGCCAGAGAAAGACATCACAAGTAAAAAACAAATAAATAAACTACAGACTAATATCTATCAAATCAGTCAGGAAAGAAAGAGCAAATAAATCACTGGCACCCAAATCATTTTCTCTCCAAATTTTGCTTTTGAGGGATCCCCAACTAAGACAGTTGGTGATAATCCAGATTAATAATTTAAAAAGGCAGGAGGGAAATGGGCAAGGAAAGCCCTTCTATAAGGGAAACTCTATAATGAATATTATTGGGAATAATTTGGGAAATTTGAAAATGAACTATCTATTAGGGAATAATACTGTTTCATGTTTAATTTCTTGGCTCTGATGATGATATTGTGTTAAGTAGGAAAATATTCTTGTTCTTAAGAGGTAACATGCTGAAGTGTTTATGGGGAAAACATCAATAATGCCTGTAACCTATAACTTTTTTCAAATGGTGAGAAAAAATTGGAGAAAAAACAAGTGTGAAAACATAGTAAATGGTGGGTTACTTTAGGTAAATAGTAAACGTGCATTCATTGTTGTTGTCTTTCAACTTCTCTATTGGTTAACCTTTTGAAAAAAATGAAATTCAGTAGAGAAGTACAAAAACCACAGTGAGATACCACTGCACGCCTATTACAATGGTTGAAACTAAAAAAGAAAACTGGCAATATCAAGCACTATTGACAAAGACTATTGACAATATACTTTGCGGGTGGGAATGCAAAATGGTACAGCAACTTTAGCAAACAGTTGGCAGTTTCTTATAAAGTTAAAAAATATACTTATGATATCACCCAAAATTCTCACTCCTAGCTAGTTACCAAACAGGCATGAAAACTTGTGTTCACATAAAAATCTGTATGTGGACATTTATAGTGGCTTTATTAATAATCACCAAGTTTTGAAACAATTCAAACGTCCCTCGGCTGAGAAAGAAATGCATAAACACACAGTGGTACATTCATACAATGGAATACTCCTCAGCAATAGAAAGAGACAAACTACTGATACACGCAACATGGATGAACATCCAACCTACTCTGCTAGTGACAGAAGCCAGATGGAAATGCTATGTACGATACAATTCCATTTATATGACATTCTGCAACAACCAAAAAAGAGAGAAGACCGTGGTGGGCAGGGAATGGAATAAAGTTGGCTACAAAGGGGGATGGGAAGATTTTCTGAAATAATGAGACTGTTTTATACTTTGCAGCGGTGGTTACACAACTGTGCATGCTCAGGACTGTGTGCTAACAGGAGTGAATTTGCTGCACATTATATGGTAATATTAAAACTAAATAAAATTGTTAGTTTGAAAAAAATCAGATCACTTCATCTAAAACCCTCCAATGGTGTGTTACTCAGAATAAAAAGCAGTCATTACAACAGTTTACAAGGCCTCCCTTTAGCTCTTTGATCTCATCTACTTCTCTTTCTTCTTTTCCAGCTTCACTAGCTGCTTTACATTCCTGAAACCCATCAGACATATTCCTACCTCAGAACCTGCTTTTTCCCCCAGTTGCTATAAGACTTGATTGCTCTCTTCAAGTCTTAATTTAATGTCATATTAGCAATAAGTTCTTCTTCATAACCCCACCTTACCCTGGTACTCCTTTCCTCTGTGGTAATTTTCACTACCAAAAATACTATGTATTCTAAAAACTACATACCATGTATTCTCCTTATTTATAGTGTCTGTCTGTCTCAGCAAGAGAGGGCAAAGCTTCTTGATGATTTGTTCACAGCTATATCACATGCACCTACAATGGTGCTTAACATATAATAGTACCCATTCAATAGTTGTTGAATAAATTAGCTGAGATACAATGAAAGAGCTGTTACTTAAAATGCCCTACACTCAGTATCACTTGCTACTTTACATAACACACTAAAATCAATTACTTTACATAACACACTAAAATCAATTACTTTACATAACACACTAAAATCAATTACTTTACATAACACACTAAAATCAATTACTTTACATAACACACTAAAATCAATTTCACCATAATTCTTAAAGAAATTGATCTTTTATTCTAATTGTACTTTTATGAGAAATAAGGAACTGATGAGGAAAAAAGATTAGGGATACAGTTTTTAAAATAAGTATCAGCATTTTCTTAGAATTCAGTAAATTACTTACATCTATAATATGGAATAAGGATTTGATCCTTTTCCTCTGTGAAGCTCTTCCTCCTACTTCTTCTCTCTCAACCACTGATCCCTCAGAGCACCACTTCACGTTTACCTTCCCACCATCACTCCATCTTTCTTGCTGCTTGAAGTCAAACATTCAAAGGCTTCAAAATTGTGAATCATCAAGTAAATGTTAAATCGAGTTAATTATATCCAGTTATAGATATAGACATATATTTTGAAAATATTTTCATTGACTACTCTGAAACCACAAAAGTGTTACTGTTAAGTAACCAAAACGACATTCCTAGTATTTTCTGATTAATCAAAATTTTACTGAACTTAATCTTAGATGTGAGTTTTTTGTTGTTGTTGTTGTTGAATGAGGAGCGGAAGACATTGGATAAGATCTAGACTGTAGAAATGTTGAACAGAAATGATTAACAATTTTTTAAAAGTATGTTATAGAAATTGTTTTTTGTGAAAAACACAAGACTATGAGAAAACTTTGAAATCACTTTATACTTTGGACAATTTGTTTTGAGTTATCAAAGTTTCCACTTTGACAGAGGTAGGATTCAATAAGAAAGTACATGTTGCAACTATAAAAAGTTGAAAGGCAAGTATAAATGAAAAAAGAAATTTAAGTTCCCGCTCCCTCCATTGTGGTTCAATCTCTTATAATAGCTTCCTAGTTGCTTTTTCATGCTCAGACTGTCCCCTACCAGCCTACGTAAACTGTTTGCAAGTTGATCTTCCTATTGCAGAGCTGTGATACTATTTCCCCATGCTCAAAAACCTTAAAAGCAAAGCCCCATTTCCTGAAGCACCACCATGTAAACATCTTTCAAAACGTGGCCCTATTATTAGATGGCCTTGGTGCATATTTTCTTTAATATTTCCCACAAGGCTTCTATGCACATGTAGCACAGAAGTCAAACTGGGCTGTTTATTCTTCAGTCACACCCACTGATTTCTTCCTGTATTCCTTTATAAATTAGCTCTCTCCTCCTGAAGTGTCCACTCCTCACACAATCTTTCATCAGTTCCTTCTAAAAGCCCACACATCCAGTTATCTCATAAAGCTTTCCATGCTCTCTTCTGACAAGCGTTCCCTCTATCCCAAAGTATCGCAGAACTTCACATCTTCCTGAGGCACCTAACAAGCCCCAGCTTATATCATAGTTGTCTATGTATTTATTTTATTCCTTCCCATCCATGTCATCCCTGCCTGATTTTGTAAGGTGTGAGGCTGTGACCTATTTATTACCTTTAGTTACTCAGGTAATAGGATAGAATCTTTTCTACATGACATGCTCAATTGTTCTTTGATTTATAAAGTGACTAAATATCAAGAGAGACACTATGGAATCACAGTTGCTGATCTGCTCAGCAGCCAAAACCTAGCTCAGATGTCCTCTTGAGAAATTTTCCAAAGACCTATTACAGGGATCTACAAGAAGACAAGGGCACCTTGTTTTAATTCTCTTGCAGATCCCACAGAATACCCACTATGGAGGGAAAAACCCCTTTGAAAAGTATTGGACTGGGAAAAAGGAGATAGCCTGGGCACTGCCATTTTAAGTTTCACCTGCACCAATCTCTTTAATGATTTTTAAATAACATCATGTTATAATTTGGAAAAAGGAATACTGACTTACTTATGCTGAGTAGAACAGAAATCAGCAAGCAGAAAATACATTTTCCCAGCAAGAAAACTGGGTTCCCTATAACAAGATTTTTCTGAAGACAAAGACATCCAACTACACATCTTCTTTGGTGGCTTTTAAATATCACTGTGTCACTAGGTCATGGTCTCTGCCACCTGAGTTAGACATGTGTCCCACACAGCAAGCATCCTACACAATTGCTGCATTTTAAACTCCCGAAGAGGCAAAAGAGGGGATTCAGATGTTCCCAATGGAGGAGGTTAGGTTTTTTTATTCAGAGTTTATGAAGCATCAAGTTAAAGGTAGTATTTGAATGTTCTAATAAAAATATATAAATATGTTATTATTCCACTCCTATACTTTCATTGCACTTAAAGAAATTAAGTTGTATAGATTTCATCAAGTTTATTTTTCAAAAGGAGAAAAATTAGAACTCAGAGTGCTTTACGTAGGATTCACAAAGCTTCAAAGGTCAGTGTTCAGAGGAAATCAGATGACAACTGCATTTTAAAATTCTTGATTCTGCCCATAATTCCCCAAGGGAAAATCTGTAGCTCTATGTGCTAGTTCAGAGGTGAATTTTTTAAAAAAGAAACTTTCTTCCTACTCTGCTATTTATGCATATTTTATAAGTATTCAGAAGTAATTTGACATCTATACCTGAATATTAAAAATACAGCTTTGTTTTAACATACAACATAGTTTTATGAATCATGCATATAAAATACTATTAGAAAAACTTCTTTGTAACATAATGATTACCTGCCTTAAAAGAAAATACGTTATAAAACAGTAAGGCCGGTTTTAAATTGTGCATAGAACCAGTAATTGTATCTTTAAGGCAATTAGAAGATTTATTGAATATTGGTTAAAAGCAGATTGACAATGACATTAAAGAATAAAGTGTAATTTATTTGGTGCTACTTTGTGAATGCTTCCAAGTACAAATCATCTCACAATACCATATACAACATACTTTCAATCACAACTCAAATATAAAATAACCTACAAAATCACATGGCTATAATCAATATACAATAATTGTATTTTTAAAAGAAGAAAAAACATTAGCAATTTTAAGTTGCAGTAACTTTTTTCAAATAAAATATTAGCACCATACCAGATAAAATGATCTAAAACTATTGGCCTTCTCGTTCTTCTTAAATAACTAAATAGAAACTTTTTTTCAAAGCACAAATATTAATTTGTAAAATCAGTTCTGCAGTAGTTAATATTTCTTTCTTTATTGTTTCTTTTTTGCATTTTTCCCTATAAGGAAAAACATGAATTAAAAACTTTCACGGGATATGAAAATCAAACAAATAAATCTGACCCAACCAAGTTCTATCCTTCAGCAATGAGTTCCGACAGAAGCAAAAGTGGACATTTCACGGCGTATGGTACTGAAAGGCGAGAGTTCGAGTTCCGTGGTGTACTCGTTGTCATTGTCATCACTGGTCACCGTTGAAGACTTCTGAATGCATTCCTCACAGCAACAGCAGCAACACTCCATGAAGGCCCGACTGAAGGGTTTGCAGAGACAGAAAAGGAGGACTGGGGTGACACAGGACTTAAAGAACAAAAGGAACTGGCTGATGATATTAAGGAGGTCCATTGTCTGCTGCGAAACCCCTGTAGCCATGTAGGCAGTAACGATGTTGCAGATATTTTCAGGAATAATGCAAAAGCCATATAAAATGGTCAGTGCCACTACCGTACAGTTCATCTGGCTCTCCAGTTGAATCTGCCGCTTATTCCCTCGGGTGCAGGCTTTCTCTGCTTTGCGGATTTTCCTCGCAGTCACTAGAGAGCAAGTGATGGTGAAAAGCGTGGGCAAACAAAAGTAACAGCCAAAATACCACCAGAGTCTCGCACTGTCGTAGGTGAGGGCTAGAACATAGATGGTGTCCGGTAAATCAGGAGAGATCTTAATAATGCACCTTTCTGCCGGAGCTCGGCCACTAAACCCCAAATCCTCCTTGCTCAGCTGGCGGAGAACAACTTCTGGAAGTGCTAACAGTAGAGCTCCCACCCATATAACAGCAAGTTTGGCAGTTGTTGAGGAACAGTTTTCGATCATTTCATAGTACATCTGTACGTTGGTGGCAGCACGGAAGCGGTCTATGCACAGAGCACATAGGGTGAAGGTGGTGACTCCCAGAGAAGCGACCTGTGGGGGAACATAGAAGACATTTATTCCCGGTGTCCCCCGAAAGATCAAAGCACTAGGAAATAAATGCAGATTGGCAAAACCGTAAAAAAACACGGATAAATAAAAATAAGAGAGAGAGAGAGAACAGTCTTTCAGAATGAGGCATGGGTAACTGGGCTCAGGACATCAGCTGAATCATTGTAAGCATAAAAAAAGAAAACAAACTGTAGTGGTTTGAAGGTCATAGAGTGCAGAACATTTAGGACTGGAAGGATCCATAAAGATCAGCTAGTCCAATCCCTTTTTGTTATAGATCAGAACCCAGATACACTAAAATTTTTATTCGCCACGAAAATGTCTGCCGCTAGGAGATCTAGATAAGGAGTCAGAGTAGTGCAGAAATTCCCATTTTCATTGCTGACCAGGATGCTCATGTTTTCCAGTGTGAGGCTCAGTAGTGTGACTTACACACAGCAAACACTAGAGAGCTTATTGTCTCCAATGGACTAAATGATTAGAGGGCTCCTCCAATTTTTCCTAAATGCAAAATAAAGTATTACAATATTATTTTCAAAGGCATACACTTACGGAAAACAAGAAAGGGAAATTCTCCAGAGGCCAAAATCAAAAAGGAAACAAATTTCAAACAGGCCAGAGACCCCTCCCTCTTCATACTGCGTGTTTGCCCTAGGGGCACCTGCCAATCCTGATGAGGGTTTCAAGCTAGTTTTAGCTAGAAAAGTGAGGCAAGGTGCCCAGGTACACAGAGACAGGAAATAGAGCTGGGGCCAATGTGGGTGGGGATTGGGTCAAAGACTCCCTATGAATTTGGAACTCCTCAAATGCTGACATCTTTAGAGGTGTAAAGGGAAAAAAGAAAGAGATGATGAAGAAATCTGCCTGGATGACAGGATTTGGGTCTGGATGAACTAGGGGAAAAGGAAGGAAAAAATGGCAAATTCTAACCGGGAGCCTGAACTTACATGGTGTTAGGATTAGAATTTCCAGGATCTATGTGGCTCAGAAAACCACAATTTAAAATACAATTTAAAATAATCCCAGGCACCTGGTAAAAATCAAACATAAATCCACTCTGGAAGAATGCACTTTAAAACCAGGCCTCAAAAAATCCTATAGTTAAAATTCAAGGGACACGGGTTCACAAAATGAAAAGTCACAATATGCAAGAGACAATTAGCCACTATGAATTTATATGCCAAAGATACAGAATCAGACATAAGAAGTATATTTATCATAAAATAGGTATGTATATCAAATTCAAAGAAATAGGAGATACTAAAATAGAACATGTAAAAATACATGAAAATATGCAGAAAATAGCGAAAAAGAATGTCTAGATATCCCAAACACAGGAAAATTTTGGAGCAGAAAACTCTTTGACAATAACCACATGAAAAACTGTATTCAAAAAGGCACTGCTAAGCATATGGTCCAGACATCTAAAAAAATCAACATTTAAAGGTTAAGAACCAAAAATATGTACCTATTTTTTTTTTTCACATAGAGGCTCTCCAGGAATATAAACACATGTTCCTAATGTAAGCATGCTACCATTTCATTTACTTATAAAACATTTATTAAGCATTGTACATGTACTCAAATGGGGCAAACAGATACGTATCCAACACAAGCACACATTTATTGATATCAACTCTATGCCGAGCGCTATGCTTGGTATCGAGAAAATAGAAAGTTACAAGAAGCAGTCCCTTCCCTCAAGCAAATCATAGTCAACCAAGATGGGGACGATGGTTCTCAAAGTTACAACATAAACACAGCAATCACCTGGCAATATTGAATCTACTTAAATATTTTGGGGAAATTTTAAGTAATTTAATATGTAATAAATGTCATTATTTATATATTTAAACAAGAACAATGAGTAGAAGGTAAAATGTTAATAACGTTTCAGATAAAATATGAGACTAAAAGAAAATTCCCCGGTTGGATGGAATGCTTTGGTCTGCATCCCAGACAACTTGAATATATGCATTTGCTCTCCCCTGCCTGCTGCTAGGAAGGTTTAAGAAGCATGGTTACAGGCCATTCCCTGGTAAAGGGGCAGGGGAAATGTAAGTATAATGTTAATATCTAATTTTTTAAAAGTCAAAGGGATGATGTTGACAAAAGGGAAACCATTTGTCGTACAATTTTAGTACTCAAAACATTAGTTGTTTATCTACTATATTCAAGCTGTCACTCTCCCCAGAGCTATGGCAACTTGCCTTGTGGATTCTGACAGTTCCAATGTTAAATATTCCTCCTTATATGCTACATATCAGATGGTGTCTACTAGTTCTAATATAGAAAATAAGTACATTGTATTTATGCCCTGACTACTCTCATAACTAGTAGTGGAGATAGTCTGAAAATGAGGTATAATGAGGTGTTAACTATATTAAAAGCAAAAATGAAAAAAAATATGGCTAGCAAAGCTCTAGATCAGTGCAGATAAAGAGGCATGATTGGGCTTATAACCACAATTCTTATTCTCCAAATTTTTCAGAATGTCTCCCATAAACATTGGTATAAGAAACATCAACCTAATATGACTGCAAATGACAAAAAAATCTCCACCTTCATCTTTTAATAATTAACTTTCAAATTAAAAATTGTTCACATTGATGAAAATTCATTTTGCATCTACGCTAAGGCACAAAATAATTCTAAAATTGAGGTCCACATTGTACAACTGTCTTATGATCATGTTTTACAATGTCAGCAATTGCCATACTTAAAGACATCTAAGAACGGCTGGCCACTTCCTAAAATTCTGTATCAAACAGTATCATGTAGAAATTACAGTACATTAATTTATAGATTTTTGAAACTTGACATTTGTATATTAGTTTTTCAAATGTTTTGATTCATTTCTCTTAAGTCTGTTAAAAACAAAACAAAACTTCTTAAACTATCGGAAACCCTCGTCAAGGCTTTCCTGCCACCTTCACTAAGGCAAATCTTTGTGCATGCTTCCCCGTCACTTTATAGCCCGAGTGAGTCCACAAATACAAGGCTACCAAAGTTTATGCTATGCATCCTTTTGAAATCATAAATAGGACTTCTATTAAAAGGAAAGCTCAGTAACATAAAAATACTGGAAACTCTGAGGAGAGGCAATCTTTTAGAGGCTCAGAACATCTATTTGCTTGGTGGTTTTCTATCATTACTTGCAAAGAACACACAATGCACAAAAGATAGCATCTTCTCTATTCATCTCCCTAGTTTTAAATCTACAGATTGAAAAAATATGGATCAATTATCACAAATGCTAGTAACTACATACCTAACTCCAGGAAGTTACAAAGTCTTTAATGAAAGGTAACGGCCAATGCATGTGGGTGAACATGTATTAAGATGGGTGTGTTAGATTACCAACTCCTTAGATATCAGAAGCTGTGCTGCACATCCGCTCTTAATTAGAAGATGTTAACTGCCTAAGAAAGCAAAACAATGTTTTTCCAGGTTCGTTACCTTCAATCTCACAAGACAACCAAAGCCAGGACAAATGTTAAGCAAGATTTACATGTATTCCAACTTATCATCAAGAATTCTACACTGTGTTTTATCTGAGGATGCTCAATTCTTCAGTCATATTCCCAAAAGCTTTAGTACCAAGTCAAAAGCTCAAACATATATGATCTGTAGTCTTTTTGATAAATCATGAATTAAGGAATCCTCCCCAGTTTTCACATACAAATTTCAAAAAGCTCCTATATCCAGGCTTCTGTTTTCAAATTGAACTTTTCTCTGATAGTACTCTCTGCAGTTAGGATCCAGCTGCAACAGGGTAAACAGTCCAGAAAGGTCACAAGAGCAACAGAGAAAGTTGCTGAAGGAGCCATTGAAGAAAGCAGCACTGCTCCAAATGCAGCTAGCACTCGGGATGCAGTTGCTCTTGGCAACTACATCCCAAATGCCAGTCCTAGACATCTACTCTCTTCTGCTGCCACTGCCTGCAGTGATATTACTTCAGATCTTTTTTCTGTAAATTCACTTACACACTATATTTTATGGTGTGAAAGAGCAAGAAATGTACAAAGGCCTTGTCAGTACTTTTCCAAATTATTTATAGGAGGCTTTAAACATATGTAAAGAAGTAACTGCACACCTCAGAAATTAATTGATAAAAATCATATGAATAATGAGTGGCATTCTAATTTCTGCTTACCCAAACATGAAATCTATCCATGTAATTAAAATTCCTAGATGTTGGAGCAACATGAAAAGATTTCTATCACAATTTTGAAATGTACTTGTTTACATACAGCTTATTAAAAATTCTACCAAGATGAATAGTGCAATTATGTGCAATTATAAAACTGCATCATGAACGCCAGATCTTCTGCATTTAATGACCATATCTGATTGCTAAAATTCAATATCACCATGAAATATGCTCTCGGGAGTAAAGCTGTTAAGCATTGGCTTAGACGGGTAGTTCTTTGAAGCAACATCCTGAGAGACTGAATGAGTAAGATGCAATCTCTTATTAATTAAACTGCAATGGGAGGAATAATTAACAGCAACAAAAACAGAACTGTAAACACTTTTCAGAGACAAGACTATTAATTTTGAGAATTTCAAGATCAGAGGAAAATTAGAAACAAAATTTTAACTATTGGGGAAAATAAGATATTGAGCATTTTGAGAGGATTGGCATTAGAATACAGAGACAGCAAAGGAATCAAAATAAACAACTCTTAAGATCTTTCAAACAACAATGTTCTGCTTTTCTTTGTGTCCCAGAGTAACAACAATAAAGCTCCTTCAGCTCCCACCCAGCCCACATGTGGAGCAGTGAGGCTTTGGACACCAAAGTGAGGGGTTTAGGGTCATTCTTCTTGATCACCCCTAAACTGTTCCCATTATTATGCCTTTATTGAACACTGTATTACTAGCAAAGAGACCACTGCATTAGCACAATGCTATATGTGTGTGTGTCTTGTTTTTAAGAGAGAAAGAGAGAGAATCTATAAAATATACTGTAGCTGCTGCTGGGAACAATGATGAATAAAGCAGGAATTTTATCCTCAAGAGGGTTACAATCCATGACAGAATTTCTTGACTATCTCCCACCTGCTACCATGCAGCCAGCAAGTTGCTTTATATATGGAGTGACTCATTACAGTCTACTAGGCAGAGAGGATTGACTAACAGTTTCTGGCATGCTCACTGTGACTCCCCTTGATCTGGGACATATCCATGTTTGCCTGGAGACTGCAATTGAGAATCACTAGTTTAACAAGATTGGAAGACAAACATAATTTCCCAATATCTCCTAGGGAAATTGCTACAGATGTCTAACTAACTTTACAGGCTGACCAAATTATAAAACCTCTCCTGATGTATAGTTTCATTTCAAGAGATATGACCTAATTCTTTGCAAATATCATCTATGCCCTACTTAGTCTATTAGACTAGGATAACCTTGGGATTGTCAGTTTGACTGTTTATTAACAATGCAATACAGTAATGATTTGTATTTTAACTGAAGTATCTATTTAAATCCGTGGGATACAAGGATGGTACAAAAAGGAAAGAGAACTTGAAGACCACCTGGAATTCATGTCTAAATGTACTCTTTGTTGCTCTTGACATACATAGTAACCCTTGTAAAGTTGTAAAAGTTTGCTCCTGTGTAGGAAAAAAAAATAGCCCAGGAAGGATTGCCATTAGCTTTATACGTTACTTTAGTCATTTAGAAAATCATTAAATAAATCATTTAAAGTTTGGATGGGTTTCTTAAGTTTTCTCTTAAATGATAATATAGAGATAATAGATAAATTTTCTCTTATAATGATAATTTTAGGGGTAAAATTTATGCTATTACAATATTTACTCATTTGGAGATTTATAAGATACTGGGGAATGAATACTAAGGGCTTAAAACACTCATATTATAAAATAATTTTATTATATTCTATATTTTGAATGTTTTTCTAACTAACAAAACTCCACTTTGAAGTCATCTAAAAAGGTTTATTCCTAATTACAGTCAAGGTGCAATTGGCTCAATTTAATGATCCAGATATTTCAAGGGACATTCCAGATGTTCAATATTCAAGCGACATTCAATACTCTGACAGATGAGTTCTCATCTTCTCCTTGCCTCAGTTTTCTTAATAAGGAGCAAGGTAATATGTATTTCTCCCCTTATTGTGGATGCTGATATGATACACTATGAAAGTCTACCACGAAATGAAAAAAAAAACAACCTATAAAGTATGGAGGATTTTGAAAATATAATGGAAGTTTTTGTGAATGGCTTCTTGAGTTACTTTTAAATTTTGTTATAGAAAGAAACAACAAAAAACAGGTAGTTTGGTTAGGATAATGAAGGAGTACAAATACAGTCACCTGCATGGAAATGATACGGGTCCTCATCTAGTCCGTTATCACCACTGGCAAGACTGAATTTAGAGAAACCCAACTTGGTAGTTATGAGAACCATAAATATACCTCAGCTTTTAAATATTTTGTCCCTCTGTTAAACATGTATTTATGAGATCATGAGTCCCAAATTTTGGTTCAGCACCTATGCTGTCCAACTTAAGACAGCTACTTTATACCCCTGATGAGAAATTAACCCAGTCAGTAAGTTACATGACAACAATGACTTTGGGGAAAGATTCAGAGTGAAACTCTCCCTCGATAAAATAAGAAAAAATGTATCGCTCTTTCCAGTAATTTTACGTCCCATGTTTCCCTAGGTTTCTCTTTAAAAAAAAATACAAACGGAAAGAAACTTATAAGGCAAAATACTTAATAAAAGGTATAAAGCATACTTTATAAGTCAAGATATAACTAGATTTCATTTTTCCCACTGCTCAAGTTTCTAATTTAAAGCAACTATCAGGACCTGAGGAACCTGGGCTACCATAGCCACTTTGTGCTACATTAAATCTCTGTTCATTCAAAATGATATGAAGAAAGAGCCCATGGGTGCTTTATGAAAAGCAGTAATCTACAGAGATCCTGTCTTAGTTACTGCTGCATTTCTCAGAAGCTTACTGCAGACAAGTAAAAAAAGATTAAAAATGAGAGTAAGATGTGAAGTAGACAACACAAAGCCCATAAAATACAAATCATAAAGTAAATTGTGTCTTTCGCAAAACTTTCTGGTACAAATCAGTGATAACACTGATGGGAAAAGAAAAAACAAAAGAGTGTCCTTCTAAGCAAAATTGCCTTCCTATAAAATTGAATCTACATGCTCGAGTACAGTGAAATGACTAGAATACACTGATTTTTATAAAACAGGAAAATTTCTAACCAAGGTCTTGTTAACTGCATTCTAGGCTGGATTATATTTTACATAAAAAATCTGTAAGTACATCTATTTATGTGCTGTCCTTTGTTTACAAGTAACCCTCAAAACAAGGGCATTATTGTTAAGAAAACCCATTCATTTGGGCCGTGAATGATAACCTATTATGTCAGTGGTTACAGGCCTAACAACCAGTCAGGAAAAGAGCAGGATGAGCCCAGGGTAGAACCTCTAAATGGCTGGAGCTTGTATGCCTTTGGCTTCTTCTTGCATTTTTCCATTATCCTTGTCCTTGCAGCATTTCAGGGCAGCTTCCCATGGGAGATACTTTTTTGAGCACGAGTCGGGGAGCAAGTTTATCAGAGCCACTGTTTATCAGACTGCTCTGAATAAGATGATCTTTTGCAAAAGGTCTTCATTTTGGAGTGTATGCAGATCATGATACTATGGCAGTGACACACTTCGATTAGTATTTCTAAACCAAAAGCAGAGAAGAAGAGACTTTCCTCACCCCTTACATTCACGTATACACTGCTTGTGCACTCTCTGGAATGAAACAGAACTCTGGCAGCCACTCTTCCACAGTCAAAGAGAAGACTTCTTATCCTTATCAACTGATATTTAGTCTGATATGCCCACATATAATAAATAACCATTTATTTCTAATATACTCAGACTATTCAATTTATACATGATTCCCAATGCCACGGGGGAAAAATATTTTGAAAGCATCAACTATCAACTGTCATTACTACCTCATTCTCCACCTTCTTTTCTTTTGCCTAAGCTTGATACCACACTTTCCTTATTTTAAAAGCCATTTAAGACTATTTAAAAATCAATATATTCTCCCAAAACTTCTCTTGATTCCCTAAATCCTCTTTTCCTTTATAGTCCTATCTTGAATTAAGGTTTCTTACCAATTATGATGTCTATAGCACAGTACATTCCTTATATGGTTAAAAAATTCATTTAACTACAACCTGTCTAACATGTTATAATTCCTATCAATCTGTCAGGTGTTTATTAAAATAAAAATGTAAATGAAACAAGATTAGCATCATTTTAAGACATAAACCATCTATATTAGATTCTAAAGATTCCATGTTTATTCTCAGTAATTACAAAATCATTTCAAAATGTAATATTTCCAAGCCCACAGTCCAGTTTTCAATCTTTGGTATTATTATGATGTTCCTAATTAATCTTAAAGTGACCTGGAATTTCAGTTCCTTACCTTGGGGTTCTGATGAGTTTCCAAAAAGCAGTAACACATTTTGACCTATTTCCCTTTCTGACTAATGATATTGATTTGCATTTGTGAACTCAAACTAAAAACAAAATTATGTATAGTTAGGTCATCATGATTTTAATAAAATTGAAAAACCATATTTTAGGACAAAATTTATCTGCTTTTAACCAAAATTTCACTATTGGTAGTCTGTTAAGGAAATTTCTTTCTTGATACAATCTTCTTATAAAAGGCAGTTATTTCTAAATCGCATATCTTGATGCAAATTGGCTTATCAGATGCTTTTCCGATATAAAAAGGATTTGAACTAGGGAGACAATAGTAAAGATAGGTCCTGAAGATGGGAATTGATGAGGAAGGGGCTATTTTGACAGAAAAAAAAAAAAAGTAACATCCCTGAGTAGAGTCACAGACCTAATAAGAATGTCTCATTCTAGGCAGGGATCAAATCAATGACCTTGCCTCATTAATGAATGCTATGAACTATTCAAGTGTACAGACAGGTAACACTGAAAACCATTACAAATTCACAAAAGGAAAGTATTCTGTCTCAAGAACAAGACTGGCACAGTGATCATATCCTGCGTTTTATGGAAGTTTATGAACAGTATCTACACTTACTCTGCAAATAAAAAAAGACCCTCCATATTTGAGGTTGCAGTAATCCCATTCTCAACTCCACTGTGAAATTTTGGATGAGATCATCTCTTCTGGCACAAAGAATATTATTCCAATTAGGATATTTAAGAGTTAGTCTTGGCAATGAGGTTGAGTTCATTATTGGACCTTGGCAGCTCAATTCATGGGAAGTGAAATGACAGGCGCATCCCTGGAGGATGGAGCAGAAGTGCAGAGGCAGAGACAAACTGCACGGCATAGCTGCCTTCCCATTCCTCTCCCACAATCTACATCCCAGACACAGGTCCATGTGCTTCCAATGGGATACTGTTAAATCAGGTTGCCGCACATAAGACGAATGCCATTAAAGGTGTAAAAATTGTATCAAGGTCCATGCAGCCTAAGTATGAAAGCAAAGGTAGACCCTCACCCACTCAGCCCTTCGGTAAACTTATAAGCTCATATCTGTTTTACTTCTGCAGACACACTTGCTTCCTTGTCTCTGTGGAGGGATACTTTGCTGACATAGCAGGATACCTTGGAAGCCCTCAGGAGCTCAGAATAAATCTTCATCTGATTATGTGCTTGAGAGATTAATCCAGTTCTTGAGAAAGTCCATTCATCATGCTCCCCTTTCCTCGACTCCACAATGGAGTCTAAAGTAATCCCCTTGTCCATCTTCTTTCTTAGGTTCTCCAAGATCAGATTAAACAATTTGTACATGTTTTGATTTTTTCAGAAGAAAAGGACTTAATTTAATATACTGTTATTACATTGCCAAATAAGCCATTCATTTAAATAAAATGTTTAATTTTGACGTATTTAGTGTCCTTATAGCTAATAAGGACTAATTGTAAAGCAGAGATAGATATCCTAGGCACTGGCACAAATTCCATATTTTAAAAGAAATTTCAAGAACTGAACTATCTGCTGAATTATTTTGCCAATTATTATTATGGGCTTTCTATCCTACGAAAGCTAAAGAAAACAAAAAAGCAAGAATTAAAAGATTTTCACATTTGTAACTTTTCATCATGGATCTAGGCTGTATGGGCATTTATGAAGATTAATAGTAAGAATATAATTGAAAAGAATTAGAGGGAGCACAGTTTTCCCTTTAATTTCTCCATCTCTGGTCTTAACAAGTACAACTGTGACTTGACCCATTTCAGTGCCAATTCTGAGCTTCCACGATGCTTTTTTCAAACCTCTATTATAATATTCATCATGGTGTAGAATATTACTTTACTTTTCTGTAATTTTAACGGCAGTGGCTCATCTATGATATTCATCTTTGGAAACTTTTCCCCCTCTTCCTCTATTGCCTTCTTCTCCTGCCCACTCCTAATAGTACCTCGCATAGAAGAAAAGCCAGGTAAACATTTGATAAATCAATGAATGGTGAACAAATGAATAATGATGACGCCTATGGAAAAGGATTACAGAAAATAATAAATTATTCAAATTGTTCTTTAATCAGTTATTAGGTGCTGCTGTTTTATATATAATCCTTAAAAGCTGAATGCCAGACAGTATCTATAGAAGGGAAGTAAAAAAAATCAATTTTCCTATTTATAATTCATTGACAAGCTTTAGAAAAGGACACATTCTCATTATGATCAATGGCTAAGGAAATTATTTGGATTTCTTATTTGAATATTATAAAGCTTTTATTTCTTGTGGAAGATCCAAATTCAGTTAACTTCACCATACACCATTCAGAAATGGAGTTATAAATAAAAGCACACTCTAAGAAACACTTTTCTTCCTGTTAGAGTCATCAGCTAAATATTTTCATAGGAATATAGAAAATTACTAAAAGATTAATGGGAAGTCATATTTGTTCAGCACCATTCTCATATATTGAATACATTTTCCCTAAGAATACTATTAGTAACTTTAAAATTGCTCACAAAACAGTATGTTTCCACTGAAAAGTCCAGCAGAATACCTAATGGCTAATCCACCTCTCAAAGAAAATTTACCATATGCCATGATAAATGTTCTATTACTTGAATACAGGCGTTCTAGGGAAATCTGTGTAGAATCAGATAGTTGTATGGCACTGTCATCTTCAACCTCCAAAAACCCTTCCTTTCTTACTTGTCAGTGCTAGCTACAATCTAAGGCAATGAAAGAGCCATTTGTTCCACTCAATTTAAAACCAGTATTTCTAAAGTCATTGGAGAAGCTGGTTCCTCTCATTAGAAAAGATTCTAGACTTGTCACAAATTATTCCCAGACCAGAGGCCATGGTAAGACATGTTCCCTTTATTCTCCCTCCACCTCTGTGCAGGAGTTTTGTATCCCAGTAAACTAAAAATACAGTTAGATCTGGGGTTATCTCATTATAATTATTTGAAGCCTTCTGCTCTACAACACACCATGAAGGTGTGGGTTCTTTAAACTAAAGAGAATCTTGATCATTCAAAACCTCCAATTAATGCCCAAACAGACCTTAATCTGTTATCTGGGATCTGGGTCAGATGATACCTTGATTCTGACTTCCATTAAATAATGAGCAGTTGCCATATTCGATGTCTGAATTATTTGAATTTTTTTTTTTTGAGACAGGGTCCCACCTAGGCTGGAATGCACTGGCATGATCATGGATCACTGTAGTTTCAACCTCCAGGGCTCCAGCAATCCTCCTACCCCAGCCTCCTGAATGGTTGGGACTACAGGCATGCACCACCACATCCCGTTAATTTTTGTATTTTTTGTAAAGATGGGGATTCGCCATGTTGGCCAGTCTGATCTTGAACTCCTGGGCTTAAGTGATCTGCCTGCATAGGCCTCCCAAAGTGCTGGGATTACAAGGGTGAGCCACCGCGCCCGGCCGAGTATAGTTTTCTTTCTTGTGACTAAGTAACAAACCACTTTAAAATGATGTGTCTAGGAGGATGGCCATCATCTATCCAAATTTTCTTCTCTCCTATCCGGCTTTTCCTACCATTTCATTTGTCCTTGGACTTTATGAGATTTATTATTAGGCCATAAAGATGTCATAATCCTGGAATAGAAAGGGAAAAGTCATCAACTACAACAGTTCCCAGAACATTCTCACTCACAGCGATATTAAACATCATAAAACTTCCTTTCTCACAATAGACCTTGGAAGCTGGGTGCTATCCTCAAGCTTTAGGCCAACAAATTAAAATAGAAAGAGGAGTTGAATGCAAATTACAAAAAGTACAAAAATAAAGAAATACCTCTTATTTTTCTACAAATCTCCCCCAAAATTCCACAATTCCCTTCAGATTATGCTAACACTCAAGCTGTAGAAGAGAAAGAACTGTGGTAGGAAAGAAAAATAAAGCAAAAGAGAAGCTGGGAGAGAAAAATTATAAAAATCAATCATAATCAATTGAGAATAAAATTTAAAATTAACTATGAAAAAATTAAAAATAAAAACACTGAAAAAGGTTAAACATATTACTGGAAAATGGTAAATGCTATGTCATAAATCTATAAGAAGGTATTATAAATAGTTAAAAAAAAGGAAAAACAGCCAAGAAATAAAATAAGTATAAGAAAGTAACAAGTGAAGGAAAGGTAAAATTTAGAAATATGAAAGTAGACAAGATGTCAAACAAATTTTAAAAGTCTTGAGGTCAGAGGCAAAATTTTGGAAGCGGATTTGGAGAAAGTTTGAACAAATGTAATACATTTGTAATGTCCTTCACCAATCTAACATACTTCATGATTTTAAGAACATAAAATTTAACCTATATAACTTTTTGATCATTAATCATGCTAGGCACATTAAAAAGTAAGGTTGCCTCGGATTATTGCAATTTTAAAAATTTTAATTAACTACCAATTGCAGAACTTACTGACAGTTTATGAGAAACAAAAGAAGCTATACATTTCATTATATAACAAACGATATTTACCGGTTTTTATTTTTTCCTGTCTAGTGGATAAAAAAAAAGAAAAAAATTTTCAGATGCCAAGGAGCAGAAAGGAAAAGAAAACACTCACTGGATAAAGCCTGTGCTTCATACACGTTTGTCTAATCAGCAAATATAAATATGAAGCATTGAGACCAAGGGTCTGGTGGCTACTGACTAGGTATATATGTTTAGGATAGTCTCTGAGCTTCAAATTCATCTTTAAAGTGAGGGAGTTGGATTAGAACATTATCTATGTCTGATTTAACATGATTGTTCAAAAGCTACTGTAAGCCAGGCACGGTGTCTCACACCTGTAATCCCAGAACTTTGGGAGGCAGAGGTGGGCAGATCACAAGGTCAGGAGATCAAGACCATCCTGGCCAACATGGTGAAAGCCCATCTCTACTAAAAATACAAAAAAAATTAGCCGGGCATGGTGACACGCGCCTGTAGTCCCAGTTACTTGGGAGGCTGAGGCAGAATAGCTTGAACCCCTGAAGCGGAGGTTGCAGTGAGCTAAGATCGTGCCACTGCACTCCAGCCTGGTGACAGAGCAAGCCTCCATCTCAAAAAAAAAAAAAAGCTACTGTAGTGGATGCTGTGGTTTTCTACCCAGACAGCTCCCTCCAAAGTCCTACAAGAATGAAGCACTGATTCCTCCAGCTGCTGGGGCTATTGATTGGCAGTGCTTAGCTGCATCCCTCTCTAGGAATTGCCCTTGACCAAAGAGACCCACCCAACTCAAGGTTATACCCCATCCTGGGAGCAGGCTTGCATCCAATGCCTTATATCTAATGACTGGTCCATAAAGAGATGTAAAGTCTGAGCCCTCTTGCCTCGATTTGGGATATGGCTTCATGGCCATCCCAGCCCTAAAGCTCCTAATGGTGTCAGCTGAGGTCTCTGTGGCAATTGCATCACAGTTCAACTTCTCCCTTTGTGCACCCAATCCTGCTTTCTTCTTTCCCTAATAGGTATTGAACCTGAGAGCACAACCCAATAAACTTGATGCCCCAATAAATCTACATCTCAGGGCCTGTTTTTGCAGGAACCCAACGTAGAAGAAACCCTAAATACCTCTTGCTTTTGTGAAAACATCAGTGCCTCCTGGAGACACACTTTTATTTTGAGATTTGGACTGTAGTTCTTGTTCTCAGTAATCAGGAATTATGAAGCCAGCAATATTGTCCAATAATTATTTTTATAAACCATTATAAAATTATTTCAGAGTAATAAGGATTAGGTAGAAATATAGAAACGCTACCTATTAAGATGTTCATTCACTATTTCAACAGTAAAAATGTATATTATACTGTAATTTTAAAAAATAAACAAATGAGTGAATTTTTTAAGCCTTTGATTCTCTAAGAAAAATAAACGCTAGCACTAACAACTGAAAAACAGAGAAAGCTATTCGGATGGGGAAAAATTAAGCAAAAATAGAGAAAGCAAAAGACTTTACTAATAATAAGAGGCAAAAAACAAAGCACTCTTAAGGAGGAGCTGATTAAATTAAAAAGTGAAATACAAATGAAAGAAAGTATTACATTTGTACGAACTCAGAATTACGGAGAAAGAAAATTAAAATAAGTACATAATAAATGCCATTGCTCAAAATGCTTATATCTCATTAAATTAACTAAAGTTTTTATATTCTTTCCTGAATTTGATATTCTTTTCTTCTAAGGTGTTCTTTCAAGAACTTTGGTGTTTTTATTTTTCTTTCCCCAATTTCTTTTTTCTGTCCTATTGTTTTTGCCTCTAGTGTATACAGATTTCTACATGTCCAGTACATCGCCAGTGAGATAAACCAATACACTTCTCTGTCATTGAGGTACCTCTTTGTCCACTTTATACTTTTGTCTCTTTCTTGCATAAGTCAATTTCTTCTGATAAAAAAAAAAAGAAAAAAAAAGAAATTTGAAACTGACCTTGAAGAGGCAGTTTGGTAAATAGACACATATTCTCTAACATGAGTTCAACTGGCTCCTTCACAATTCAAAAATGAATTGTCTACCAAACAAAGTAGATGTTTCAGAGATACGCCAAGCTTGGCAACAGGAGAAATCATGGACGCTGCTAAAGTAGCAACAACAGCTGATTTCGTAGTCATGGAATGATCCTGCACCTGATCCCTGTCAAGATAACAGAGGGTCTTATTTACTGTCTCCAGCTTTGGTCCCTCTAAGTAGGTACTGTTTTCTGTTTACTTATCCCCCAGCTTTAGGCCTGGAACAATGTTGAACATAGTGTCACAGGCCCTGGTGCCAGACAGGATCAGGGGCTGCGGAATATTTACAGTTTCCCTTCTTCTGCTTCCATAAATGAAATGGACAGTCTGAATGGAGAAAATCAAGGGCCAGCTGGCTAAAAACACAACTGGCAGCAAAACAGTTGGGCCCCTTCCAAGAGCTGGTGTTTAAAGAGAGGCCATTTAAAGAGCAAATTCCACCTACCACAATAGTGGGCCAGGACACTAGCTGTAGGATGAAACAATGCAATTTCACTCAAAATGATTTTTGTTTCCAAAGTTTGGAAACTAGATGTGCCCCCTTCTTCTCAAGAAATTTTCTAGTCTTAGGGTCAATCCCTTAAAATAGCCAATCTCTCCACCCATAACAAATAACAAATGTGTAACTTTGAGAATGTTAAACAAATTATGTGCCACGCAGCCCAAAGTCTTACTTTTGCTTAAGTTCACGCAAACACACAAAAATAAAATTAAGAAACCGAGATGGGAAAAGAGAGAAACAAAAAATGACTTAAGAATTTAGATGGGATAGCATGGAAGACAGCCAGACACTTAAACTCATTTGAGAGGTTATTAATATATCATGAGGCCAACTGACGAACATAATTTTCTTTCTTTCTTTCTTTCTTTCTTTCTATAAAATGTTACTCCAACTTTGCTGTTTAAGAAAAAATGCAATAATCTTCTTGGGGGAAAACTCACATTGAAGCACTAGGTAACTAGTACACAAATGCTAATGTTTTGTTGTTGTTGTTGTTTTCTTGTAGGCTCTGATGACGACAACCGTAGGCTGGCCATTTATTTAACCCTAAAATCTCTGACAAGTGCCAAATCAGAAATATGCATAACACCATATTCAGGGAGATAGATTTATACTCAAAACAATTCTGTATATTGTGAGATTATCATTTTTTTACAGCCCAGGAGCAGATGAATTTGAAAGTGATTTCGCGAAGCTGCCTCTTTTTGTATATACAGACATGCATAAATGATTGGAAAGAGACATGAAAGAGGGCCCCAGATAAAAAGGAAAGACGTTCAGCTAGATAGGTCCATCCAGCAGCAGTTCTCTGATGCTATAATCCCGAAAACAGATAAAGCCAATAGCTTGAGACCCCCTGGAAGGCATTACCTCTATATAGGGCACGATCTTGCAGGAGAAGTCCTCCAGCAGCCACTTCTTGGTCAGCTCGTGGAAGATGACCAGCGGAAGGCAGAAGAAGATGATGAGAAAGTCCCAGAAGGCCAGGTTGGCCAAGAGGGAGTTGGAGATGCTCCGCATGTAGTAGTTGTGGCATACGATGCACATCACCGCCAGGTTGCCAATGATGCCGGTCCCGAAGATCACCACGGACAGACACATGACCGCGTAGGCTCCATAGGACTCCTGGGTCAGCGGGTAGAAGGGGTTCTTCAGTCTCACGCGCCGGTTCGTGCCGTTTCCCCGGCGGGGACCCCCAGGCTCATGGATTCCTTCATCCAAGGATCCATTCTGGGCCAGCGCCCGGCCCGGGAGTGCAATTGTCCGCCCTTCGTGCCCCGCCAGTCCATTGGCCGTCTTGGACGGGGACTTGTGGTGGGAACCCTGGAGTTTCCCGGCTCTCCTTGGCCAGTAAAAAAGATCGCTGGCTCCAGGCACTGTCTTCACACTCTGCTCCTGGCTGCGCCCGGAAATGCCAGCGCCTCTGGGACCCTTCTCTTCCTCCTCTGAGATCTGAAGGAAGAGCTGGAGGGCCGTGGGGTTCCCTCTCCCCAAAGTTTCAGAAGGCTCCTGACCCCGAGCACCTTTCCACCTCCAGGGGCCAGGTGGCCTGGTTGGAGGTCCCGGGGGTCCGGCTGCCGACGCCTCCGCCCCTCTGCCTGCAGCCGGGTCACGGCCTGGGGCCGCCGGCAGGTCCCAGGAGGCCGCCGCAAGCAACGCTGCCCCCTGCTCCTCCCTGGGTGCTCGGGCTCGCAGAACGTCTCTTGCAGAATTTCCCGGTCCCCAGGCGTCCCTGCCGCGGCGCTGGATCACTGTAGGTGCACAGCTCTCCCCCAGACAAGTTACGTTCCTGGACGCACGGGCGACCCCGAGGGCAGAAGAGGCAGACACCTTGAGCAGTAGCAGAAGCAGTAGCCGCGACATGCGGGCGAGAAGCGCGCCCGGGGCTCGCATGGCTTGGTGAGGGCACACCCGGCAGCCGCAGCTCCTGCTTAGTTAGGATCGACACCTGCTGCCGAAGTTGCTGCTGAGAGTTAGGCACATGTCACATACTCACCCCCGCCCGGGTAGCGGGGAACCGGAGATTACGGGGATAGCGGAAGATGGGTCTTGGGGGTCACACACACGCCCCCTACAATCCTTCCTCCTTTTGCATCTTGTGCATTTCTCAGCCAAGTCCCAGCGCGGTATGCCCTCCAAGGTTCGTAGAGGGAATAGGCTACTCCCGGTGGCTGACCTTGAAAAGTTGCAATCAACGCCTGACTGTTGACTACTGTTGAGACTCGGGGGAGCCCAGACGAAGCCCCACACTCCTCACTGCCTTTGGGTGGGGGTGGTGGCCTTCTTGGTAACAGTTGCACTGCCTATTTACATCCTTTCGACAGTGTTTGATCTAGTTGCAAGCCGAGGTCTCTAGAGGAAAAGAAAAACAAGTCCCCCTCCCCCAGACGACTGGCAGTCACAACCCCGCTGCCAGCTCGCTGGAAACAGGTTTCAAACAGTCCGAAGCCGTGCTGATGCGCCGGCGAAACTCTTGCCCCACCTAACCCCAGCGACTTGAGAGCCTACTGCTGCCGAGGAGAAGCGGGATTCCAACCCCGCGGCCACTGCCAAAGTTGCTTCTCCTCCAGCTCAAAGTTGACGACGGGGCGAAGCGGGCTGCTGGACGGCGTGCCGCCGCAGAAAAGGAAATCGTGGGGAGAAGGCGGAGAAGAGGGCTTCGCTCGTCGGTGGACAGTGCCGCTAGCCGCGGGAGCTAGTCACTGCCACAGCGGGCGCAGCCCGGACGGGGAGGGTGGTGCCTGGAACCGCCGGGGGCCAGGCAGTGCGCGGCCGGGAAGGGGAGGTGGCCCGGCCTCGCCCCGCGCTCCAGCCGCTGCGCGCGCCCGCGAAGCTTGACTCTCCGCTCGTTACCTCCTCCCACTCCTTCGTCTCCTTCTCGGAGAGATACTGGTTTGTGGGGAGACGGGATCCCCTGGTGGTTCACCACTCACTAAACCCACACACGTTTCATTCAAGCCATTTGTAGCGGCTTCCACTCGGAGGAGCTGGGAGGGAACAAGGGCGGAGGCGCGGAGCCTGCGCGGCTCGAGGCTAGGGATGGGCGGGATAGGTTAATTCCCCAGCTGTCGAAACCAGCCTGACAGGTCCCGGAGCCCGGGCTAGGGGCGGGTGCGGGGCGGGAGTGGGGGGTGGGGGTGGGAACGGGAATATGAGAGCGGTCGGGGAGGGAAGGGAGGAGGGTAGCAGGGGAGTGAGCAGCAGGGTCCCCTCCAATCTGTCGCGGCTGATGCGCATGCCCAGGTCTCAGCTCTGGGGGGGCGGGGGAGGGGCGGACAGGGGTTGGGCCGCGGGGAGTAAGAAGGTGAAACCTCAACTCCTCAGGTATTCCCTAGAGTGAGATAGGAGAGAATGGGAGCTCAGAGGTGTCAGTCATAGAGAATTACCAGTTCCGGGATTGAGATGCAGAGCGAGAATGCTCAGGATGCACCGTTACCTTTAACACTGAGTTGGGAAGCATCCTACCATGGGTTACTTCGTACCACCCAGAGCATAGTGAGGTAGTTGTATTTGATGAAGTAGTGGGAAATGACTGGAGGCAGAACATTACTTGAACAGCACTCCCAGCACGGCTGTCCATGCCTTTCCAACCTTTCTACTATACCCCACAACCCTGTCAAAACTGTCAGGGCATAGCTAATAAAATAGACAAAGAAGAGAAAATGATAGAGGAAGAAATAAACACATTATGAATTTTTTTTTTTTAACAGAGTCTTGCTGTGTCGCCCAGGCTGGAGTGCAGTGGTGCGATCGCGACTCACTGCAACCTCCGCCTCCCCGGGTTCAAGCGATTCTCCTGCCTCGGCCTCCCAAGTAGCTGGGACTACAGGCACCCACCACCATGCCCGGCTAATTTTTTTGTATTTTTAGTAGAGACGGGGTTTCACTATGTTGGCCAGGCTGGTCTTGAACTCCTGATCTTGTGATCCACCCGCCTCGGCCTCCCAAAGCGCTGGCATTATAAAGGCGTGAGCCACCGCACCCGGCCCGAAGTTTTTTAAAGCAACACATCTAGAGAGGCAGGAGAAAACACAATGGAACATATGATACCAATTGTGGTAAATAGAATAATGCCCTCCCACCCCCACAAAAGATGTCCCAATCCTAATTCCTAATACCTGTGAGTATGTTACCTTACAGAGCAAAAGGGATTTTGCCAATGTAATTCAGCTAAGACTCTTGAGATGGGGAAGAGTATTGTGATTATCCAGGTGGGTACATTATAATCACAAGAGCCCTTACAAATGAGAGGCAGGAGGGTCAGAGTAAAAACAAACACAAGCCAAGTGATGTGGGCAATCTCTGGAAGCTAGAATGGGCATAAAAAAGGATCTACCAGCCCATTTGAGACTTCTGACCTCCATAACTGTAAGATAATAAATGTGTGTTGTTTTAAGCCACAAAATTTGTGGTTATTTGTTGCAGTAGCAATAGTAAACTAATACACCATTAAATACACCATTGTATAGAAAAATATAAACTACCAAAAATAGTTCAAGAAGAAAATTTTCAGAAACTGTAATAGAACTATAACATTAAAGAAATCAAATGATTCATCAAGATCTACCCAGAAGAAAGTGCTAGACCTTAGCATATCCTACGGAATAAATATACATTTATACAAAATGTTTAAAGCTACTCAGTTCATTTTATGAAGCCAGAATAACCTTAATATCAAAATCAGACAAAGCCAGAAATGGGAAAAAATATAAGCTAATAGCACACATTCACTTGTACATTAATTTATTCATTTATATACACTAACTCATTCTCTCAAATTCACTACTTCATTAAAGAAATATTCTGCTCAAGTTACTTAGGTCAGAGCAGTGAATAAAATAAAGTTCTCCTCTCACTGAATTTATATTTTCTTGTATACTCATAAAAAGGACAAACTAGGCTATATGTATCACCAAGACTGAATCTCAGAAACATAAATGTAAGGGAAAAACGTAGAACTTGATGTCTTAACTATATAATGCTACCATTTGTGTAGCTCTTAAAATGCACATAAAACAATTTGATAAGCATACATTACATGGTGTATCATATAAAATATGTGAATGGAATAAATACACATCAACTTCAGAATATTGGTCACCTCAGGAAATAGAAGAATGGTCATGGGATGGAAGGAAGCTTCTACTCTAACTGTAGGATCTTGTTTCTTTAAAAAAAAAATTTAGAAGAGGGAAATCTGGATTAATAATGGAACAGGAAAAATAGGTTGCCAAAATGAAACAGTGATATCGCTTCCCTTCTCATCTCATTAGCGCAGAGTTTAAGTTACACATGTAAGCTATGTTCTATCCTTTTTACTCTAGACTACATAAATGTGTCACTAATCTCTATCACTACACAGAAAGGAATCAAAGCTAAACAGGGAAAAATCCCTTTACCTGCTCCCTTAGAAGCTCCATTGTAATTCACACATGCTTGGCCCAGAGCTGGGCATCATTCTCAAAGTGGTGGGCTACAGAACTCAGGTACCATGCTTGGAAAGTGGCTGGGGAAAGTCCTGAAGGAGGAGCTACCTGTGTTTGTCTGTGATGGTATCTCATTCATGAGTAGTCCCTTCCTTAACCTGAACAATGATGCCTTCCTACTTGGATAGTTGCCAAGTTCTGGTTCTCTAACTTACTCTGACCATGAATAAAACCAGAGAGCTCCAGCCACTCTATTGGAGCGTAGGTCAATATCAATTATTTATATTTTTGGAAACACAATTTTCTCATCTGTATAATAAGGATACTAATACCTACTTTCAGCTCTGCTCACCCAAGTTGTTGTGTGGATTAGGTAGATATGAAAAGACTACATAAAGTATAAAATATTTATTACTGTTGCTCTTGGTAGTTCAACTTTGTTTTTAGTGAAATTTAAATGCTGTCAAAAACACATAATCCTTGAAAAAGAATATGCTTGGTAAATAAAAGTGTAAAGTAATAGGTTTATAAGAAAATTTAGAATGCATTCCCTGCACAAGGAAAAACACACATCTTCAAATATTTTTCCAAAGCTTAGCTCAGCTGTAACTATAAATTTTAAATGAAAATAGTCACAACTCATTCATTTGTGTAGATTCTACTTTAGAAATATAGATCAGAAAAGGAATTAGCTAATCATTGTCTGGTTTACATCCGAGGCCATTTATCTATACAAAGAAAACTGATTTGAACACAGATTTTTTTTTTCTGTGTCAGCATTTCACAAGGTTTATAATACATACTATTGATTTTTTTTAAATAAAAAAAGAACATGTAAATTATTACCTGCCTTGGCATTTTTATCAAATCTATTACACTTCATTTGGTGTTTGGTATGCTGAAATAACACACATTACAGAATGAGAGAAATTACTATTTCAAGTTTTAAGATACATCATTGAACAGAAGCTTTACCCAGCACACAATTCACTTCTCAAATAATTCTTTTTTGCCTCAGATAATTCAAAAGGGCCATTTTTCTGAAAGAAACTGTAACATACCACCAATAGATTATTATTTTCTGAGATTCAAAATTTGTCTGTTTTCCAAATAGTTTGTGGTTGCAGCCTGTCTGTCACTGAATTACTAATTGTTAGTTTGGAAGCCTCCATTGATCACCTTCATTAATCACCTTTCTGTTTTTCCATATATAAGAGCCGAATTATCATTAATGGGTGGGAAATGGTACTGCTTGGAATATAATACCAATATGGTTATGTCTACCTTAAAAATCAAATATCAAAATTAAAGTATTTAAAATTTAAAATAAAACAACAATAATCAAAATAGTCCTTTATTTGTTCCAGACAAAAATGTAGCCATTGGGCTACATAAAATATGTTTGAACCATACTTGGACCAGCACACTAATTGCATAGCCAAGTCCTTTGGGTTTGGTTGGATTTGGTTTATTGTTGTTGTTGTTGTTGTTTGTAAAGAAACTTGAATGCAAAAGGGTGAAATTGAAGACGAATTAACACAAGCATAACCAAACATTCTCAACCTTTCATAATTCTTTATAGAGATAAATGCTTGTGAAATGCATCCCTACCTTTTGATCAACATCCTTTTTGAAGCAAAGATAATTTTGATACTTAGTTGGCCCTCAGCCAATAGCAATGTAGCAGGAGATCAGAGCATCTCAGGCTTCAGCCTCTCATGACTTCTCAAATTGTGTATTTTCCCTAGCAAGCACATTAATTATAAATCTTCTAAAAATCATAGTAAGCTGAACTTTTTAACAATTATCCAAAATAAATGTGATATAAAGATACATTTTATTGTATATTTATAATACCAAAATAAATGTGATATAAAGATATACCAAAATAAATGTGATATAAAGATACATTTTACTTCCTTCTCCCAGAATTTGGGTCCGAGCTGTATGCTGCATCAGTAAGATTCCTTCTGACACTGTTTAAAACAAATCATCTTATTCTATATTGTTGCTCCATCTCTGACCAAGCATTATTCTTTAAATTAGTTTTCTGTGTAATGTTGACACTGGATAATACACTAGAATAAAAGCAAGTCAAGCCAAACTGCAGAAGTGTCAGCCTGGTTCAAATAATAAATGCTAGCAAATTGGAATTTTTAGTATTCTGACCAGAATAATTTTTGTATACAGAGTCAGTAAGGAAGAGCATGGATTTCTATATGAAAAGTGAAAAGTTGAGATAGTTAGAAGGGATTTTAAAAGATAATACACCATTGATTTGGCTCTCCTAGCAACCTATTAAATTTTAGCTCCAGCAAAGAAATCAATTCAATGAACACGTCTAAGACCTGAGTCTTGGCACATTTAGCAATTATTTTCCTGATTAGTGGTTGAAATATAAATAGTACCAAAACAATATTTGCTTTGTGAGAGTTATAAAACTACCCTAAAGACTGGTCAAAAACAACAACAAATAGCTTTTCTAGTATAATCTTCCTGATTTGCTTGTTCACTTTTTAGAATCTTCTGCAGGGGATATTTTCTTTATTTGGATTGAGGTCCAGAAAGAAAGAAAAAAGTATCTCTGTGTTATATTTAGTTTTTTAAATTCACTCAGGATGTTGAGAGGGTGTGACTCAGTATTATCACAACAAATTGACCTGATAATGTAGACATTTTGAATGATCAACTTAATATAATTTTAAGATTTGGGCCAAGGTAATGAAATTTGGATTGCCTGCCATTGCTAGTTTCTAGTGTTTGCATTGTCTTCCAAGGCCCCGGCTGGTCCATGGAATGCTTTTTCAAAGCTAGTTTCCTGTTTATTTCTTCATGAACTCAATATCCTTCCCTGAGCATCCCTGAGCATCAAAACAAAACTTTAGTTTTGAGTTTTAGACAGCAAGGAAACTGATTATCTCCTCTTGTGTTAGAGAGACTACACACATGTGATAACATGACAGAAGATCTTTGTGGTGGTCCAAAAGAAGCACCTCCTAGTGACCGCAAAATGTTCACAAGGGTGGTGCCTTTGGGGCCTTGTAGTATGTGGGCAGTGTCCCTTCTAAGATTTCAAGATGCTTTTCAGCTCAATAAAGAAAAGACACATTTGATCTCTGATAAGATTTTAATCAATGTAAATATTGGACTTCATAAAAGAATTGTACTTATAAGAAAATTTGACTGCTAAAAAGCAATTAAAGGTCAATCATCCGGTACTTCCCATCCGTTTTAGAAATAAGGAAACTGAGACCAAAGTGGGTGAGATTATTTGCCCTATATCATGTAGTGTAATAGAAATAGAACTTGGACTGAAAGCCAAGGTTTTTGAGAGTGAAGGGAAGGGGCAAACCAGTCAGGAATTCTGAGAGGCTTCCTGAAGGAGGTGAATGGAGTGAGATACTGAAGTGAGAGGACAAAGAATCCACGTTGCAACAGAGTGACTGGCATCAGCAGACTGGGAGAAGAGAAAAAGGATGGCGTGTATGGAACTACAAGCAGTTCAGTGCTGCTAGGAACAATGGCTGATACTTTTTGTTCTTAAAAAAGCAAACAAACAAACAAACACTTAGTCATTATATTGTTTTTGAAGAATGCCTAATTAGGAAAATACTTATTATTTGGCCACTTATTCCCAGCCTAATGATCTTCAAATCTATATTAATCTCTTCATTTATTCAACAATACTTATTGCCTTCCTTCTATGTGCTACATACTGTGCTAGGTGGGCTAGATATACAATGGTGAGAAAAGCAGTTTATGGCCCAAATCCTCAAGGAGCTTACCTGGTAATAGGCAATTTAATCATGTAAGTAGACATTTAATTAGAAGGCACCATGACAAAGTTAGCTCTTAGAATAGGGAAATATAGAGTGCTATGAAGACATAAAGAAGTATCTTATATAGACTGGGGGAGGGGACAAAGTAGATGTTTTTGAAGAAAAAAGTTTTAATCTGAGATCTGCAAGTGAATACAGGGGGACAAGAGGGAAGGGGAGAGTTGGACATCCAAATGAAACCAGGACAAAGCTGAAATTCAACATCATAGACTTACAAAAGTGACAGTAGTACAGTGTGGCTTGTAATAGAATTGAAAGTAGAAATGGGGAGAGACAGGTCAGAGAGACGATGAAGGGAAACATGGACTTAAGAGCCAGTGAATTTCAACCAGAGAGCGCTCCCACTGGCACCACCACCAAGGAAGCCCTACAGAATGCCCTACAGGAGTGCAGTGGGTGAATGGAGGTGCAGGAAATGAATCTGAACCAAATCCATCCCTTGTCTTGGCTTCTCTCTACCACTCAGCTGTTTTTTTTTTTTAATTTTTATTTCTTTCTCACTGCATTCTAGCTTCCTTTGCATCTCAAATACATGATAAAATATGCCTGCCAACACCCTTTTCATTTATGCATTAACAATCAGTTGTTACAGGGACAAATAGGCTGAGTTCTCTTTTTTTTAGTTTCAGAATCCTAGGCAGGAACGTGACATAGTCAGATGAGCATACCTGAACTTTTAAATGTGGAGGGAATGTGCAACCTGCAATAGTAGACAGCTTCCACAGACACTGCACAATTATATTATGCAGAGAGGTGAGTTCATCAAAGCAGGAATGGTGAGAAGATTTCCAAGTATGAGAAAGGGTTCTGGACAGAAAAAGTTATGGGTGTTCAATTCATTGACACACAAGATTGTAATGACTGAAAGGTAATGGATGTAAAATCAAAAGGCATAGTGACATGCAGGTGTTGCTCAGTGAGTTACTGTTGTTGAATTGATTTTAGTCTCTTGAAAAGTGTAAAGTACTCACAAGGACCCCTTGTTTTGTCTTCCTACGGCCATGACTACCTCCACTCAGCCCCCAGGCACACTCACTTTTCTGGGAGGTACAACTACTCCAACAGTTTATTGTCCTAATACTGGCTCTGTCAAATTGATCAAAGCTTGAGCAATTAGTCCCATACCTGGAACTCCTCCAATTGGAACAAAAACAGAAAGAGGGTGCACAGAGTAGCTTCAGTTTAAATATGACATGGGAGCTATTGGTAGATATGTTTCCAGTGAGGATAAAGGCACATAGAAAAGCAACCTGTAACCTGGAAGACAAATGAAAGAGACTCAGAAAAAGAAACCAACGAGCTCCAGAACATAGTTCTGTGCCTGAAATCCAGCTGCCACTCAGTCCTTGGAGTCCATAAGATACTCCAGTGCTTTGTCACTAAGGTTGAGTTGCTGTTCAATTACTTGCAATCAAATCTGTCATTACAAATACTCCCTGCCCAGAAACCTTATTACACTTTTATCTACTCAAATTCCCTAACTTTTATGAAAAAGTTGTACACATCATCACTGTGAAGACTTATAATCAACATGCTAAACCTAGTAGAATGACTGCGGGTAGAACCCTAAACAATATCAGAGTTTTGCATAAAAATTGTTAACTATTCTAGATCTTGGATTTTTAACTGTGTAAGATTATATAGTGTGTCCAGAACCCATCGAGGTTTTTATACATTGAAAGATTTCCTCTCTAGCCCTATAAAGCAGAGGAAGTAAGAAGGGGAACCAAGTCATATCGCTTTCACACCTTTACCCAGTAAATTATCAGAGATCAGTTTGAAGGACAGCCCTTCTGTGACACTGTTATGGGAAACTGAATCATTTCTGCCCCTTTTTCCTTGAATGCCTTTGAGGGCCATACACAAAATAAGGGGATCTGTAACTTAGGCTTTCATCTCTGGAGAACAGTTTTACCTGACTCTAGCACAAAACGGAAGGTGGGAGGAGAAGGCATTTCTCCTCTTAAGGCTTGAGATGAAGAGAAATGAAACAAGTCCAGTATTTAAGAAAGACTTGGAGATCACATTAAAGAAAGAAAAATAATTGGAGACAGTCAATCAAAAAGTGTCTAATATGTGCCCTCTTCATGTGGCACCGGGCTGGGTGCCTGACAAAGCAAACTGAGCCAAGGCAGTTCTTAACTTTAAGTTGTATAATCTAAAATTAAGCTTCAACATTATATGCAGGGCTTTGGGGCAACATGACACAAGATATTTTTATTTCTAACAGGTTCTGAAATTCTTTTTACTTCATGTGCCATTTTTCAAAAGCAATCCAGAGTTTTGTTTTTTGAGGTCATTTATTGCTATCCTGTAATTGCTTATACAGAAATTCCTATAATTTAGAGTTACTGGGAAATACACTTAAAGAATGTTAGAAACCTGCCATTTTAATCGAAGAAATATATTTGGAAAGAAAACATCTCCTCAGACCATTACAGCATACTGTTCACTGATATCATAATGACTATATTTTAATCAGGTACCCATAAATATTACAATATTGAGAAAAGGCCTGGGTTCTAATCCTGACTCTTTCATTAATTACCTGGAAGAGTTAGGGACATCTCTATTCTTTTTGTAGTCATATATCCTCATTTGAAAATGGCTAAGGCACTGTTAAATAATATTATATTCCAAAACATAATAAATATTTTTCACATTCACATAATTTCCATATTAGTGATTCACATTCTTTACATTGTTTATACAAAAAATCTCTCTTTTGTACAGAGGGTTTATGCAACGGAAGGAAATCTGGAAACTCTAGCTATAGGTCCAACACTGGTACTAATAATCATGAGTTATAACAAGAATAACTCATTATAAGGGCATATTGTCCTATTTTTATGTGATATATTCAGTATTAGCTAAAAACAGGGACTATGTTTAAAAACTATTGTGTTGTAAGTGGTCCTTGCATAAGAGAGCATTATGGAAATAGAATGATTAAATATTTATAGTGATTTTCCAGGTGGTGCATTGTGTGTGTGTGTATGTATGTGTTTTATTTTCAATTTCTTATAATAAACATGTTATTCTTAAAATAAGGGACATGTAAATTTTAAAAGAATACTCTTCAGTTAGAATTAACCAAACTATTGGATTCATTAATGCTCTTCCTTCCACGCATAACACATGGACTGCCAAAGGGCTGCCCAGTCACTGACAGGCTACTCCATAGGACACTCAGGCACTTCTGCTTCCAACCCTCTCCTTAGAGTGGTGTTGCTTACCAGAGTCAAAATCAGTTGTGTCTGCTTCTTTACCTGTGAAAGTCACTTGTACTTGTCATGATAATTATGCAAATTAATTAACATTATATTAAAAAGTGATGAGATGTGATTATGAAAATAGAGTCATTTCTTCAAACGTTTCAGAAAGATTTGATTTTTAAAATGTTAAGTTAGATGTAAGAAAACTATAAAATGTTATGATAAAAAGTTAAAAATGCTTATGCTTTTAGATTGCTTTATTAAGTGTTAAGTTCTTAACTTTAATGAAACTCAAACTGGAAATGTAAATGATATGTTATAGGTGTGTGGTTTATGCAAAAAAGAAGGTACGGACCTTCATTCAGGAAATATAACTCATGTTATTGGCCTCATCTGAAAAGCTTGGTGAATAAATGAGCATTTATATATTTTAGATTAAAATAAGTATTTAAGGTATATATTAACTTTTCAATGATTCCTTACTTTCACTGCTTTTTAATTCTGTAACCAAATACAGATTCTAATCAAGTTAGATAAGAGAATTCCAATTGCAACTATTTTACAAGCCTGGGTGTTAATCATCCTGTGGCCCCTTTCCTACTATCTCTTATACTTGAATTTCAAACCCTTTCCAGCCAAAATTTATTTTACAATCAACCGTACATAGATACCCTTTGAACTTCAAACCTGAAAGAAAACAGTCCGAAAACAATTATCTTAGAAGTTCCCATAACAGATCAGCCTTTAATCCTGACTATTATTCTAAGCACTGTTATTTGTATAGGGAATTCCTTTTTTGGTCAAGTCTATACATTCACCCAGGTTTGTGGCCCCATGCAGAGTCTAGGATTATTACTCTGGTTTATAGCTTTAGAAAATTGTATAAAACAACAACAATACAATGTCTTCACCAAATTATGTAAAGTGTTACTATTTCCCATAATGGTTTGTGGGGAAAAAAAGTATACATACATATAACTATTTAAGCACTTACTAATTTAGCAAATATTTACCTGCTATCTGTTATGCAAAAAATAGTGAGGTATACTTGCATATTTACAAAAATAGAGCTATTCTATAACGAAGCTTGATATGTCTATTGTCCTAGCTCTAGGAAATATTTATTTTGATGATTTTATTTTTTATTTTTTTTATTTTTGAGACAGAGTCTTGCTCTGTCACCTAGGCTGGAGTGCAGTGGCGCAATCTTGGCTTACTGCAACCTCTGCCTCCCGGGTTCAAGCAGTTCTCCCGCCTCAGCCTCCCGAGTAGCTGGGATTACAGGTGCATGCTGCCACGCCCATCTAAGTTTTTGTATTTTGGTAGAGACAGGGTTTCACCATGTTGCCCAGGCTGGTCTCGAACTCCTGAGCTCAGGCAATCCACCCGCCTCAGCCTCCCAAAGTGCTCGGATTACAGGCATGAGCCACTACGCCCGCCTGGCTCTTTTGATAACTTTAAACCAATAGGTATGAAATAGACTATGTAAAAAGGGAAGTGAAATCTAATGGTACAGCTTAGAAAAATCCTCAGATAAAAGAATTTTTCCCAGAAAAATGAAAGCAAATGATTTAATTTTTAAAAGATGGCTAAGAAAGACAAAAAGAAAATCAAAACACCAAGGGAAATTCTCAGGATTTAGGTTAAAGGTGGTTTTAATCTACAGTTAATATCTCAAAAATTCTTCAGGATTTTCTACTAAAATTGGTACATTGAAACAATGCCTGACATATTTTCTCACTATATGTCTTCAACAATGCATGGTTGCTAATGACAGCATTTGCTCATGAGCCTTCCCTGCAGGAGAGATAAAGCCTCTGGGGTGGAGAATTTTCTACAACAGCAGACCTGCCATAGCTCATCTGTCAGGGTGAGTCAGACAGGCATTCTGCTCCCTAAGGATGACAAGAAAACAAATAAAAATAAAAGAAAATGCAAACATTTTCATAAAAGGCATTTGGCAAATTAGTAGCTGCCCTAAGGAATTCAAAGCAAGGGCAGAAACTATTAGCACTTCATTCACAAAAATCTTTTGATTTCAATATTTCAAACAGATAAATTAAACCATGTATTATGTCTTCTGATAGTTCAACTGCACAAATATATATTGTGGAAACTTGGCCAACATTACAATGATTTCATTCACACACAGCTCATGCTCATTTTTCATTTTTTTGATACAAATATTTGTCAATTTCTACTACTACAAGGCACAGTGCTAGGCACTGGGGAATGCAATGATGAGCAGAAACCAACAAGGACTGTATCTCCATCCTGCGGAGTCCACATAGTTTAATGAGGATGGGGAGGCAGGCATAGTAATTAAAAGTTCCTATAAGCACATGAGGAATTGCAGTGGCCACAGATTTGAAGGAGAGATATGTGGTGCCTAGAATCTATGATTGGAGTATTTTAACTAAACCAGAAATTGAAAACAACTTCTATAAAGAAGTTCCGAAGGACCCTTAGATATTAACTAAGCAGGGAGGGGAAAAGTTATTGTGAGCAGAGGAAACACCCATGTCCTAAGGCATGGTGGCAGGAAAGGGTATGATCATTGAGGGGGCTGAATGAAGGTCATTGTGGCTAACACAGAGAGTGCCAAGGCACTGTGGCATGAATGGGGCTGAAGACATGGGGGATCCGCATCCTAAAGGGCCTCAGAGGCATGATACAGAGTTCTGTCTCTACCCTGAGAGAGAAAGTCAAGGAAGCATTTAAAGGGCATGTTTCTGCATGTGTGTGTCTGCTTGTGGGGGTGTCATGCTGTTTGAGGGACATGACATGATCAGATTTGGTTTTATTCTTTATTTAATCGTCTCTTAATTTCACCAACAGACAGCTATCCTGTTAACAGTTTCTGCACATGGTAAGAGTAACTGGGGTTGAATATGAAGTGGTTTTACATCTAGACTGTGGAAAGTACAAATAAGTCTACATAAAAAAACACTCACAAGTTTTGCATTTTTTTATGTAACACAATGCAACTGAATGGCTTTTTAAAATGTACAATTTGTATTCAGAGATAGTATAATTTGCTATTCTTAACATGAAGAGAATCAAGGAAAACCGCCTTCCTACTAAAACCAATTAAATATTTGAATCACCTTTAAGCATGTACATTACACTCTTGTTCCTGATCAATATAATGAGTAAAATATTCTGTACCCACCAGTATTAGTTACATGCAAAGAAGAATAGTGTCCCCCTTTTTTCCAGGTAACTTAGGAATAGTAAATGCACAAGAGGTTAGAAATATAAAAATTCTGAATATATTCTGGGTATGGCATGCTGAATAATGCACTGAGTAATAACATATAGAATGACAATAACAATAACTTGCTGTTATGAGAGACTTTGGTAATAAAAAGAAATCAACTCATAAAATATTATCATTTCAAGTCAATCTGGTAATATAGTAATATACCTATAGAATTAGGGACAAAATTATCCATGTCATAACATTCCAGTTTTTAACTGATTGAGTGCATGTTATGTGCTAGGGTTTCCAACATTTCATATTATCTTTGTGAGGTAGTTGGTTGCAGGAGGGGAACTCACAGAGCTTGAAGCCCAGACCTGCTGAAGCCTGAGTGTGAGTAATAGAACCTCACTTCATCCCACGTCTATGTAAACACTCGAGAAGGTGCTAATTTTGTTTTGCAGTAGTTATTTGCACCTAGTGAGGAAGCAGGCATGTAGCCAGAATTTCCAGAACAGCCTAGCTGATACCATGAGGGAAAAAAAAAAAAAAAAACTAGAAAAAAAAACAACAACCAGAGAAAGGCCAACAAAGGAAGCTTCTCCTACCTGATGGTGTTCTTGCTCCATTTAGGCAGTATCATCTGAAGCTACATAATTTCACTGCAATGCTAAGGTCATATGAGAAGTCACAGCTGCCTCTGAAACCTCACTGTGCTAACTCCTGTTTTGTGTGTCTGTTCTCTGTTTTTTCTGCCTAAGTTTCCTAACCATTTGCCATTGAAATCATATCTTTCTGTTGACTGCATTCCCATCCCATTGTGACAATATAGAAAGTATTACACTCATTTTATAAAGGCACTGAAGCCCTAAGTATAACAGTCACTCATCCAAATTAACCAGCAATAATAATGAGGTTCTAAAAAACACAACTATGCCCTTTGCATATGAAACTGTTAGGAAAGGGCAAAACGCTGAAGACACACTTACGGGGTGAAGAGAAACAAAAACCAATTCTATAAATGTGTAATCGTGACACTGTGTGGAGAAAATTTAGGTTGTTTCTTTTGATGTTACACAAGAAAATCATATATGATAATATGAACATGTTTATTTTACCATCGAATAAGCTCTATGAAAACAGGAAGTGTGTCTATTTCATTCACCTATTTAAGGCCAGCATCCAGCAGAGCCCTGTGTGTCACTGCCACTTAATCAATACTTAAATTTTAAAATTTTAAAATGCCTATTGATTTAAATTATTTCATTACTTCATTAAGGTGAAAAAATTGTAGTTTGGTTATTTGAGGAACATAAGTGATGTTTCTGTGAGGGTGTTTTGGATGAGACTGAAATTTAAATTGGTGGACTTTGATCAAAGCAGATTGCCATCTGTGGGTGGGCCCCATCAAATCAGTTGAAGGTCTAAATAGAACAAAAGACTGCCCTTCCCAAGCAAGAGAGGATTCTGCCAGCAGACTGCCTTTAGATTTCAACTACAATACCAGCTCTTCTCTAGACCTCCTGCCTGTTGGCCACCTGCTGCAGGTTTTGAACTTGCCAGCCTCTATAATTTAGTGAGCCAATTTTTCAAAGTAAATTTCTCTTTCTACACACACATGCACACACACACAGATACACAGCCTATTGGTTCTGTTTCTCTAGAGAACCCTGACATAATACAATTAGTATTAGCATAACTTTTTAAGGATATGGGTATTTCAGTGTAAACAATCTTAAATGATACACACACTATTAAGATGAGGTGGAAAGAATATGAAGTAGAAAAGTCACAGGGCCAGGTCCAAGATTTCTCTATTTATTTATTCATTCACTTCTTTATTCATTATATACTTTCTGAGCATCTGTGATAATCCCAGACACTGTTTCAGGAGCTGAGGGTACAGTGGAGAAGGAGGTTGACCAGCTCCTTCCTCTTATGCTTGTTTAAAACTCGTGGAATAGATCAGCAATATATAAGTCAACAACTGTATTAGTCAGAGTTCTCTAGAGAGACAGAACTAATAGGATATAGGTATATATGAAGAGGAGTTTATTAAGGAATATTTACTCACACAATCACAAGGTAAAGTCCCACAATAGGCCCTCTGTAAGCTGAGGAGCAAGTAAGCCAGTCCGAGTCCCAAAACCTCAAAAATAGGGAAGCTGACAGTGCAGCCTTCAGTCTGAGGCCAAAGGCCCAAGAGCCCCTGGCAAACCACTGGTGTAAGTCCAAGAGTCCAAAAGCTAAAGAACTTGAAGTCTGATGTTCAAGGGCAGGAAGCATCCAGCACAGGAGAAAGATGAAGGCTGGAAGACTCAGCAAGTCAAGTCCTTTCAACTTCTGCCTGCTTTCCTCTAGCCATGCTGGCAGCTGATTAGCTGGTGCCCTCCCAATTTGAGGGTGGGTCGGCCTCTCCCAGTCCACTAACTCAAATGTTAATCTCCTTTGGTGACACCCTCACAGACACACCCAGGATCAATACTTTGCATCTTTCAATCCAATCACGTTGATACTCAATATTAACCATCACAAGTAAACAGACAAGTTACTTTCAGAAAGTAAAGAAAAAATAAAACAGGCAGATATGATATAGAATTATTTAGATTGGATAATCAAGGAAGGCTTCTCCAAAGAGGTGACTTTTGAGTAGAAAGATGACTAGAAATAAGAAGCCAACCATGCCAAGATCTGGAGTCAGAGCATTTCAGGCAGAGGAAACAGCAAGTACTAAGGCCTAGAGGCAGGAGAGTATTTGCCCAGAGTACTTGAGACAAATTCCTTGGCCTCTCTGAGCCATGGTTCCTCATCTGTAAATTAATGGTGATGAGACATACTTTAAGAGTTGTTGTCAGAATGAGATCATGTTTATAAGGTCTGAAGCACAACTATGGCATATAACAGAAACTTGAGAAATGGTCATTATTAAGGGAGTGTAGTAGAAAGGTATAATTTAAATTGGGAGTAGGGGAGCATACAGAAATGACTTTCAAGGAAATTTGAACTAAACTCTGAAGGATGAACCAGAGGAACCAGAGACTGTCAGATGGTGAAGGAGGAGAATATTCTAAGCAACATTAAGAACACACCTGTACACCATGCACGCACACACGTGTGGTCATGCACACACACACATCACACATATCCTTACTTCACTGTGGTTTTGTTGCTGGTGAGCAGGTACAGATTCTTGACTTCACCGCACAAAAGAACTTGAGAGCGAGCCTAAAGTAAGAGTAAGCACAGTTTATTTATTGCAAAGCAAAAGTACACTCTGAGAGGCAGAGCAGGCTACTCAGAGGGAGACAGCAGCTAGTGCCTCAAAGGAATTCCTTTTATGGGAGCTGTACATACATTTTCATAAAATACGACCTGGGAAGGTCAAATATGCAAAGGCAGACCTGCAGCTGAAGCATGTGCTTACCTGTAACACACATCTCATGTATCCTGCCCTAACGCAAATCATGTGTATCATTAGCATATAAAATCTCCACCTAGGGGTGCTTTTTTATTATTAAAATGAGGAAAAGTTTACTAAAAGCTAAACCTTGATTCTAGCTGCATATGCAGGACACCAGAGAAGCCCTTGGCCACCCCCTTTCCTTTCTCCTCCCACTTCCCTACCCCCAAGGCAGGAATTTGTACCTAATAGCTTCTTGGGCTTTTGGTGCTGATTGGTTGGAGAATGGGGAAACTCCACCAGGAATAAGAAACTTTTGTTCTCTTTCCCAGGCCGCACTGGATGTCAGGAACTTGTAACCATCTGGTTGGTGGTCTGCTGGTATCCTGTAGGACTGCTTACCTTGCAAAAGAGGTGCTGATGCACACAAGGATGCAAAGGATGTAGAGCTGTCTGTGGAGGGGCCCGTGGGGCTTCACACAAGGGGACAAGTCAGTATGGCCCCTGATATGATTTGGCTCTGTGGCCCCAACCAAATCTCATCTCAAATTATAGTCCCCACGTATCAGAGGAGGGGCCTGGTGGGAGGTGATTGAATCATGGGGGCCGACTTCCCCCTTGCTGTTCTCGTGATAGTGAGTCAGTTCTCATGAGATCGGGTTGTTTAAGTGTGGCACTTCCCCCTTCTCTCTTTCTGTTCTGCTCCTCCACAATAAGACCTACTTGCTTCCCCTTCGCCTTCAGCCATGATTGTAAGTTTCCTGAGGCCTCCCAGCCAGGCTTCCTGGACAGCCTGCAGAACTATGAGTCAATAAACCTCTTTTCTTCATCAATTACCCAGTCTCAGGTAGTTCTTTATAGCCGTGTGAAAATGAACTAATACAGCTCCCTAATCTTACTTATCCCACCTCAGTTTGACTGTTGTTTTTAAATTAAAATCACCCTACTTTGAAATTAGAAGGAAACCACAAAATTTTATTAATTTACATACCAAATCTTTTAAAACTCATAGGTCTACTTTATATTGCTCACAATGCAGGAAGAAAAAAGGAAAAAGGGAGAGTGAGAGAGAAAAATATAGAATATGAATGGCAGAGAGAAAAAGCCAAGAAACACATGGAGAACAACGATAGAGGAAGTAAGCGAATCAAGAGGCAATTGAGGCAGGAAGAAGAGTGTTGACTTAGGGAGAGATGGAGATGACGGCAGAGGGAAGAAGAGGCCAAAAAGGCGGAGAAGGAGGAAGCCACAAAAGACACATCCCTGGGCTCAGGAAATAAATCACCCAGTTGTCTGGAGCTGAGCAGACTAGGCAAAATGGCAGCATGCTAACCTTGAAAACATTCTGGAAAAAATTGCTTAATAAAATGTATATATTAGTTTCTGAAAAAATTATCTTTGACATTCTGACTGAAGGAATTCATGCTCCTCATTCAATATGGAAATAAAACAAAATGTATTTCCATGTGACAGAAATATTTCTCACATAACAATTTTCTTCCTTTTAATTCAAGAAACCAGGAAGGAAATTTGCCATGAGAAAAATGGAAGAGAATTTTTACTGGCCTATCACTCATAAACTATTTTTCTTCCCTATTTCTTATCCTTTACTTTCTATTTCACCATACTGCCTTATCTGGTCATGTGTGTATGTATCTCTATCTATCTATATCTATCTATCTATCATCTATCTATCTATCTATCTATCTATCTATCTATCATCTATCTATCTATCATCTATCTATCTAATATATGCTTTCATTTTTCTTACTTTTCCCTCAAAACATACATGCCCTCTTCAATTATTTTGTGAATGTTAGAAATCTATTAAAACATGCCATCATTGGCTGGGCGTGGTGGCTCCCACCTGTAATCTCAGCACTTTGGGAGGCCGAGGTGGGCAGATCACGAGGTCAGGAGATCAAGACCATCCTGGCTAACACGGTAAAACTCTGTCTCTACTAAACATATAAAAAATTAGCCGGGCATGGTGGCACGCGCCTGTAGCCCCAGCTACTCAGGAGGCTGAGGCACGAGAATTGTTTGAACCAGGGAGGTGGAGGTTGCAGTGAGCTGAGATCATGCCACTGCACTCCAGCCTAGGTGACAGAGTGAAACTTCATCTCAAAAAAAAAAATATATCAAAAAACAATAAAAAAGTTATTATTTCAACATGATAACCTATGTTTACTGATTATGTTTTTATTTATTCCTGAGAAAAATTAATATGAACTGTTTATCACAACTCAATATCAACCCTGATTTTATTTTTAGCTCATTGCTGAAACTAAGAAATGTCCATTGACTTTCTGAAAGCAATAGCTTAATGCTTCTACTTTTGTCATTGTCAGAAAATTGTTCTTTAAAAAAATATACCCACCTGTTATTAATATAGTCACTACGTAAATAGTTACTCAGTCTTAAGAGGAGTATGCAACCTCACTAACTATCATTGTTTACTAAAATAAATATTTCCATGCTGTCCATAATGCTTTTAGTAAAAAAGGGAGGCTCATAACAATTGTAGTGCAAATTAAAGCTGAATTTAAAAAACGCACAATTCTAATTGTTGAATTCTGAAAACAAATAGCCCAAATCATTCTTTTTTTTTTTTTTTTTTTTTTTTTTTTGTATTTTAGAATTCTTGAGAGATATGTGAAGGAAGGGATCCAGAATCCAAAGTAAAAGTCCACCACATATTCACAGCTGTGGCATCTTCCACCTCCTAGAACCTTACCCAGCAGTAAAGGCTTTCCTAACTCAGCAGCCTTAATGACTTGCTCAGAGGAAGCTGGTCCAAAAGGAGCTCTCCAGGTTAGTGTAGTTTGTCCCTAAGCAGACTTGAGATTGTAGGCTGAGAGTGCATTTGGATGGGCTTACTAAATGGAAAGCCTTCCTTTTTTTTTTTTTTTTTTGTTTTTGAAGTTCTGAGTGGATGCTGTAACTTTAGTCTTCCTCCAGAACTATTTGGAATCTCTGAAAACCGTCGTAAACTCAAGAAAGGACCTAACTATGTTTCTCATGGTCTCCAAACATAGCATTGCCAAGATGCTGCTTGAACTTGTAGGGTGTTTTCTCTGACTGGGCTGCCTTCTGGCACCTGATTTTTTTCTGCACGATTACTCCAGAATACTGTGGGGAAGAGCTCCCTCTCCTGCCTCGCAGAAGGTAATGCTACTGGATACGATTGCCTGAGTAGGCTAACTGCTTCCAGAAGCCAAACTGTTTAATTTGATCACGTGAAGTTTGCACTTTAGTTTGGATAGATCTTTTCTATCCTTGATTTGTAAGTCCAAGTTTTATATATAAACAAATGCATAATTAAAACATCCATTCTAGATTGCTTGTATAAACAAAATGTATAATTTGCACATTGACTACAGATTTTCTTCAGAAAAACAACAATTACTTCGTATGTGCTTTTGGAACTAATAGAAATCTGTTCAGCTGTGATTTATATGCACTTCCAAAGTGAGATTGTTACAGAGGAAATTGTGGCAGTTAATCAACATGCAAATGACATGTTTATGTATGACTTAAAATGGATTTTGACAGAAGTATGAATGCCAAATTTAAATCTTTAGCCTTGCAATGAAAATTACACAAACCACAGAAAGATCTGACTTACCTATAGAAATATTGAAGTTGAGTTTTAATTAATGCTTGCCAGATTAATACTTTTCACTTGTTGATAACAGGTCAAATATGAAATAGAAAACTCAAAATGCTAGAAGTAAAAAAACACTTTTTTACTCAAAACCTTTCCTGTGACCTTCATCTGCAACATATTATGTTATTCATTCTAGTAAACAGTTTTTAGGCATGTCTTCAGAATTTAAATGAGTATATCTATGATATGGTTTGGCTTTGTGTCCCCACCGAAATCTCATCTTGAATTGTAATCCCATAATCCCCACGTGCTGTGGGAGGGACCCATGGGAGGTAATTGAATCGTGGGAGCGGTTTCCCCCATGCTGTTCTCGTAATAGTCAGGAGCTTTCATGAGATCTGATGGTTTTATAAGCATCTGACATTTCCCCTCCTGGCCCTCATTCTCTCTCCTGCCACCCTCTGAAGAGATGCCTTCTGCCACGATTGTAGGTTTCCGGAGGCCTCCCTAGCCATGCAAAACTGTCAGTCAATTTCTTTTCCTAATAAATTACCCAGTCTCAGGTATTTCTTCACAGCAGTGTGAGAACAGACTAATACAATCTAACTGGCCATACTGACAGAATTATTTTTCTCTGTTTATAAATATTTGAAGAAGTACTACAGTTTCTGAATCTCAAACATGAAAGTTCTTTTCACATTTATTAGGAACTTTACAACGTTTTAAATAAAAGAAAGGAGTTGTTATGAAAAAGAATGAGATGAAAACAGAAACAAAAAAAGTAATTAAAGCAGTTCTCATTAATGTCCCTCACCTGTGCTTTATTTCTCATACTGAATTGGAAAATCCCCAGATTAATATGAATTAACATTTATTGAGTGTTCCACAAATGTTAGCTACTATTATCTACTAGGCACGGTGCTGATTGCATTACATTCCTTATCCCCTTTAAACCTCAAGACTTCAAGGAAATTTAAGCAAATTGAGGCCAAAAGAGTTAAATAACTAGACCAAACTCACACTGCCAAGAAGTGGTGGAGCTGTATTTTCAGCTAAGGTCTGGCTTCAGACCCCATGGTATTAACCGCTACCCTGTACATTTCAGACTAAATGATTTATTAACAACTGTGATTTCTCTGACAATGCTTTGACATTTCTTTTCCTTTTCCTTTTCCTTTTTTTTTTTAAGACGGAGTCTCGCTCAGTCGCCCAGGCTGGAGTGCAGTGGCGCGATCTCGGCTCACTGCAAGCTCCGCCTCCTGGGTTCACGCCATTCTCCTGCCTCAGCCTCCCGAGTAGCTGGGATTACAGGCCCCCGCCACTACGCCCGGGGCTAATTTTTTTGTATTTTTAGTAGAGATGGGGTTTCACCGTGTTAGCCAGGATGGTCTCGATCTCCTGACCTCGTGATCCGCCGGTCTCGGCCTCCCAAAGTGCGGGGATTACAGGCGTGAGCAACCGCGCCCGGCCGCTTTGCCATTTCTTGAGTACACTACTGGTTAATGAATTTTGTGTGGAACTGAAGTTAGAGTTAACAGAGCCAGGATAGCATATAAAATGCCAACAAGAAAAGAGCCCCAAAAGGAGAAATATTAGCTTTTGATGTGAGAGACAACAGAGGGTCAAAAGAGGGTAAGTAGAATGAAGACAAGTGAATTTGGTCAGATCTGGGCAGAGATTAACTTAAATGACAAGGCTTCAGTATAGAGAATGGGATGGGTGTAAGAAAATTGTATACATATACATATGTAAATATATATGTATATAATGTAGTTATGAGGTGGAGAAGAAAAAAATAGTAATCAAAAAGGTGAAGGTGGAAAGAAGGAAAAGAGAAGAAAAAAAGAGTAAAATGTATTTAGAATTTTCCACGGGATAAGCATTTTTATGTCAATGCATATAATTTTCATATTAACTGCCAAGCACATAATAACTTAGAATACTTTCTCTCATTTTTAAAGATGAAAGTACTAAACAACATTTTGGAGAAGACTTACCTGATAGAATTTGAAGAGCCAAGACTTGAACTCACATCCTTTGATTCCAATGCTGCCCTGTGGGTTTAAGCATAAAGAGGGAGGGAACTATAGAGAGATATCCTAGATGATTTTGAATAGATATCATTTGGTTGCTATATTGAAAGTATTTTGGATATTACTTATAGTTATGATACATATTTATTAAACAAAATGGAAAAAACATTTTCTAAAATTTCCTCCTGTTTGTTGCATTCATTTTAAGAGAAAAATATTTATACTTTTCTTGTTGTGAACTGGAATGCATTTTTATAATTCTGAAAATGAACTTTTTCATTTCTGTTTACACCATCATAGAAAGGGAGAATTATGCTTGAAACAGAGTCTGTCAGGCATTGGTATAGATCCCTTTCTGCATCATTTGGGTCCAAAGGAAGAGGAAAAGGTATAAATCATGACCAGCTAAGAGATCCAATAAATTGGAGGAAATTAGGAGGTGCACACTTTTTGTTTGGAGATACCATTTTCTTTGTTTTGCCTGACAGCCCAAAATTATCTAAGATAGGGGTGCGTGTGACCTGAAAACAGTAAGTCAGGAGTATGCACCATGATCATTGTGTCCTGGGCACCAGATAAGGTCCAAGCTCCCCAGATGGTGAGCGCCAAGGGTTACATTGAGATCGCCGCTTATTCCCAGATACACTTGCTATGAGGTGGCAGGTTAGGTTTGGTCTTCTTTCGCTCCTCTTTTACTTGCTCTACATGGGGTAGAAATCTCCCAACGTTTGTGGAGAGTGACTGTCACTATTTCATATTTAACTGCACTGGTGAAGAGTTTATTTTCCTTTAAAATTGTTTTTATTTTTGTTAAATAACCACTTTGTCATTTTAATGGCAATCTGCATAGAGGGAGTTAGATATGCGCTAATGTTGTCATCTTAAATCTAAGTTAGTTTTGAGGGAACCATTATCACACATTTTGAATGAAGTTAACATCATTCAAAACTAACATATGTGGGAAATCCTTTAAGTGATTGTTTTTTGCAAATTTGCAAACCTAGAGTATATCTCAAAATACTCTCAAGTACATAGCCTTGCATTCATGAAAGAATCAGATTTTCAGTGAGGGATTTTATTTTCCTTCAAATAAATGGATTTAATGTTTCTCTTAATTATATGTCACAAATTGGACTATTTGTGGGCCTGCCTATACAGGAATCTAAACAATACCAGTTTGTAGAGTCCAGGGGAATGTAAGAAAAATATTTTTTTCTTTAGGTATTTATTGAAATAACATGCCATTCAAGGGATTCATTTTTAAGTCATTTAAATAATTTTAAGGAGGAAGTCAAATCCTATACAAACTAATAAATTATAAGCAAATATTTATGAAAGTTCATTTCACTGCCTATGGGAAGGTCACTCTTCCTTTCTTACTCTATTTGTTCTATACTACTAAGAAAGAAACACTGAAGTTCCCTGTGGATGGATAATCAGTATATGCCCACAAAGACTGGAAATCATGTTGTTTGGAGACATACATCTACAGCCTCACAACTAATCCAAAAGTCACAGACACACATTTGTTGACTGCACTTCCTTCCCTTTCTCAAGATTTCCATTTCTCATCTCTCCTTTGAACCCATATTCTTCTTTTCTGGTCCTCATCTCCACATGTTTCTTTGGTCTATTTAGTTTTTTCTTCAGGTAATCTCTCAGTTTTTCAAGCATCTTTATTGTGTATTTTTCTGTTAGTCTCTCTTCTCTTTTTTGCCCATTATATTATCTGCCATTTCTATCTCTTATTAAACCAAACTAAATATGGCCTGAGAAGGACTCCATACTTCTGTATTTGCATCCTTGTGGATGAACTGCAACCTAACTGAATACGTAGACAAGATTGAAAACTTAAGAGTATGCCCTGTAATAATCACTGAGTCTTGGCCAATCCCAGCAGCCATATTTCAACCAGTTATACACTGCCGAGCATTCAAACTGTGTTCAGTAAGGCAAACGCCAAGCTGTAACCAATCCAGCTGTTTCTGTACCTCACTTTAGATTTCTGTACCTCACTTTACTTTTTTTGCCTATAAATTTGTTCTGGCCATGAGGGACCCCTGGAGTCTCTCTGAATCTGCGGTGATTCTGGGGGCTTCTCGATTCACGAATCGTTCATTGCTCAATTAAACTCCTTTACATTGAATGTGGCTGAAGTTTTTCTTTTAATACTCCTATCCTTATTGTCCCCATTCTTTCCTTTATAATTTCAACCACCCACTTTATCCCTCTCCTCTTTCCCCCAAGGATAAAGCACTCCTGTAATTCCACTTTACCTCCCATGATAAGTAGATTCCACTGTTGTTTTTTTCTTTGTTTGTTTTTGGTTTTGCTTTGGCAATTCTCTTTCTTTCCCAAGGAATAGAAAACATTTAATTCAGAAACAACATTCAAATTATCATTTGATCTAGTAAGTATGATTGGCATTTGTTAACTTTTAATAAAAGGATATTTTAACCATATAAATATATATATAATGCATATAAATGCATTATATATATATATATATATATTCTAGAGCACAGCTCTCAGTCTTGTTGCTGATGAGAAGCATTTTGTTCTCCATTATAAAATATACTCTTTCTCTGAGACACACACATCATGCTTCCTTGACACAAGCCAGCCTTCTCTTTATTGCCATTGTCTTAGTTTCTGATCATACCTCCATGTTTGTCAAAGAATAGATTTCTGCTTCATCCTGCATGAATTCAGGAGCCTTGGTACAAACCCTCTCTGCTCCCATTACTTCCAGTAACTTTCACCATCACTCTCAGGAAGCTCTCTCTCAGAAGCAGACTTCCGCCTGCTTCACTTTAACGTCTCTCAAGTTGGATACCCAGCGTGGTCCTCCTACTGAAACAAGAGTGCCAGCTATACCAACAGAAAATCTTTTTACCTGCCTAACTGATTTGGCTCAAAATTGAGGAGCAGAGAGCCCAACTCTGAAGTGAAAGCAGAAACACTGGGCAGTGAATGACAAAATTAGCTTTGCTCTCAGTGGTTTCTGACAACCCCGTGGCAGGACTGGGGTGGAAGGAGGAAGGAGATAAAGCCTAAAACCTTAATACAGCTTGGATCCCAGAGTACTAAACCATTGGAGCAAAGGTGAATGAGAAGTAAATCCTCTCCTTTAGAAAAGGATCAAAAAGAAATATGTCTGTCCAGAACTTGGTGCCTCCTTAGAAGATTTATAACCATTAGCAAGCTTTCTCGTGAGTCTTTAGTTCAAATTTTCACCATTTTTCTTGTCTGAAGAAAGTTTGAGGGGAAACTTTAAGTTAAGTTAGTCCTGGCTTTAGTTTTCTAAAAATAGAACTTCAAGATATTGAAAAGATAAACCCTAAAATGAAGAAACCCAGAGAAAGGATTATACAGCAGATTTGTATAGCTGAAAAGAGAATGATTGAATCTGCAGGGAAAAGAAATTATCCAGAATGTGAAAGCACAAGTAGGAAAAGTAAATGACAGAGTAAAAGAAATATGCAGCTATTCAAAGTTCTAGAAAGAATAGCAGAGACATTGGAAGAGATGGTGGCTAAAGCTTTTCCAGAACTGTTAAGGGACATCAGTATTTAAATTCAGGAAGCTCAATGAATCCCAAACTGAAAACAATTAACACCTAAAACCATTATAATGAAATTGCAGGGGCCCCTAAGGGCAAAGAAATTATAAGCCGTAATTTTTTGCTGTCAATGATGTCACTGCAGTCGGGTAGAAGACCCTGAATTTCCCGTTTTACAGCATTTATTTTTGGAATGAGAGGCCCTCATGACTGTTGCGTCTGTAAATCCTGGTTTGCCTCTCCATCCCACTTTCATTTCCCCGTACCACTCGTTAATAGAAAAACTAACTCCTGCAAACCTATTATTTCATTCTGGCTCCAGTGAAGTCCTGAAAATCCAGAATCTCGAATACAGCAGTCTATCTAAAACAGGGTGGAGAATCAACACCTCTCCTTCCCAACGCTGCTCTTTGTGATCTTCTAACTTTACTTTTCAATCTTTGGTGCTTGTCTATGTCCATTGCATATTTAGCTGACCTCTCAGCACATGCCTCATTTTTGTTTCTCTTTTGGACCCAAAGGATCATCATTTCTATGAAGCAAAAACGAGACACAAAACTGTACAAGTAGAATGACCTTTACCTCCACTCAGCACATACAAACACACACACACACACAGGCACACATACTTGCACACATTTCCAAAGGGCTGTTAATGTTACGATAGGAGAAACCACTGGTAGGACATCAGAAGAACTGGAATTTAAAGGAATAATAAAGTGATGAATCAGCAGAGGTTAACTCAGGTAAAGAGATGTCAAAGATGTAACTTGGTTAAGAGCAACTACTCTACTAATGAGCTTCCATCTGGGAGATGTCAGAAGAATGTCACTGAAGGAAATTTTTCTGTTTCTTCTGAGTAACAGAGACAAGTTATTTTAGTATGATGTCATTTAGTCTATACAAACTTCTATTCCTTCTTAAATCTCTCGAATTGACCTCCTGGTAATTCTCGTTCACTGAAAGCTTGAGGATCTGATTCGCAGTTTTCATCTCTGCCTCAATCTTCACTTTACAATTCAAAAAAAGTCGAAATCTCATGCAGCACTACATCTACTGTTTCCTTGGCTTTCTGCCTGTGATCTTAATGCTCTTCACCTCCGCTCCACTTTAGTTACAGACACTCAATACCATACCCTAGGCTTTATCATCACCTGCTATTTCTCCACCTCTGAAATCTTAACCTGAAAGTTCACTATTTGAGTACAGATTCTCACTCTTCCAGCTACTCTTCCAGCTCTTGCATTCTGTTACTTCCATTAAACATTAATTTTTACTTCACAGCGATCTCAGTTCTTTTGAATCCACTTCTATGAAACTATTTTGATATTCACATACTTTATAACTCAGTTTAGACCTCAATGATTCTTCTCTTATATTCCAGGTCCCACAATCATACCTCTTAAATATTCCAGGAATCTTCACTCTTCTCTCTATTTCCATCATCACCACCCTAGTTCAGGTCACCATTACCTCTCACATAGATTACTCAGCAATATTCTCATTGGCCTTCCTGACCCTAGTGCTTCCAAGCTCCCTTTCCAACTCATTCTCTGCACTGCAATGATAATTATCTTTCTATAATGCAAATATGGTCATGCCATTCCCTCTTTGAAAGCACTTTAATGACTTCTAGTTGCTTCTGGAATAAACTACATATTCCTAAATATCACTTACACATTTTTCATGATCTGGGACCTGCTTTCCTCACAAGCCTCTCTTTAACCTTCTCATTCTATCTCACCCCATATTTCAATAGCCTGAGATATGTTGAGTTTACTGAATTTTCCATCCCTGTTCCCACCTCTAGGCTTTTGCATGTGTTTGTTCCTCCTCCTGAAGCAGGATTCTGTACTTCATCTTCTTCCTGTGTTACTCTCCCAATCCTAATCATTCCTTAAGTCTTGCCTTAAGAGAGCACATCTCTCAGGAAGCTTTCCTTCTGATCTGAGTTACACAGCCTTCCCCATGTACCTGTACTTCCCCATCACAATACTTAATATAGTATCTCCCAACTGTCTCTTAAATTGTGTGCATCTCTCATTAGATTGAGATATGTGAGGCAGGGATAGTATCCTCACAGGATATCACAGAGCCTGAACCACATTAGTTGCTCAATAAGTATTGAATGAATGAAAAAAAATTTCCAACTCGGAGACTCAGATGTGGAGAAATTTAGTAGAAATAACCTTCAATCAGGATACTCATTATGAAATTAGAGGATTTTGATCAGATTATATACCTGAAGAATATGGGACCTTATCCACCATCCTGGAAGGTTACTGGAAAAAAATTCATGTTTCTAAAATGATTATAAAATTTTCTTAATATTACATTAAATGAGTATTTATAATCTACAAATTATACACTTTTATCTACACTGAGATTTGCACATGTAATCTCCACACTAGGCACTATAAATTATTGTCTTCATTTTAAATCAGGTTTTTTTCTGAAGAGTTTCCTTCTTATTTGCCTCAACACAACACAATGGAAGGTGACTTCCAGAGGAACAAGAAACAGTTTTATATCAAATCTCTCATGACTTGCCTAATGATGCACTACAGGTCTCACTGGTCTTTCTACATTTCTGACAGATTCTCCATCTTCCTCAAAGCACTGGATTTATAGAAATACTGTATATACCACAGACTTGTCTCCTTAAAACTTCAGTGCCAAATGTGCTTAGGCCATAAATGTCTGAGTTGACAGAGGACATTGATATTCCCCGTGCAAGTCTCTTTTCCTATAAAAATGCAAGTGTCAGATTATGATAATTCTCTCTCCATCAGATGCCTACAAAAAACAAATTGAAGGAAGATAAAAGTTAGCAAGAAGTATGTAAGAATACAAAAGAAAATAGCAAGTTTTAAACTATCCAAGGCTTTCATAAGTGCTGTCATTTTGATAACATAGTTCTTACAGACCATTAGGCCATATCCAGCTTCCCCCAGTTGACAAGTCTGAGGTTCCTGCTGCTCTCACAATTGAGTGATGTGTCTATATGAAGGAGAGCACAGCCTTGTAAGAGGCTTTGTGTTTTTCATAACCACAGGAAAGTTGGTAAGATCTATCTACATTAATAGCTTCAAACATGGATGATCATCACAATTGTGGGGGGGGAATTGTTACAAATTTCTAAATCCCATTCCCAATATTCTGGGATCCACTAGGTCTGTTTTTGTTCATTTGAGTATTTTTTTTCCTTGTTTTATTACTGTAAAACTTTACATACATCAAAATGCACAGGTTTCTTTTCTTCACCCCTTTAAATTAATTATTTATTATTAGCAATCCATTTTAAGTCTTTATTAATTTATTTATTGAGACAGGGTCTCACTCTGTTGCCCAGGCTGGAGTACAGAGGCACAATTATGGTTCACTGCAGCATAGATCTTCCAGGCTCAAGCAATTCTCCCACCTCAACCTCCTGAGTAGCTGAGACTACAGGCATGTGCTACTTTTTTAATTTCTTGTAGAGATAGTGTTTTGCTATATTGCCCAGGCTGGTCTTGAACCCCTAGGCTCAAGTAATCCTCCAGTCTCAGCCTCCCAAGGATTACAGATGTGAGCCACTGCGCCCAACCTATTTATTTATTTTTGGCTTTTAGCTACACCTATGTGGATTGCTTTTAGTAATTTACATATAATTACCATATGCATCTTTAAGTTATCACAGCACTTAGAGCTAATATTTTGTCCAGCTGACTTAAATGCTAGAGCTTAACCCCATGATCCTATCTATTCCCATTTTCTGTGCTATTATTGTTATAGATGTCAAATCCATATACACTATAAAACTCATGATACAACCTTATCTGATTTTTTTATATCAGTTACATAGCATGCTGAATATGCTAATAACTGAGTGCTGTACATTTCAATATTGCTAAGAGAGTAAAGTTCTAACATTCTCATCACCAAAAATGTTAAATATTTGAGGCGATTAATACATTAATTAGCTTAAACATTCCACACTGTATTAAAAAATCATAACATCACTTTGAACCCCATAAACAGATACAACTATAATTTGTCAATACACAATTTAAAACCAAAAAATGCAGTTGTCTTTTAAAGAAATTAAGGGAGAAAAAAAGATATCATTTTAAATGCATTTACATATTTATCTTTTCTTCTGCTCTTCAATCTTTCCTGAAGATCTTAGTTCTTTAGTCATTATTTTTCTTCAACCTAAGAAAATTCTTCAGCATTTCTTATAGTGGAAGTTCTGCTCATGGCAAATTATCAGCTTTTATTTGAAAAGTCTTTGTTTTGTCTTTCTTTTTGAAAGTTATTATTTTTGGAGATAAAATTCTGAGTTGAGATAATTTTATTTTCAACACTTTAAAGACTTTGTTCCATTGTCTTCTGGCCTTCTGTGTTTTTGGTGAGAAGTCAATCATCTTTGAATCATTGTTTTCCTGTGTCTAATATTCCATCACTCTACCCCTACTTTCTCCCCACACACACCTCTGACTACTTCAGCGTTTCTTTTTGTTTTGGGTTATCAGGAGTCTTATTATGTTATGGTTTTATATGCATTACTCCTACTGGAAATTCTTGGAGGTTTTAAGTCCTGAAGTTTGTTTTCAGCCTTAAAAATTCCCCACCATATTTAGGGAATTTTGGCTATTATATTTTTATTATATATTTCTTTTCCTCTTTCTCTCTTCCTGTTAGCTGGAATTACAAGTATATGTACATTAGACGGCTTGATATTATCGCACATATCTCTAAAGGTCTGTTCCTCATCTTCAATGTATTTTTTCCTCTTTGTTCTTCAAATTGGATAATTTATACTAATCCATCTTCAAGTTCAACTATTTCTTCTGCCATCTCTAATCAGCTGTTAAGCCTATCATGTGACATTTTTCTTTCAGATATTTTAATTTCTAGCTTTAGCATTAGCATTATGTTCTTTTTTATAGTTTGCATTTCTATGTTCACTCATTATGACCATTTTTTTCTTATTTTAATGGTGGTTTTAAGGGTGTTGTCTGCTGACTCCAGCACGCAGTTTTTCTCTGGGTCTGCTGTTCTGTCTCTATTAACTATTTTTCCTTCTGATCCAGTGTCATAGTTTTACTTTGCATATTTTGTTATGTTTATTATAGGTGAGACATTGTGGTTGATACTTGGGGGAAATGTTGGATTCTGTTATTGTTCTCTGAGTAGTATTCTTTTTTTATTTTTGATAGCAAGCAATTAAATTACAGGCTGCTCACCACAAACTTCTGAAGGCTTGCTTTACATATCATTAAAGCAGGCCTATTTCCATATCTTAGGTCAGATCTCATAGAGTAAATTCTGTGTTATAGTCTTTAATCTGAAAGCATGGTGTTTCAATGGAAAACCAAAGGTATTATTTATCAAGCCCTTCTAACTTGTCATGACTCACACTCCAAATGTTTGTCTTCCTTGTAGTGGACAGTAGCTAAAATCTCTAGGAAGCCTTTTAAACTTTCAGCTATTGATTTCCACTGAGTTTCTTGGATTCTCACTTACACTTACATAGTCAACAAGGGATTGAGGAAAGTTTATATTTATATTGTGGTGCTCCCTCCTCTGTAACTCTTTCCTTACTGAAGGGAAATTCTCAGCCACTTAGGTTGTCCCTTGGCAACTCAAATAAAAAACACTGTAGCTTTTTGCTTGAGTCCTTGCTGCCCTGTACTACACAAACTAGAATGGAAAAGCAAAATCAATGCCGTTATCTTATGTCAAGGATCAATTTCTGATTTTGGTTATTCTCCAGTCCTTAATTTTTTTTTTCTTTCAGATTGTATTATTGTTACCTAGGACACTGGGGGAAGGATACTAATGGAATATAACCTACTCCACCATTATCAGAAACAGAACACCTATTTGTTTGGCTGATTCATTTTCAAATAAAGTTCCTCTCTTTTGTTCCTTAAACATACATTTATTTTAAGCACCTCCTATGTGCTAGACACTCTTCCAGACTCTGACAATGCAACAGTGAACAAAACAAATATATTCCCCATTCCTAAGGAGGTGAAATTCTAGTGTAATAGGAAGACAAAAACATACACAAATATAAAAGATAATATCAGGTTAATAAGTACTATGAAATAAATAAAACAGAAGAAGGGGGTAAAGAGTGTCAGGAATAGTTTTTGGACAGGGTCATTGAAGAAAAACTTCACTAAAGAAGTTGCTATGTGACCAGCCTGGGCAACATAGTGAGATCCCATCTTTAAAAAATTATAAAAATTAGCCAGCCATGGTGGCTCGTGTCTGTAGTACCAGCTACTCAGGAAGCTGACGTGGGACCATTGCTTGAGCCCGGAAGTTCAAAGCTGCAGTGAGCTATGATCTTGCCACTGCACTCCAGCCTGGGCAACAGAGCAAGACCTCATCTCTAAACAATGAAATAAAATAAAATACATTTGCTATGTGAGCAGAGACCTCAATGGAGTGAAGAAGCCATCATGCAGATATTTGAGGAAAGTGTTCCAGGCTAAACAATAGCAAATTTAAAAACCTTGACAAAGGTGTTTGGCAGAGGCTGATTCTTGTAATAAGACAGCCAGTGTATCTGGAGAAGAATAAAATATGCTATATTAGAGAGGTTGCCCCAACTGGATCATATATAGTTTTGTAAAGAGTTTTGATTGTAATGAGCGTGATGAGAAGGTAGTTTTGAGCAGGTAAATAATAGAATCTGATTTACATTGTGAAAGGTGTGCCCTGGCTTCTGTCTGTAGAATAGATGAGAGGGGAACATAATGATTTTCCGCTGGTGATTCTAATGATTAATAGGTTTGGGAATATGTTTCTGCATGATGCAGAAACTGGAAGCTGCTGCCTTGCTAGCCTGATATTTCAAGTGTGGTCCAAACTAGCACCATCGGCATTCTAAAAGCTTGTTAACTGCAGAATCCAAGGCCCACTCACAGAAGAGCTGAATCAAAATTCACATGATTTCCTCTTGGAATTTCTATTTCTACCTAACAAAATCTTACCTACTCAACAATGACCATAGCCATCAGAAAATATCCCCAGCTACAAGTGAGTTAGCTTTATACATTAATAGAATGTTATCCTTCACTCCTAGTTCCTTGTATCCTAGCTTCACTTTTTTTTTTTTTTTTTTTGGCTAAGGAGTCAAAAGAGGTGAGGATTTAAGGAAGTCACACTGAACTGTGTCAAATGTTCAGTTTCTCCTTGGATTTGCAATTACCTTTCTGAAAATAGTCACAGAAGTTTTGGATGTATGTGTGAGGAGGAAGACAGATCTGTCTAACTCTTATTTGATATTGCGTGGCTCTTCTCTATCCCTCTCTCAAGCCTCCTTCCCCTACCACCCAAACTACCTCTTTCCGTGTGTCAATCAATAACAATTGCTTATAGTCTTTACTTTGCAACAAGTTGTTTTGGTATTGATCATTCACAGCCTTGGAGAAAACTCTCACTCCACTGGTATAGTTTTTTATTTAAAACTTTATTGTAAAATGAAAACTAACATGAAACTCACAGGAATTATAAATTTAAGGCATTAATTTTCAAGAAGACTCTTCTTCCTAGATCCTCACTCTCACCGTTAAAATTAGCAATTTTTTTCAGTAAGGATGATTAGACATTACCGTAATTTTCTGGGTTTCTTGCTAAAAATTAATGATTCATAGTTATCAAATAACTAAAATTTGAAAGTAAAAATTAGCAATTTTAGTTGTTAATATTAGTTGAATATAAAAACAATATTTAGATAATATAATTTTCAAAGGTTTGTCAGCAATTAACTACATATTTATAGACATAGTTGTCTCTTCCTCTTCCTTCAAACATTGCATTACTGAAAAAATAAATCAAAATCTTTACAATAAAATGTAAAATACAGATACTTTTTAAAATCACATGATATTATTTAAATCAAAATAGTTAAAATCTATTCTGTAATCTAGTATTAAAATTTACAAATATCTGACTCTAAGAGTACTTAAACTACAAAAAGTATAAACTGTAGCAAGCTGATTACCTGAAATATAGTAAAGCCAAACATAAAATTACCTTGTAACTCTGTAATTGCATTTGCAATGAGACAATATAAAAATTCTCGGTTGAAATCACCTTCTAATGATTGAAAGTCCTCACTCCCCATGAAGCACCTTGGTTGTTTTTTGTTTTTATTTTTGGTTTTAGTTTTTTTTGAGATGGAGTTTCGCTCATCAGCCAGGCTGGAGAGCAGTGGCACGGTCTCGGCTCACTGCAACCTCCACCTCCTGGATTCAAGCAATTCTCCCACCTTAGCCTCCTGAGTAGCTGGGCTTACAGGCGCCCATCAGCACGCCCAGATAATTTTTGTATTTTTAGTAGAGACGGGGTTTCACCATGTTGGCCAGGCTGGTCTTGAACTCCTGACCTCAGGTGATCCACCCGCCTTGGCCTCCCAAAGTGCTGGGATTACTGGCATGAGCCATGCGCCTGGCTGCACCTTGCTTGTAATCGATGTCTGTACCGAAACCTTTCCTGAAGACCAGGCTTCAGCAAGGCTATCTTATGCCATTGTTGTTAATATGGTTATTTTACATGCCTTATAGGTTTCAATTTCTTTGAGATTTATATAATTATTCTTGTATAGCAGTACAATCATTGCAGTTTACTGACTTTTTACCTTTGATTTGTACCCAGCTTTCAAGTTCCCAACTCTTAGAATCATTTATTCTCTGTATTTTCACTTCAGCTCAACACCTCCATGTGTTACATGTAAGTAAAGCTATGAAGAAAAAAAAGAACCTCAAAGCACAGAAATAAAAAAATGTCTTAATTAGGGATTTTTTTCTACTACCATATGGTCCAAAAGTATTCCCTGTGGCTGTCACTGAAGAGCATGGTAAAGTGGCAATGTATGTTTTTGCCAAAAATGAGCTGTGGAAAGTAAAATCATATTCTATGTGTCTTGGTTTGTTCAACAGGATGCAATATGGGGTCAAGAAGACAATTGTTTTGATTTCAGGCCCATGGGAAGCTCCGCCATAATGGCTGCATGCCTCCCTCTTGCAGTCTTACAGGGTGAGAACAGTGAGAGTAAGGGACTGACAAGTGAAACAGACCAGACAGTTCAGTGCAACACATCCCCACTTCTGTAAACAACTTGAATTGTATGCCTGCGTGCCTATTCTGGTAATGTCTGCCCTTGTCCTTCTCAGTTTTGTTCTGTTTGCAAGGGGCTGTCCTTTTAGTCTACATTTTCCAGGCCCCAGTTGCCATCAGCAGATTAGAGGCAGGGGGAAGGGAGAAGTCAAGGTATTCAACCTTCTGCCTTTGGTAGTAGCTAACATCACACTAGGGCCTAGCTCCTGCCATAAAACCCGTGAGGCTCCAGCCTTCATGCAGTAGCCCGAGGGCACAGGTTGCCTCCTTTTGTCCTTCTGCCTACATCTGGAGGAAGCTTAGGTGGGCCAATGTTTAGATAGCCTCACTGCCATCTAGTTAGCATCTGAGTTTCTTCCATCACCCATATAACCCATTCCTACATTAAATTTCTTGTCGTAAATGCTGAGAGTGTTTTTTCTTTTTGTTCAGATCCTAAACAATTGCATTCTGTTCATGGAGAATCAATAATACTTTGATCACACAGAATTCTATAACTAGAATATATATATATATATATATATACACACACACACACACACGTCTTATATATGATGTATATAAAAAGAAAACTAGAGAATTATAGGCATCATATATCATAGATGGAATAGACCCAGAGCAAAAACAAGAAGATGATCTACAAGATTCAAGCAGTTCAAACATAAATTTTAGATTTATGGCCAAATGAACTAAACTACTCACCAAAAGAGATTAAAATGACAACAAAGTAGGATAATTTTCTTAAGACAGTTGCATGATCCTGAAGTTTGAATATAATTCTTTCATGTTAAACAGATGGTTGGCTTATAGGTAATTAAATACAAAGAATCTCTGGAGGCAAAGCACAGCTTTTTCAGTGAGTTAGTGATGGAATAACTGAACCTGAAGTAATCGTACAAATACCAGATTGAAGGAGACTGGAACCGCATTATGTAATATGGTCATCTCTTCCCTTCCTAAAAGATTATATTTTGTTTACCTAAATGGATTATGAGATTATGTATCATTAACATTGTAGTTTTCTTGTAGAATCAATCAGACAATGTCTTTTACTTAGATTATGCTAAAATTTATGTTTATTACTACATGATTCAATAAATGAACTGGCATGGCCTGACAGACATATGTTTTAGAAGGGTTTGCCTAACGCTGTTAACAGAAGCATTGCAGGCAGTCCAGAAAATTGCAGTAAAAATATGCAAGTGCTTATAATAGCTTCTAAGTTAACCAATATCCGAAACTTGACATTTATAAGTGGGAGAAGAAAAAACAAAGTTTCAAAGGCCCACTCAAGCTTTCTCATAAGAAACAAAGAAGATAAGGGAGCCCCATTCTTTTTTATCTACATTTTTAATGAATATGGGCTCGTAACTGAAATATTAACTATAAGAAGCACAAGTTTGTATTTAAAAATTTCTAAGTATAAAACTGAAAAAAAAATATTGCATTGTAGATTGTTTAGCACATTTAAAAAGTCTATTCCCATTTTCCCTTTCTCTTTCTTTTTTTGTTATCCTATACGACTTAAATGTTTAAGTAGTTATATTAATAACTGTTTAAGTAGAGGGCAAAATTCACTAAATAGAAAAGAATCACATAAACTTATATTATGGGTTTCTTTTAAGTCTTCGAGAGCAGTTCATGAAAATGTGGCGGAAATGTGTCTAAAAGGGGGCAAAGAATTCACATCCCTTCTGGTACACGATAGCCTCAGGGGAGCATCATAAGCCACTGGCCTGCTTCATTCTTAGGGAGCTGGCGCGACATGAGCATTTTTAAGATCTTCATCCTAAATTCCAATGCAGAACACACAAAAGGGTTAAGAAGGCCTGGTGCGGTGGCTCATGCCTGTAATCCCAGCACTTTGGGAGGCCGAGGCGGGAAGATCACAAGGTCAGGATTTCAAGACCAGCCTGACTAACATGGTGAAATTCCGTCTCTATTAAAAATACAAAAATTAGCTGGGTGTGGTGGCACACGCCTGTAATCCTAGCTACTCAGGAGGCTGAGGCAGGAGAATCGCTTGAACCCGGGAGGCAGAGGTTGCAGTGAGCCAAGATCGCACCATTGCACTCCAGCCTGGGCGACAAAGCAAGACTCCACCTAAAAAAAAAAAGAAAAAGGAGCGGGGTAAGAAGACAGACAGACTATAACTTCCTATATGTAAACCTGCATTATCTTAACTATGTACATCTATTTGGACTCTACCACACACCCCTCATATCCCGTTTCCCTTTCCCATAAGCCCTCCCCATTCTCCTCAGTATTATTTAAACGTCTGTGGACAAAAGGAAGCCAGAACATCGTATAGGTCATTTTTGCCTCCTGTTTAGCCAAACCTTCCCTGTGGAAATGAAATGCAGAACCGAGACCTACTTAAATTGTGAGTAGGGGTAGAAGAAAGATAAAGGAACAAAAACATAGAGCAAACATAAATTATAATCTCAAAACATTATCTAGGCTCACTGATATTTAAGAAAGCTCATGATTTTGGATTAATTAAATTTTGTTCTGCCAATTTACTGAGTTGTTTTGATTAATTCTCATAGCTTCTCAGGTAACACTTGTGTTTTCTAACATCATAGACATTGCAAATATTTTAATTTTGTGTTTTCTTTCCCTATATGTATACTAATAGATCTGTTACATAACTAAAGCATTGACTATATCCTCCAGAATTTTAAGTAGCTAAAGAAGAATTATGCATTGTAATATTTTTCTTAAATATCACAGAAATGCTTTCTGCAATTCTCTATTAATTATGGTGCTGACTTTGGTTATGTCTTTATCACAAGAGATCAATAGAAAGGAACAGAAAGTTTAGTTATGGACAGAGTGTGCAGGGTTTTTTTTTTGTCTGTTCTTGCACGTGAGAGTGGGGGTGCTCTAATGAACTGGGAAAGTTATAGTCTTACCTCACATCTCACACAAAAATAAATTCTATACAGATCAAGTATTTAAAGGGAGAATTAGGCCAGGTGTGGTGGCTCACACCTGTAATCCTAGTGCTTTGAAAGGTGGAGGTAGAAGCATCACTAGAGGCCAGGTATTCAAGACCAGCCTACACAACAGAGGAAAACCCCATCTTATGAAAAATTTTAAAAATTAGTCATCTGTACCCACCTATAATCCTTGTTACTCAGGAGGCTCACGCAGGAGGACTGCCCAAGAGGTAGAGGGCTGCAGTAAGCTATGGTCATACTTTGCACTCCAGCTGGAGCAACAGAGCAAGACTCTGTCCCTAAATAAATAAATAAATAAATAAATAAAGCGTAAAAGCATTCAAATACAATTATAGAAGACATATTTTTCTTAGAAGTCTAAGAATGATGTAAGTAGAATATAATCATCAGAAAATATAAGATAAATAATTGATAAGTTTAACTTTATAATTATAAAATTATTTTGCACAATAAAATAGACAAAATGAAGCCCCTAACCAAAGTAGAAATGACAAATGACAGAAAGGAAAGAATGGATGAGGTTAAGCCGCATTTTTAATAATAGAAATGTCCTAAAAGTGGGTGAAATAAATAATAACGACAAATGCATTTGAAAGGAATGCCAGCCTCACAATAAATCAAATACGAGTAAAGATGAACTTTCTGTAAGTCACAAAAATCATAAAGTCATGAAATTTGGCAATATACCTGACATTTGAATCCTAGCACTACCACTTACTAGTTGTACACAGTTGCTTAATATTTCTGAGCTCCAGTTTCTTCATTTGATAAATCCATCTAGTCACACTGGGATCCAGGGTCCACCCACCCTGTATGCCAGCATGTTATCTGTAACAAAATACTACTTTCCTCATGGCTGTCATTTGGATTAAATCAATTATTATATGTAAAATATTTAGCACAGTGCGTGGCACATCGTAAGTCTCAGTTGATGGCAGATAACAGAAGAGTTTAAAATTGTTAATTGATTAGGAATGGATTCCACTGCAAATAACAGAAAACAAAAACAATTTTAAAGCAAGTTTAAGTTTAAGCAAGCAGGATTTCATTTTTCATACAGAACAAAAAGTTCAGAGGTGGGAAGTTAGTTCAGCTTCTCGAAGGCTCTATCAGGGATTCAGGCTATTGTTAACCATTATACTTCACTATCTTCAGGGTGAAGGTTGTGTATGCAATCGTATTGTTTCATGATTGTAAAGTGATGCTGTATCTTTAGTTACCAACTTCTGCATTCCAAGCAGGGAAAAGGAGGAAGGAACAAAAGGCATGAAGGTTAGAGGTGGGTGCCAGCTTAATCTTTCATTTTATCAGGGAAGCAAACCTCTCAGATGGCAAACTTCTGTCTCTGACCCAGAAATGTATTACATGGTCATCCCTGGCTGAAACGTCACTAGAGAGCAGGGGCTGTGGATGGCTATCAGATCAGCTAACCAATAGTGTTTGCCACAAATAGTAACAACAACAGAAAGAAAGTCAACAGATTTAGCAGTGGCTTTAACCTTTACACTTTTATTGAAACTCTTTGTTGCTTTCTTACTGGAAAAGTGTAATCATCAAAAAAACAAAACTCAAATACACTTCCCTCTACAATCCACTACATTTCCCACCACCCCGCACCAGACACCTAACGAAGAGGGAGAATGAGGACGTCTTATTACTAGTATGTTGACATTTTAAAATCATTTCAGCCCCTGAAGACTTTTGTAAATATCAATCTCTCTGTTGCCCCCAGAGTCTTAGGGATATAATTTGTACTGGTGAAATTAAAAAAAAAAAAAAAAAAAAAAAAAAAGGAGACCACTCCCTTGTACTACATGAATACATCTTTCCCTTCTTTATAATAATTTTAAGAAAAGTTGTACATATTCTCAATTGATTTCTTTACTAAAGTTTCCATGTTACAAATAACCACTTCAAGGACAAATATCTGAGGAATTTCACACCTAAACAATGAATAAGAATTGGAAAAGATTATTACAGTTTCTCACACTGAGTTTTAATCTGATTCATTTTAATCAAATAGTCTCTCTTGTCTAAGAAAAGGTCATGAAAGAAGACATAACTTACTGGAGAGAATGAGAGATTCAAAATAAATACGTTAAGGGGGTAGAGACATGTCTCATTAGTTTTCTTGCATGGTGAGAAATATGTAAAGAATGATTGAAAAGACAATGAGCAACTATCAAACTAAATTAGAATACTTCTGAATTTGCTTATTTAAAATAAAATCTGTATTAAGCAAACCAATCCTTTTAACCCAAGTTTTTTTCTAATATAATGATACACATCTATAAAATATTTATTTTGCTGCTTTGTGCTACTATTAGGTTGGTGCCATTAAAAGCAATGGGAAAAACCGCAATTACTTGTGCACCAACCTAAATACAGGAGAAAAGCAGTCTGCTACTTAAGACAAGATTGCACATAATCTCTGTTATTTTGATTTAAATTGTGAAGAAAACTTAAAGGCCAAGTACATTTGCATTTGAAAGAAGAAAATGAAGATTTCTAAAGTCTTGAGAGCTTCCTGCTGTCCTCAATGAAAATGCATTATATTAATTTTATTAAGAACAAATATTATAATCCATAGAAGCATCATCTTTAATTCTTATAAAAGTTCATTACAGAAGAAAGGTGTTTAATTATGCTTTAAAAGAAGGAAAACATCTATATACTTGAGTTTAAAGAAAGGCAGTCCAAGGATGTGAAGTCGTTTACAGTAGATCACAGGATAAGTTAATGCCAATTAATGCCAATAAGATATTTGAGTCCCTCTGACTTTTCTGTTATGAGAACATCCTGGTCTAATGGATGTTTCCCTTCTTACCCAGAATCTCACACACAGATATGTTCAATATGTTCTTGATAATCATAGTGGATTATGGATTATTGTTACATAGCATATATTCATGCACATACACTGAATGAATGAACAAAAGACCCTTTTAAATGAATCATGTAATGATTCGGTAAAATTTATTGGCTAAAAAAATTTTCATGGAGACTGAAACTTTGGAATCAAAGGTCCCTAAATTCATCTGAATTCATTTCTTGTTTTTAACTTTTTTACAAATACAGGTTTTCCAATAAATACTATGTATATATAGTGCAGTATATAGTATATAAGTGGCAGTTTTCACAAAAGGCATAAAAATATATGTATATAGATACTATATACATGATATAGATACATGATATAGATACTATATACATACACATATGTATATACATGTAAAGTTGTTGCTCTTTAAAGATATATGAATAGCCACTACATTAAAAACTAGTTAGTATTCTAGTTAGTATAATTATCATTGCAAAGTCTTTTTTATTCCATTAGGTTTCTAGTTGTAATGAATAATTCAAGAAAATCACTGTCAAATTTAAGTTAACATCATATAAAATAAGCCTTCTACATTCTTATAAGCTTCACATTAAGAAGAATTTATTATTTAGTATGCCCTTGGTAATGAGAAGGTTAATGATAATTATAAACTGATATTTAAATCATTTAGTGACATCTTTAAATGGAATTTTTAGCATAATTAAAAATAATAGATCTTACGCAGTATTGCACTTTATTGAATAGATGTTGAATTAAGTAATTTTATACAAATTCTCAATAGCTAAGCATCAGTAATACAGTAGGTATAGAAGGATTCTCCTTTTATTTTATTATCGTACTTTAGGTTTTAGGCTACATGTGCACAATGTGCAGGTTTGTTACATATGTATCCATGTGCCATGTTGGTGTGCTGCACCCATTAACTCGTCATTTAGCATTTGGTGTATCTCCTAATGCTATCCCTCCCCACTCCCCCCACCCCACAGCAGTCCCCGGAGTGTGATGTTCCCCTTCCTGTGTCCATGTGTTCTCGTTGTTCAATTCCCACCTATGAGTGAGAACATGCAGTGTTTGGTTTTTTGTCCTTGCGATAGTTTACTGAGAATGATGGTTTTCCAGTTTCATCCATGTCCCCACAAAGGACATGAACTCATCATTTTTTATGGCTGCATAGTATTCCATGGTGTATATGTGCCACATTTTCTTAATCCAGTCTATGGTTGTTGGACATTTGGGTTGGTTCTGTTCTCCTATTTTTGTTATAAATTCTCCCTGCTGTTATTTGACTAAGTTTTAAAATAATGCCTCTCTTAATTACAAAATGGAAATACCAGAAAATAGTGTACTCTCCTTCATTAGTTTCCCTCCTTGGTCTAGAGACTTAGCAGCATGTTGTGAAGACTATCATGAATGCTATGATATAATGAGACTGATTTTCTCGAGCTGCCTAAGGAAACCACATTCATTCTGGTAGGGTCTTGCGTCATCTATGCGTAGAGTAAAATGAGTGACGTTACAAAACTGTGTTTATGCTTCAGTCTGAATATGAATTGATACATGCTCCCCATAGAATTCTGCAAACTATAGATGAGTCCAAAAACAGATATAAAGATACCAAAAGGTCATCAACCAGATAATCACTGTTAGCGATCTGGCTCTGCCTGTAATTTTTGGCATGCATGTGTCCATGTGATCCTTGAAGGAAGGCACTGTATTGTTTACTGCTGTATTCCCAACTCTCATCATTGAGCCCTGAACAAAGTAAGAAATTAATGAAATTTGTATGTTAAATAAATGCAGACAAACATAGTAAAATGGGGTCATACTGTAATCCAGGTCTTTTTCATGTACAGTAAATATAAGAATGTCCTTATTCTTGTAAAAGATGATCTTCGCAGGCTACATTATGTTCCTTTTTGTGATAATCAGTAATTTCTCAGTCAGTATTTGGGGACAGAATGGTTGTTCCCATTCTTTCTAAATGGTATTTTTTGATATTATAGTCATTCTCAATTTTTCACAGTCCATAAAAGAAGAAAATCCGGCACAAAGAGGAACACGTGAAAAAGAATTTATTTATGCTGCTAAATAACTTCCCAAAAAAGCCGAACTCCTAACAATATCGAAGATGCCTTTTAAATCTATTTCCAGAAAAAAATATTTTTTCAATCTTTCCTTATTTCATATACAAAAATATGTTTCAATCTGCATTTCTTGATGTTTAGTGCAATTAAGTACTTGAATTTATTTTTCAAGATTTATTTATATTATGAAGTCATTTTTGTTGCAACAATTAGTATGTCGTATTTCTCACAAACTTTACCATAGTTTGTTATTTGCGTTATATTTTTGGTATATTGATGTATTTGTTCTTTTTTTATATATATATCTGTAGTCTTGTTCTGTCACCCTGGCTGGAGTGCAGTGGCGTGATCACAGCTCACTGCAGCCTCTACCTCCCTGGCACAAGTGATCTTCCTGCCTAAGCCTTCACAGTAACGGAGACTAGAGGTATGCACCGCCATGCCCGGTTAATCTTTAACATTTTCTCTTTTTATGGTAGAGACAGGGTCTCACTATATTCCCCAGACTGGTCTCAAACTCCTAGACTCAAGCAATCTATCGGCCTTGGCCTCTCAAATTGCTGGGATTACAGGTGTGAGCCACTGTGCCCAGCCCAATTTTTTAATTTAAAGAGCCTGATAAATATAAATGTAAAATAATTTAATGAAAGACTTTTAAAATTATGACTGTGTTATTGCAGGCAATTTAGTTAGGACAAAAGTATATTTAAAAATTATTCATTATCCCATTTTATAAAGATACTGATGAAATTTATTTTGGTCATTGTGCTAAGCATTTTTTAAAATATGAGAAGTTGATATATTTTAAATGATGCACATCAGTGAGACTGTACTACATTATAATTGGACATAAATGGCATGTGTATCACCCAAATTATTACAGTTTATATTACTTCTAAGTCAAATCCTACTATGGTTGAACTCATCTAATGAGTTTGAAATGTAGTGTTTTGCAGAACTTCTAAATACAGTGTATACAATTAAAGGATTATTTCCAATAGTTTTTATTTGTAGGTCAAGAGATAGAATCTTCCATAAGTTTCTTTCCAAAAACACAAAAATTCATATTTGTGGAGAAATACCCTCAAGATTATGTCTGGAATATAATTCCTGTGTCACTTTTCCTGCTTAAAATGTTAGTTACACCTTCCATTTAATTTAGAATAATGTTCAAACCACTAAGTGAGGTCTCCCAGACCCTATTCAACCTGGCCTTGTTTTCTGCTCCAGCCTGATTTAAAAATAAATATAACTGGAAGGAATGCAGCATTCTAATGTTGCAACCTTAGTCTGACAAATGTTGCTGTTGCTTCTCTAAGACATTGAAAATATCCTGCCCGTCCTTCGTATGTTTGCTGTGGTATCTGAGATACTTCAGTGGTTTGTAAACAATGGCTTTAAGTGCACAACAAGAAAACATATGGTATAGAATGGAAATACTTCAATAGCTTAAGATGACTAAGCAGGGTATATATTAACTTAAGTAGGATTTAAATAAATGCATGAATAATGAGTTGTTTAAAAATACTAGGATGACTTCTGGGGAATTTTGACATCATGAAAAATACCAGTCTCTTTTGTCTTTTAGTATGAATACCAGGGGCAGAAAGCAGAACTTAATAGGATCAATTGTTAGTTTAATACAGCATTAAAGAAAAATCTATTGGGGGTCACCAGTTTAGACTGACCTCCTACGTTGGGCCCAACAGACCAAACCAAAATAGAGTTACTCATTGCAAAAATTCCAAGCTACCAGGTGGAAACGACTTTATCTGACCTTCAGAGAAAGCAGGAGAGAGAGAGAGAGAAAGAGAGAGAGAGAGAGAGAGAGAATAGCCAAATTCCCAAATAGGTCAGTTTCAATAGGCATGATAATGAAGTTCCCTCTGCTTTATTCCCTACAAAGGGATTTTTGTTCTTTGTTCCTGCTTTCTTCAGCCCTTCTTTGTGTATAAAACCAACCCCTTCTGCTCTGGTCAGCTCATCAGCCTGCTCATTCTATTTTATTAAATAAATTCTATAATTGCAGATAAAGCCAATTAAAATTTTTAAACTACATCTGTTGTAATTTTGTCTTTTGACAACAGTAAATTCAAATAGTTTTATATAGTAGGACACGATTAATTTCATAACATCAAGAGACAAACCTTAAGAATAGTCAAACTAGATCACATGTTAGATGAAAAGCTTTACATCAAAGTGACTGTTTAAAATAGAGAAAAATAAAGTTGACAGGCTACTCTTTGTTCTACCCATATTCCATTCCTATTTACTGTCACTACCAATTTTTAAAACCAAGTTCATGTATTATTTTTTGTGGCTTCATTTTTCAACTGATAATTTCTTAAGGAAATTCACAATCCAAATACATTGAACGTTTTGTTGTTGCTGCCATTAGAATAGATTTTGAAGATTGTTTTGTGGACAGCAGACCCTTAAATCATTTCATGAAAGAAACATTGTTATAATACAGTTTTCCACTTTTATGACATATAAGCATTGTATTATAAGTAAATTAATATTAATTTATTAATATTATACAGTGAAAAAGTGCAAGACTAAGAGTTGGCAATATAGTTATAGCCCTGGGTCAGTTTCTGGTTAAGTCAGTTTCAACTTTCAGTTCATTAAAGTGGGGAGGGGATGTGTCAGTTGATCACAGATTTTTTTTGTTAGGCCTTTTGTAGTGGACTAAATGTTTAGGTCCCCTGAAAATTTGTATGTTGAAATCCTACCCCACAAATGATGGTATTGGAAGGTGGGACCTTTGGGTGTGAGTAAGTCATGAGAGCCATGTGGGGTTACAGTGAAAAGATAGTCATCGTAAGCCAGGAAGTTGGCCCTTACCAGACACCTAACCTGCCAACATCAGAATTTTAGACTTCCCAGCCTCTAGCACCGTGAGAAATAAATTTCTATTGTTCTTAAGCCACCCAGTCTATGGTTTTTGTTATAGCAGCCAAAGGGATTCAAACAGCCTCCAAGATAGTAAAGGTCTTCAAGTGCCAGTGTTCTTGGTTGTAGTAGGAAGAAGATAATGAAATTCCCCTAAAATAGGTTGTTGAGAAGACCAAGATAAAACACAATCAAAAAAGGTATTGTTATACATATCTAAAGGCAGTGACTTCTTTAAATAATTTTTTGGTATTTATGGTAATTACCTTTATCAATGCATTTTTTTGTCATTAACACATGTATATCACATGAAAACTTTCCTTCCAACAACTGTTGAATTTTTTCCCTAATACAAGAATAGGAACAAAAGAGTACATTTTTCATCTATTGTCTTTGAAGTGCCTCATTGAAGGTTTTTTTGTGATCCATTAACCTGGAGAAAGGTTACTATAAATAAACATTGTAATATCACATTGATCCTTTTGCCTTTTTAATTTGTACCATATACGTGAAATTGTATTTGTGCATTCTGTCTACTCATAGGACAAAACAAATCAACTATTGCTGCGAAAGGCATAAAATTCTTTCTTATGGATTTTGAAAAATCGATCTAGATATTAGAATAATTACATGTTTGCTATCATGTCAACACCAATTATTATCAATGACTTCTAATGTATAGGTTTTTTACTTATACCTGGCTTATAGCTGAATATTGGTAGAAAGGTTGACAGTGTACTGAATGATGCAGGCTATCTTCACCCAACTTGTTAACTCTCCTGTGTTCATCTGTGCTTTCAGAGTCTGAAGTACGTCTCCTAAATAACTGTTAGGAAAGAAAATGGGTATGTCTGACACTAAAATGGAGCTACAACAATTCTTTCTACATAATGGGGCCCAGTAAAAATCTGTGGAACAAACCCACATGTAAAGCTTTTGTTTCAGGCAGTAATATAATTTTATTAATTGTCATAAAATTTTAGCCTGTATATTTTGGATCGGTGCTCTTGGGGGAAGTTGGAGGAATGTTAGAAGAATCTGCTGGGAAAACTACAGCCTACATCCCTCCCCACCCCCACCCGCTCCAAGGTGGGAGGAAGGACATAAGAGAATTCAGGGCAGGTTAATACTACTACCAACCTGAAGTCTCTGGAAATGCATTATGAATTGTAAAGAGTAATGTATGTAGTTATTTCTTTAAATTTGTGACTTTTCCATTTAAAAATACCTACTACCTAAACTGCCAGGGATTTAAAGAAAATTAATGATTAGTTTGCAAGAACACTAATGTTTTACTTGCTACAGACTGAAATTAATAGAAAAAAAAAAGCTCCATTCAGATGAAGGAGCTAAGCAATTAATTTTCTTCTTTCTTAAAACACTGACATGAACATGGGTAATATAAAGTTCTTCTAGGTGAGATTGAAAAGTCTTCTTCCAGATGTCAAAGAGGAACTCACACTTAAGAGGAAAGAAACTCAACAGGAAGAGAATTATGAATAAAGGTCAATGATGATTTTGGATTTGTGGTAATATTTCTTATTTCTTTTTACTTTTCCTTTAGGCTACTTAGGGGTTTGTTCTTAAATCATGTCCAGAAGGAAGCCTGTAAAGCAGTATTCTGTCATTTCCTTCTTTCCACTGAGAATGCTCATTATATTAAGCCTTTTAGTTAGATAGTGTAAAACATCTCGTTACTGGATAGGGTGATTTCCTATTTTAGGGCAGTCAACACCAACAGTCAGTGGGATACAACAGAAGTGTCTCTGGGCAAAACTGAACAGTCAACGAAATGTTAGAATTGGAAGGGGCCTTAAAGATCTTCCAGTTTATTCTGGTTTATAAACAATTTCTGAACTATTAGAGGACTTCGAGGGAGGAATGGGTAGAAAGTGGGGTTCCTAAACTATTTATAACATTTCAAAAAGCTTAAACAGTTGCAATATTAACCATGAGAAATCTGCAACAGTTCCTTGCTTTTGCTTAGTAGATGAACTATGTTAAATTCAGCATTATATTAATCAGACCAAAAGCTCTTATTTCCATTTTCATTTAATAGGTGAAATTTTATAGGCAATACTTTGTAAACTAGTAAGTGCTGAAAATTTGAAAGCAAATGGTCTTTTATAGATGAGTCCAGAAAAGTGACTTGCTCAGGATTAAATGAATTAGTGTGAAGCCTGGGAGTGGATCTCAAGTTTGCTGACTCTTAGTAGGTGAGGCTTGGGGTAAGCAATCTCATCTGCCAGCTCTGCCTTCACTTCCCAACTTGGCTGGGCTGGTGCCATTCACCCTGAGTCTGTGTCAGGGGTGATCCCCAGAGTTATGCAATGGAGCCTTCTAACATCTGTGCTTGGTAATCCTTCTATTTTTAATAAAATGTCACTTAATCTCAGATATTGACAACAACATCAAGTATTGTGTTTTTCCAGATTGATTTGCATTTCATGAAGGCTTAAGGCTTTAAGGCAAAGAACTGAAGCTCCACCAAGAGAGATTCAACCTCTCAGTAGGTGTTCTTTTGGCACAGTGGAATTTCTGGTAAAGAACCAATGACTAAGACAAATATGAGCTTTTTTTTTTTTTAACTTTGCAAAACAACATTGATCTTTTTGGATTGGAGCTGGAGAAAACATGATATGAATGTTTGCAGAGTTGGCTTCCCTAATAGGGGAAGTTAACTGAATTGTGCCACATGGTTTTACCTCCTCTGCTGTTATCCTGTGGGTGTGGTACTGCTGTCAAAGATTTGCTTTATCACTGTCTTAGAATGACCAAGTGTAGTGTCATAAAGACTGAGGAATATACTGAAGCCCGATTTCAGTAAATTTTAAGTACCTAACATGTGTTCTCTCATTACGAACCAAATCTTATTTTCTGAGGTAGATAAATTATGCTCCATGTCTCTTTTGTGATCTTAAGGTAGAAAGTAATCTTGCATATTCAATATTGGAAATTCAATGCTTTCAAATAGATGTCAGTTATGGTCTGTAGAACCATAAAATAAGCATTAAAATGTCTTACCAGATATCCTAGCATAAAAAACGCATTTTGATTTGCATTTAGATTTCACTAAAGCCACAGGGACTCAACACAAAGTATCATTATTCTTTCTTTAAATCTCTATTATAAGAAGAGACAGGTACATTGAGTTATATAATCACACTCCAAATTAGATCATACCAAATAATAAGACAAATATTTCCTGATGACTCTGAAAAACAACTAATGGTAGTCAATGATTTATTACATATAAACACTTTAGAGTGATAAAGGCATTGGGAAATGTACAGTTTTATTTGCATTTAGTTTTAAGTGACTTGAATGAAGAAACGGCAAAGACTTTCACAAACTAGCTACATGCAAAAAAATTTCCCATAAAATTTACAAATGACTTCCTTTCTGCCATTGTTTCAGAGTAGAAAAGTGTTTTCCTTCTTCCTCAGTGCTTGTACACTATTATTTTCAGATTCCTCTTCATTAAGTTACTTAGTCAAGCTATTCTCTATTTTAAAAATCAGCCCTACTAGCATATTATGACTACTGAGTTTCTTTTTTCTCCATATTTTTGCACAACAGGAACAAGATAATGAAAAAATAGCATTTGCAATCATAAAACTATCCAGATAGCCATCTTAGGAGAGGATTCTTTGGTCATCTGATCCAATGACATTCACTCCATTTCATTCCCATGTTCCTTCCATTTCATACACAGTTTTTAATAGCTTCACTAGTTGGGCCTGAAATAACCTGAAGGGTGTAGTTGCTTCCCCTTGTCACCATTAAAGCAAGGGTGGCTGGGATGTTAAGGAATCAGCAAAATAGAGGAAAGGAATAAATTTTAAGGCTCTTTTTAAGAGAGTAACAGTAAAGATGATTAGTTTTTGTCGCCAAAACTCACTGACATCTAATCCTTTATGAGACTTTCTTCTGTGCCAGATTCTAAGCATTTTAATATTTCATTTCTTCCTGCCCCATCACGGCCTTCTAAAGTGGGCACTATTAAAATTCCCAGTTTTCAAGAAAAGCTAACCACTGGCTTAAGGTCAAATAGCTAGTGAGCTGTGCAGCAGGCAGTTGAATCCATGCAGTCTTGAGCTAGATTGCAGAGTGACACCTTGGAATCTGATACTTTTAAATTTCCTTCCCCAGGTGATAATAACCTGAAGCCAGGGTTAAGAACCACTGACTGGTACAGATTAATAACCTGAAGCCAGGGTTAAGAACCACTGATTGGTACAGATTCTAGATCAAGGCGCTTCAACTCAACTGTTTTCAGGGCCAGACATTTTAAATAAGTTTTTAAAAGCAATCAGATACAGACCCCATACTCTAAAAGAATTTTGAAAAGTGGGTCCATATATTTTTACTGAAGGAGAAATCATCTGGGGACATTGTTAACACAAATGTCTGAGTCTCGGCCCATCGGATCTTTATTCAATCTATATCACAATTACCTAGGTTTTACTTTTTTTTTTTTGAGATGGAGTCTCACTGTCACCAGGCTGGAGTGTAGTGGCGTGATCTCGGCTCACTGCAACCTCTGCCTCCCGGGTTCAAGCAGTTTTACTTTTCAATGTAAATTTCTGCATCCCAGGTTACTACTGCTCTAAAATCACTTTAGGTGCTGATAAATTCTAGTATTTTTGCCATTACTTTAAATGGCAAAAACTGCAATTACATTTGCACTAATCTAATATTTTTGGGAGAGAGTTCTCAAATATGAGATGATCATTTTATTCATTCTAGGAATTTTTACTGAGCATTTATTATGTGCCATGAATTTCTAAATACTTGGTGAATGGCAGTGAACAAATCAAACTCTATGCCTCTCTAAGGAGCTCATGTTCTACTGAACAAATAAATGTATGTGAGACGAAGAAATAAATCTATGTCAGATGGATAAAAGCAGTGGAGAAAAATAAGGCAGGGGTGGGGGCATGGAGTGGGATGGGTAGGGTCGTCCTTTATATAGTCAGGGGTGGCCTTTCTGGTAAGATCATGTTGGAACAGAGGATGTCAGGCAATGAACCATGAAACCTACAACTACTCAACAGTATCCAGACTAAGGTAACAACATCATGTACAAAGGACCTGTAGGTTGGAAAAATAAGACCAGTGTATGGAAAGCAGCGAAAGGAGAAAAATGAGAATAGAAGTTATCAGAGTGGTAGTGAGGAACTGGATCTATCACATTGGGTGGTGAAGGCCATGGTAATCACATGGAAAATAATATGTGCCTTATGTGTTAACAGATCAACCTGGGGCTGAGAATGCAATATGTGGGGAAATTATGGAGGCAGGAAGACCAGTTGCAGGGCACTGGCTCTAGTCCAGGCATAAAAAGATGGTAGCATGACCAACATGATGGTAGAAGTGGTAATAAATGGTCAAATTCTGGATGTATTTTAAAGAGTTAGCCATGATAATTTTTATAATGGATTGGATGTGGAGCGCAAAAGAAAAAGGAATCATGGATGACTAGATGTAATGTTTGGGTATTAGAGCTCAGTAAATTTGATGTAGGTAAAATAGTCTCCCAGCAAATTCCCAGCTGGCCACAGGTGTGAAGCTAATTTGACTTATGACTAAAGCAACACTTTCCATGGAGCACTAAAGGTGAAAAACTGGAATACATGTCTTCCAAATGACTCATTAAAACCTGCATTCTTCCTGACATGAATCATTATGTTCAAGATATTTCTTTTAATTCATCATCTCCAACAAGAAAAGGAAAAGGCAAAAAGCCAATTTTCTCAGTGACATTTGTATCAGAAGAGAATAGATTTTTTTTTTTTTTTTTTTTTTTGAGACAGAGTTTCGCTCTGTTGCCCAGGCTGGAGTGCAGTGGCGTGATCTCGGCTCACTGCAAGCTCCGCCTCCCGGGTTCACGCCATTCTGCCTCAGCCTCCCGAGTAGCTGGGACTACAGGCACCCACAACCACAACCCGCTAATTTTTTTGGATTTTTAGTAGAGATGGGGTTTCACCATGTTAGCCAGGATGGTCTCGATCTCCTGACCTTGTGATCCACCCACCTCGGCCTCCCAAAGTGCTGGGGTGAGCCACCATGCCTGGCTGAGAATAGATTTTTTAAATACCAGAAATATATTTGACTTTTTCTTGTAATTATTGCTTCTAATAATTTTTAAATATGCAGATATTTCAGATTGTTTACATTAATCATTAAAACAAAAACATTCCTCACATAAGAGACAAAAGGTGGATAGTTAGAGGAACAGTCCCCTGCTCCATTTCTTCCATCTTCAGAACTTAACTCCTACATTCTGGATCATGTTTTTGCATTTTAAAGCAACTACTATTAACTACATAAATCATTCTGTTTAGGGTGTGTAATATAAAAACTTACTCGTACTCAATACTGAGATAAAGAAAAGGTTTGTATGCCCTAAAAGCATAATTTAATAACTTTTATTTAGTAGGAGCAATGTAACCTGTTATATTTTCATGTGTAATAATGGTACGGACAGAAGACAGGAAAATACGGGGTAGAAGAAGGCAGTTCCCTGGCAAAGGCCCTACTCTCAAGCCTAGAAACCCACGGCCCCAAATAGGAAGAGGCATTCCTGTTTTCATACCCAAGAAGTTGCCTTTTGGCCTGCCATGCCCCCCTATCCTGTACCCATATGAACGTCAGGCCCCAGACTCCAGCAGCAGATGAGGAGACAAACAGAAAAATGGCAGAAAGGAGCAGTAGAGAAGGAGAGAAGGGAAGGAGTGTCTGAATGTTGTTTGGCTGGAGGTGATGGGAGAGATCAGCTGGTGGATGGCCAAACTCCAGGGGAAGATCATCTTTCCACTCCATCCCCCTTCCAGTTCCCCACCCATCCCATTGAGAGCCACGTCCACCATTCAATAAAACCCCCACATTCACCATTCAAGTCCATGTATGACCTGATTCTTCCTGGACTCCAAACAAGAGCCTGCGTGACAAGGGGGCACTGAGAGGCTAGCACTTAAGCCATCTGCGGATGGCGGAGCTAAACGAGCACTGTAACACTGGGGCTTCAGGAGTCGCAGGCACCCACCCCTGGACGCTGCCATGGGGCTGGAGCCCAAAAGTTCTCACCCCAGTTCCTGCACCTGCCCGTATGTGTGCTCCCTGTCCAATAAGGGTTTTGAGCTTGCAGCAGCCTGAATACACAGTCACATCCCTGCCTACCTGCTGCAAGCTATGTTTTCACTTGACTCCACAGGTTAATACTTTTGATTTTAAAATGACTTACCTTCCTTGTAGTGCTATGAGAGACTTGCATTAGCTATTTATGTATGTATTAACTATTATAAAAGCTTGGGACAGAATGTCACTTACGAAGTAGCTAAACTTGGCAAGAGACTTTAAATTCTAGAAAGACTGCCTTCTAATGGAGGACAGAAGTTGGCTAAGGAATAGTGTTTGTGTAATAACAAACGGGCTTTTCTCTAGGAGTTCAATTTCAAAGAAGGGAAAAACCATTTTGAAGTTATAGGAAAAAAAAGCAAGGTTGTATATAAAAACGTGCATGTTTAGGAACTGCACCATATTTGTTTAATAGATGATAGGAAGGTTAAGGTTTTTAACACACACATGCTCCAAATCTTTAAAATACTATGAACAAATAGATGAAATAAAAGAAACTTTCACACAAGTTGAAAATGCTTCTTTGGTAGTTGTGGACTAGATTTTTAGGTAAATTCCAACATAGTACCCTGCAAAGTGAACACAAAGAAAATAAAAGCAAGCATACACACACACACACACACACACACACACACACACAACCAATGTGACTGTGACTTGGTGGCCTAGATCTCAAGGAAAAATACCAGAAATTCATTAAGATGTTGCTAGAGTTGAAAAATAGCTGAGGAATCTCTGCACTATCCATGTTTCACCAATTGGCCATGTGAGGGAGAGCTCCCATATACACTGATACATTATCTTTGTCATTGTAATTGATGCCCAATAATTTTCAACCCATCAAATGCAGTCCTGATGGAAGGGACATTTATGTATCTCTATGCAAGATGATCATCACTTAGAATCCCTAGCTGATCTCAAATTTCCTAACAGCTTAAATTATAATAGTGAAAAACCAAAACAAAAACAAAAACATAGCATTACTAATTTCCCGACTGCCAAAAGAAGATAGGATCTCACATACCTGAGAGCACTTGTGAGTGCCTGCTTAGTGGGTTTAGATACCCTTTTCAAGTACCAGAGAGAAGACAGGTCATCATGCCCAGATTCTACTAGCTGACTAGGTCCCTTTTTCCTGGAATGGGTAGGGTTGACACTCTCCAGAGATTCTGAGGGGCCAAGAAAGGAAGAGATATTATATTTCCCCTAAAATAATATTCTAGAACTTTAGTGTGACTTATCATAGCCTTCACAGAGTCTGCATTTCCTAATGAAAAGCATTACAGAAGGTGTTCTTTTTTCTTACATTAACATTCGTTTAACAATAAATTCTTCAAAGCGTGAAATAATAACTTAAAGTAACTACGTCATGGCAGAGTCCTAATCCTGTATTGGAAGTCTGTACAGGTCTCCAAAATTCTTATCACCTAAAAACCTCCAGAGGACATAGTGAAACCAGGTCTCTGGGCTTCCAGATGCATTTAAAGGGGAAATAACACCAGACAAAATACAGACTAAAATAATAAGTAAAACACATTATCACGAATAACTATGTGGTAATAAAGCAGATAACAAGAATACATTTTTGTAAACATATAAAATCCCAAACTGGCACAATAAAAAATAGAATACTTACACAAAAAACCACAACAGAAATAGAAAGTAAAATTATCAGAGAATTACATATAAGCAATGAGTTTCTCCCTCTATCAACATGAAAAAATACAGTTCTCTATATAAAGTGACAAAAGAAAGTTGCAGAACTATTTAACGTGATGCTAAAATATACGTGTGTGTATACACATATGCATGCTCACATGTTCTTAGAAAGAACAATCTGAAAAATTATACACCATATTGTTAAAAGTGGTTTCTTCCTGGGTACTAATTGGAGCAGGAATTAGTTCAAGTTTATAGACCCTATATTTGTTTCAAATTCGTACTTTTATTAATTTTAAAAAGTCTAGATAAAAACAAAACTTGATGAAATATAAGGTCAAATTTAAAACAACACTGAAAATAATCAAGAGTTTAGCCTTTCCAGATCCTAAGGAAAGCTTCTAGAACATATAGAAGAAAATTGTCTGGATTCAGAGTTATACGTAGTGACAAATTCATGCTTTGGTATCTAAAACAGGACTGCATAGTCAGCTGGGAAGTAGGCAGAAAAAAGATTTTGGTCCCTTTCTGTTACCTCCAAGTAGCTAAGGCACAGGATCTACACCAATTTTAAATCTGGGCAGCCAGTACCCTAATGGGTGAAGATGGCTTTTTTAGGTAGACAGAGGTATAGTCGGCTTCTTCTAGTCCGTCAATATCAGTCTTTCTATAATCATTCAGAAACAATTTCCAACTTACAGCATGAGCAGGGGTAAAAAGAAATGAGGAATGATACATTGTATGTTGGCATGTATAGTTCCCTCAAATACAGCAGTATAATTGAAGGCGGCCACAGAAAAAGCCTGCAAGTAGCGTGTTTCTCATTGCTACATCCAGATAAAGAATAATGGACTGTCTCAGATTTTTCTAAGACATACATTCTAAGAACAACACAGGGACAGCATGAGTTAATCCAGTAGTGTCTTAAAAAATGGATGCTGCAGAAAGTGGAAACTGAGGCTGAGTCTGTACAAAAACCTCTTTCTTAAATTTATGTAATTTAAAATCTGACAGGAAGATTCTATCAGTGTTTACAGAAAGGGGCAGGGATCAAATTGGGGCACAACGAACTACCATTTAGTTGTTGCTCCAGAAATAAAATTCTCCTAACTCTCTGGGTTCCTGATTAGCATAAAGTGCATACATCATCTCTAGATAAACACTAGGTGTTGATGGACTGAGTCTTGCTAAAAACTGAAAAGTTTTAAAAAAAGACAAGGACAAAACCCCACAATAAACCAAAAGAAATCATGATAATGTGGATGTTTATTTAAAACAAAAATAAAAAGAGACATGGCCTATCATCACGAAGATTCATAGGAAGAGTTTTCCTTTGTTAATGTGGAGATCTTGCAGGCTCACAGTGTGAACCTATGGCACCTTTGGACCTCTACTCTTCTAGACTGAGTGCTTCCGGAAGGCAGAAAAAATGTTTATCTCACCTTTGTATCCTGAGCACATCATCAACACAAACACACCTGTTCAACTGCAGGGTTTTAAAATATTTTTTCCTGAAAATGTTTTGAACCAGGAGTCTATATTCCTGAAAATAAAATCAGTCTTTCTCATTGTCTCAAACAAGCTGATAAGTCGATAATGGGGGACATTGGTAGTTAGGTATAGAGATGTGTTAATGTGCTCAGGAACTAGAATTTACAGTTATTACAAGCAAAGAATATCAGTTATCCAATCCTTTTTTGACAATAAATGTTAAAAGTATTTTGAAACTACAGAAGAACACTGACTCCTCTTACAATCTATTTCCAATGTTATTTCAGATATTTAAGTCAAAGACTCATTGCAGAAAACTGTTAGCTTCTGTTCCAGAATCCTTGAGTGGTTAACAGTACAGGCTCTGAATAGAGATTATGTGAATTAAGGCACAGACTCTAGCATTTAAAAACTGTATGAACTTAGTCAGCTTATCAATCAAGCCTCAGATTTCTTATCAGAAAAATGGGTTGCTGTGAGGATCAAATACATGTTTAGTGCTTAGCACAGTACCTGGGATGTAGACAGCCCTAAACATCTGCTGTATTGCCACACCTGTTTCGATTCTTTGCCTCATATCATTTTTCGGCTCAACTTAGGGCAAATAAATGAAACAGTTGAAATGTGTGCACTTATTTATTCTTCACTAATATTAAACCAGGTAATTTATATCTGTCTTTGGCAAATAACATACACAAATCTATACATATATATATAAATGTTTGTATAAAATTGAATATTCATGATTTTAAATTTGACAAACACTGTCAGGTAAAAATCAAACTATTTTACTAAGTTAACATCTCATTCAATTAGTTGTAAGTTGTCATACCAGCATATTTTACATGAGACTATTAGAAAAGGATAATATTAAGTCATTAACATTATAAATCTGACCACTTTATTAGGTTGAGGTGAAATAGAGAAATCTCTACTATCCTGGAGAGAAACAAGCAATAAAACCATGCATTACAAGTTTAAAGAAATGAATTTATCCTAAAATCATCAGTATCAGCACCCCAACAAAGAAACTTTGCCATTTCTACTTAAAGTACACTGTAGCTTGATCAGACAAACACTTATCTCAGCAGTACTTGTTTAAGCAGGTCTCTTTGTACAAAAGCAAAAACAGAAAGCAAAACAAAATCCATAGCCATTATTTACCTTGCACCCAGTAAAAGCCAAGAGATTTAAAGTAAGGACATTTTCTAATCCCATACCCATGCTAACATCATCAACATTGGTGATATAAAACTCAGGGCAGGAAAAGAAGTTCAAACAGGGAAGGTGAGTGGCAACATTTTATGTATGCTAAATTGGATGGCAATATTAGATTACATCTTCTGCAACTGTGGTGTCAAAAATCTGATAGCAAATTTGATTATCCGTTCCATTTGTGACATTGTATGACTTGATGAAGCATTCCAACCACGGATATGCATCTACAAAAACAAAAACAAAAAAAGCTATTTAACCATTAAAACAAAATAAATAACTCTGAAATAGGTACCTAAGCTTACCACTGAGCTAGAAAAATCAATATTTATTTTGGCTTGAAAAGTAAGTAAACGTCCCTTCCAAATTTAACATTATTCTCTCTTCAAAATACATACTAGATTCATGTTATTGTTTTGGAGCAACTGTGACTAATGTGAATTTTTTGCCACAAGCAGGTAACAGTGATTACATCTTGGGTTTCAAAATGGTTGGTATATATTTTAAAAATCTAAAATAGTGGTTAAAAAGGGGTCTACCAGGCCCATGCTTTTGGATATAAAGATTTACTTCTAGAAATCTATCCAAAAG